>NC_057713.1:43623224-43683626 GCF_004010195.1 Chiloscyllium plagiosum
AGGGGTGGGGAGGGAAATATATCCCTGGTGGTGGGGTCTTTCTGGAGATGGCGGAAATGTCGGCGAATGATTTGGTTTATGCGAAGTTTGGTAGGGTGGGAGGTGAGCACCGGGGTGTTCTGTCCTTGTTACGGTTGGAGGGGTGGGGTCTGAGGGCGGAGGTACGAGATGTGGACGAGGTGCATTGGAGGGCATCTTTAACCACGTGGGAAGGGAAATTGCGGTCTCTAAAGAAGGAGGCCATCTGGTGTGTTCTGTGGTGGAACTGGTCCTCCTGGGAGCAGATATGGCGGAGGCAGAGGAATACGAGATTGCATTTTTGCAAGAGGTAGGGTGGGAAGAGGTGTAATCCAGGTAGCTGTGGGAGTCGGTGGGTTTGTAAAAAATGTCAGTGTCAAGTCGGTCGACTATTAATCCTGTGACCCCTGTAATGTGATGGGGACCTGTATTCACATTCTGCTGTTGAAGTTTTAATGAATTCAATGAAAATCTGGAGTCTCATGATGACCATGAGATCATTGTTGAGAAACATCCTTCTGGTTCATTAACGTCCTTTAGTGAAAGGAATTGCCAGCCTTATCTGGTCTTCAGACTCACAGAAAGGTGGTTAAATCCTCAGGCAATAAATGCTGGCCCAGCCAGGGATACCAGTGTCCTGTGAATGAAGAACAGAAGTCAATACTTGTAAATCTTTTGTAGTCACAACTTTGTTTTCAACTCCTTTTGCCATTAACATAAAATTAACTGAGCACAAAAGTGTTGTAAATTTTTTTTTGCAGTGTAAGTATTGTAAATTTACATTCCTTCTAAAAATTGTGCATTGCATTTGTTTCACTGTATTCATATGAATATTGCTACCATTGTCATTTGTTGAAACAAACTTAGTCAGAGAGTTGAACATATTGGCAAACCTCATGGTTGGCACATATTATTGGTTATAGGAAATGAGGATTGTTTAAGTTATTGTGGAAGAAATGGTGTGCAAGTTGGTGTTCACTCTTTATTGAATGTCCACATTGGTGTCTGGTGTTGTACTTGACAATGGTAGTTACTAAATTTTCAGTTGGTCCTCCCTTCAGTGCACTGTAAAAAAAAATTGTTTGAGATCACTCTCAGCAAAGAAAATTAAAATTTTGTGTGAGAACCTGCTGAGGATGGTTCAGGGCCTGATTTCTCAGTCATAGCAGGCCAATGACATATATCCCAACTGTGACATTAAGATGTCCCCAGGACTAGTAGTAAATGAGTATGACAAAGATTTGCATCCCTTCCTCATTTAAGTGTCAGAGAAACAGTTCAAAGGAACTCTGCCAGAATACTGGCAGAGATTAGTCTAGGGAGTTAGTCTATGGGACCATGCAGCAAAGATTAGACCATGCAGCAGAGATTAGTCTATGGGACCATGGACGTGTAGGTACCTCACTCGGGTAAATCTGATGTACATTTGGTTGCCCATGATATTCCATGCACTTCTGCCCATAGTACTGGCATCACCAGCAAACACTCTTGCACATTCATGGTCTCTTCCTCAGGCACATTTAATTCATCCTTATTGGAAGAGTAGTGTTGCTTCTCCCATTCGTTCTATTGTAACAGGGTTACATGATCACATTGTGCATCAAAGCAGCAAGCCATACCTTTTCATTATATTTCATGCTGGGTTTTCAACAGAGGCCCTCTACACAAATCAAGTCAGTAGATGCACATTTTCAATAAGCCAAAGGTTGATTCAATGCTGACTCTGATAGAGTTGTGAGCAGCTTTCTGCTGTACCCTGGGAGTATCTCACAAGTGTTACCAACCTGGTCCAGAAGAGATAATCAGTATCACTGAAGACCTGGAAGTCAACTTAGGATATGGTTTTGAAAAAGCTGTCACCTTAGAATTGTGCAAACTGTAAGAATCATGACAGCTCCCTGAGAAATAAGTACAGGTGTGTTCAATTCTATGCCCAAGAAGTGAAAGCCTTTTCATTCAGAATTGCTATTGGCTGGTCCCAGGGAACTGTAATGGCCACATGAGAACAGCTGATAAACTCTTGCTGTCTAAAGAAATGAGCAATGATTCTGAAACATGTAAGCACAATGGGCAGAAACCCATGAAATACCAGGAGCAACCAAACATACATCAGATTCACCCAAGAGTGAGGTACTTACATATGCATTCACTGCCTGACTGTCTTATCTGTGGAGTAATTGATGAATTCATTCACACAATACAAGAGGGTGGATAAACTTATTTATATACCTATATGTACCAGCTTGTGAAATGCCACATTTATCACCATTGGAGCCCTGGAAATCACCAGGGCAATTGAGAAATGCAGTTACCTTGAAAACCACCGGCATAGAATGACTTGGTGACATGGTTTCAGGCTTTACTGCAATATTCTATGGATGGCAGAGTTCACTTCCTAACACAGCCTCAAGAGTCTCTGGCATCACCTCTCATTGATTTTGTCTTAAGAATGCAGTTCTGTGTTCGTGCCCTTGTTCCCAAAGCCTTCTCAGGATAGTTAAATCCTGACCACCCTCCCCTTCTGCTGCTGGCATTATGGCCTCAATTGTTCAGTCGCAAATCAGATAACAATGCTTATGGTATTGTGGTAATATTTAGCATGAATAAAAGATTGACTGAGTGGTAAAACTCAGTAGGCATAACTGGGTCTTTATCTAATTCACAGGATGCGATGTATGGAAGTCTGCAGGGTCCATTCAGGGCTAGGACTCCAATTTTTACAATTTACCTCAATAACTTAGATGACGGAAGTGAAAGCATGGTGGCTAACCTTCCAGATGACACAAAGATAAGTAGAAAAGTATGAAACAAAAACAGAAATTGCTGGAGAAACTCAGCAGGTCCGGCAGCATCTGTGGGGGGAAAGCAGCATTAACCTTTCAAGCCCAGTCACCCTTCTTCAGAACTATCCTTTACGGTGAAAGGAATTGAACATAAAAGTAAGGATGGCATGCTTCAGTTATTGATGGAACAACATCTCAAGCCCTGCACACAGGTTTGGTCTCCTTACTTAGGAAGGATGTGGCTGCATTATAGATCAATTGCACTTCTGTGATTCTGTGATCCTGAATGATCCTGACAAGGTAGATGTGAAAAGGATGTTTCCTCTCCTGGGTGAGTACAATATAACAACAATTCTCAACCCAAAATATCTCCAGTGGAGCTCATTTTTGTAAAGGTGGAGAGGGTCTTCACCTTACCCAAAATAATGTCAACTGACACCCATCATAATCAAAGCTAAAGCAATGGGGGAAGGTTGTATGTTTTATATCTCTGGTTCACAGAGGCAAGTGCACCTGTTGAAGTGCATGTTCCTTCAGGTAGATCTAATTTTCACCATGGAATGACCAAGACATGATTTGTGAGCTTGAGACCTTTCAGACCCCTTTTGATAGGTCTTAAAAGTATGGTTCCCTCTTTGGGCGAGGTATGGTTCCCTGTACAAGAGGTCAGGTACTCCTTTGAATACATTGAGTGCTCACTCAGAATGTTAAAACTGAACATGAATAAAACATTAAACAAAAAAAACAGATGAACTCATTGGAACTCTCAAGCTAATTGTAACTGTCATACGGTTAAGGGAACTGTAAGACTGTCAAGAAAATTAAATGCCCTTGTCTAGATTATCATTTGTAAAAAAATACTGTCTACCCTGTCAAACAATAAAAAAAGTGTTTACTATTTCACTTTGTCTACTGACATAAATCTAATAGCTATTAATATTTGATATGTGCTTTATGACTAATTTCACAACTTATCACTGTCACAGTCAGGTGCCTGTCATTTCATAGATTGATTGACAGATCCGAGTGCTTATAAAGTTTTTGAAGTAGAGTTTTCAATACAAATACTTGCTGTCAAGGGATTAAATGGTTGAAGGTGAGTGTAATGAATAGATTTTTGTTATCAGAATGTTTGTTTCAAAATAGTGAGTCAATTAAAGATACATAGAACTTTATCCAATTTTATCTCAGCATGAATCCTGAGGTTCATGGTTGAGGTTGGGAGATATAGCACAGAAGGTACAAGGACAAAAGGTGTTACAGAGGAAATGAGTTGACATGACTTGGCACTTAGCAGAGTGGGTGTACATACAAGTGTTCAGATTGGCATGGAAGATATGAGGATCCATTGGGATCATGAGGGACATGAGGTGGGATACATTGGCATTATGTGAGGGGGGTGGTGATAGGTGAGGATTGGAGTGTTGTTTTTGGTTTTACTATTTGTTTCAATAGTTAGGATGAGATACAGAATCACCAACATAAGCAGAAGTGGCTCAAATAAAATCTCAGCAGGTCTAGCAGCATCTTTGGAGATAGGGCACAGTTAGCATTTCGGGTCCAATAAACCTTCTTCAGTTAATTCTGCTTTGTCTCAACAGATGCTACCAGAACTGATGAGTTTTCCAGCAATTTCTACTTTTGTTTCTGATTTCCACCATCCACAGTTCTTTGTTTTTTTTTCCTCGAGGGAATCACCAAGTCTAGCCTTTCACATGGACACCTGTGCACCTGGCAACTCATGTGACTGCCTTCAAACCATTTCCAGGGCTGCCACGTCCAACTCTAGTTGTCGCTGATTGGTCAGGACACTTTCTCCCATGTTAGCCCTGTGGAGCAGGGCACTTTTCCAACCTTGTGCTCCTGATTCAAAAGCAAACATTGAGGCCTTTATGTGGTCCTTTGTCTTGGCAATAGTTACACAAATATATTAGTCTGACCTTCACGTTATTGTCTAAATCTATTTACTTCATTTTGAACAATTCTTAACCCATTTTTCTCAATCTCTCTTACTTACAATACAATTTTTCAGTCTCTTGTATTTTATTGCTTTTCCATGTCTATTTTTAGTGAATCCAACCTAACAAATCCCTTCAAATACAAGTGATGAATGTTGGATATACCAGCAGCTTAAGTTGCAATAAACCTGTAGTCCATTGCAGATATTTGTTTACACATATCACAGACAAGGGCAATGAATTTTTACTTTTCACAGAAGAATGGAGCAATTTGTGGCAACAGAGATATTTGAAAGCAGCCCAATACTTTCTGCTTCCAATGTTTCTGCTAACACATGTTTAATATCGTGGAATTTCACGCAATAGCAACTATATGTAACTTGGTCAGTCACCATAAACCAGTGTCAGCCAGGATTTCTATTGAATTGTTGGTTATTTTTGAATGTTAGAACTTTGAGTTTGTATCAGTTTATGCGATGGTTTATCAAATTTTGCTAAATTTCAGATCATAATATATGAAAATATGACTTTAGATCTTCGAAACTCTCACTTTTGTGCTCTTCCAATTTGTTGCAGTCTGCTATAAGTTAAGTGACACAAAAGTAACATAAATCTTCCTATTTTTGGTTTTAACACAGCCTTTGTTAATTAGTATAAGCAAGTTTGTTAATTTCCATTGTGCAATTCTTAACCATTTTGCTGAATAAAATCATCTTTCCTGTAAATGGCTGGTTTGACTATCATTCTTCTATTATTATAGAATTGAATTCAATGAGCAATTTAAAAGATATATTTTCACCTTTCCATAATTTCAACTAAAAATAAGATTTGAGCATATCAGTAGAAAACTGTTGGAAAGCAGCAACAACCCTTTCGTGTTTTGATATTTGTTGCTGTGATAAAATGCTTGGACACAGGTTGCCCTACAATTTTTCTTAAGGACTTTCAAAATAACAGTTTAAAATATGCTCTCATTTGACTTTTTGATTTAGCAGAAGAATCCTGTTAGTGGCAGATAACACTCATGTCACTGGTGTCTATCATACAAATGAGTAATGTCATATATGATCTTCAATATTAGTGGGATGCAGTATGTAGGACATACACTCCAAAGACTGGTGGATCATATAAACAGGATATCTCTACAGCTATTTACTACCAACAATACACAACCAGCACATGCTTGTAACACTCACAACACAATGCCCAATATCAGAAGTGATTCTGCAATTGGACAGTATTTATTAAGTAATCCTGAGTGTGCAAAATATTGCCCTGACAACCAATTTAGGATTGTCTGTCAGGCTTACGATTTGCATTTGCTTAAGTTGGAAGTTATACATACAAATACACAGGGCCTTGTCCTTTGCAAAGAGGAAGAGTATGTACACACATTTGCCTGTTTAAACTCAATAAAATAAATGACAGCCATTCACTGATTCAGTCAGAGTCAACCTGCCTGGTTTAAAATTTAAAGAAAGTTTAGCAGTTAACTGTCAGCCATCATTAACTGGTGCTTTCTTGGCTCTGCTAATCCACTTGACAACCAATCAGCACTCTCTATCATACAGCATAATACTATTTCCTTTTACATTTGTAGTTTTTGCGAATTGTTCGGATGAGTGGGCAACAAAAAAATTCAACAAATCATTTTCTTTTCAGCAATACTCATGTTCTTCATGAATAAGTTTATAAATTTGTTACTTTCACTATTACTTGCAATGGTAACAAGAGATTATTTGAAATAATTTGCTGCACCAGGGTATCAACCAATGCCTGTAATTGGTGTGACCTGGGCATACTTCAGCTTAAAACATTCATCCCAGTAAAGTTTCTGAATGTATGAGGTGATAACCATAGCAAGGGGCAACTAGGACTTGATTCAGCAGGGTAACTAACAAGGTGTTTCCTTGAATAATGAGAAGTAAGAATGTGGGAATAACACAGAAAGGATTATGAAGGAGAATGAATTAAGAAGTGGGAATTCAATGTCGAAGAGGGAACTCAAAAGAAAAGTAAAGAAATTTTGAACTGAGAGATCAAAATACAAATGTTTCTCATTAAATAGTACTTGCACTGTCAAGTACAAGCCCTAACTTTCTACAATATGTTTAATGAGCAATTCTTACAGAAATGTAACAAATTCATGAAACTCAGAGGAGAGTTGAGGAGAAGTTGTTGTTTTTGTAAGACTAATGGCAATGTGGCTTAAATCATACAGCAACTTGTGGTGATTTGCAATTTACATTGCTTTGTTTGTTCACCATGAGTTGTTGGACAATTTACATGTTAATAATGCAAAGTCCCATTAAACATATTGTTATTTTGGCAGTAAAATTGTGGTTGTTATGTGGTCAACATTTGAAATTCATGGAATAATATTTAAGGCAGCTGAACCTCAAAGCCATTTCTTTAAACTGAATGTCACTCTGTTTTTAATCAAAAAATGAACAATGCCAGACTCTCTGCAACACAATGAAGAAAACCACATTTTAAGCAATTGTACTCACCAGATATTATTTTAATTCAATCCCAAGGATACAATTCCAGGATGCCAAATTGCATCCATTACATTGATTCCAGACATGACACTTGCATATATAATTAATATAATTGTCTGTTGTTTAATAGAAACATAACATTTTCTGGAACGATTCCTGTTTAATATTCAACACATTGAATGTTGTCACTTTGCCAATTTTACATTGAAACAATATACTTAAAAAACTAATCTTTTTAAAAATGATAAATGTTTAAAGGTATAAAATTAAATATATCTATTCATGAATTCTGAATTTCTGTGCAGTATTATTCGATTGCAGAATGCATATTTCATCTGAACAGGATAATTTATTTCATTTTTTGCAAATTTTAATCTGGGGTCTGGCATGTTATTCATGAGGTCCCAATATTTGTTGATAAAAACCACAAACTGTAAAGGTAGAAATACAGTGAGTTTCACAAGTCTTTAAATCTTACATAAGCAAACTCCCGATCTAAGCAATCTTCAGACTGATTGTTGACTTAAGTCTTTTCACAAAATTCAATGGCACAAAGTAGTTTGCTTTAATACTTTTGATATTATCCAGATTGTTACTTGATGAAATGTTGCAGATGCATGCCACACAAACCGCAGCATGCCACATTTTCCAATAGCCTATTAAATGATATGCGTCACCATTGAATTAGTAGATTTGGATTATTCATTCATTGCTGGTTCATGAGGAGTTGAATAAGAGGAACTGTAAGGTTCCTGTCATTTAAGCAGAAATATTTCAGCATCATTGAGTTTTATTCTCACAATATGACTATTTATTTAATCTGCAGAGAAAGGCTAGGGAAGCATGAGGAAAGGATGGCAGGCTGTGCGAAAACAAATAGTAAAATGTTCTTCAAACATATTAATAGTAAAAGGTTAGTGGAGGATAGAGTGGAGTCCATAAGAATCAAGCAGGATCAGCTGCTCACTGAAACAAATGTAGAGGTATTACATGAGTACTTTGCTTCAGTCTTTACCAAATTAGAAAATAGTGACAAAGACCCAATTCAGAATGTGGGTATTCAGCAACTGAGTGGTATAGCTTTGGTCTATAGTACCCCAAATACTTTGTGATGTCTGAACCAATTGTGGGGGTACAACAGGTTCAGGATCCTGTGCTGATATAACAGGTACCACAGCAGGGCTCAGAATCACCTGAGCATTCATTCAACAGAGCAAGGGTCACACAGGGCATGACAGGCCTGGGAACCCATTGTTCAGGGGCTTACAAGGGGGTGCATCCTTTTGGCCATTTCTAGATATTTCAGCATCGTCCACAGCTTAAAGTCTCTCCCTAGGCTTCAGTATCATCATTAGTGGACTTGGCTGTTGCTGGGAATCTCCCCTTACAAGGTCTGAGGTGGGGTGTGGGAGGTGTGGGGGATGTGGAAATTGTGGAGGAGTGATGGCTGCCTAAGTGGACTTTACAGTCTTGGAAACTTTACAGCTCCCTGTCCCCCTGAAGAAAAGGGATGAGAGAGGTCACAGCCATAGTGGGTGCTTCTTAATTGGTGTTGTAAACAGGACCAGCAAGATGTTAATGAATTACTCTGGCCGGAGAAGGCTGAAGTTCTTCTTTAAGACAGTTGGAAAAATACTAGCTAGCAACAATTTAGTTTACTTTCTTGCCATGTTCCTCCTCTTCTAGCCCTCCCTAATGTGCAACCATGGTTTAAAAAAGTGGAACTTAGAACCCACTTTTTGTTGTTGTTTTACAGCTATGTCCTCATGTTATCCTCAAACTGGAGCAAATTTAGACCTCATAGAATGGTTACAGTGTGGAAACAGGCCCTTCAGCCCAATATGTCCACACCAACCCTCCAAACAGTAACATACCCAGACCTATTCCCCCTATCCTATTACCCCACACTTACCCCTAACTAATGCACCTAACCTACATATCCATGAAGACTGTGGCCAATTTAGTATGGCCAATTCACCTAACCTGCACTACATTGGATTGATTTGGAGATGCCGGTGTTTGAGTGGGGTGTACAAAGTTACAAATCATACAACATCAGGTTGTAGTCCACTTGGTTTGTTTGGAAACACTAGCTTTCGGAGCGCTGCTCCTTCATCAGGCGGTTATAGAGTACACAATTGTAAGACACAGAATTTATAGCAAAAGTTTACAGTGTGATGTAACTGAAATTCTACATTGAAAAATACATTGATTGTTAAGTCTCATCTGTTGGAATGACCATGTTAATTTCACTTCTTTCATATGTAAATCACAAAAAGTTTTTTTAAAATTGTATTCTCAGGAGAACTTTAACAATTGGTGTCAGCCCAGATAATGTGTTGAAGGTGTTAGCCCTCTGTGTGCTGCTGTCTGTGCTATAATGTTTAGACTCTAGCCTAAAAAATGAATTAACAGAATCTTACATGGATTCATGCAGTTTTGGAGCAAAGTACAATGTAACTCTGCAAGTACAAATTCACCCCACAAACATATATGCAACTGTGTGCATGTGGGTTTATGTGTGTGTGTGTGTTGGGGTGGGGGGGTTGTTTGTGTGTGTCTGTGAGAGAGAGTGTATATGTGTGTGTGAGTGTAAAGGGGTCTAGGTCTGTGTGAGGGTGCATGTGCGAGTGTGGGAATGCGTGTGTGTGTGTAGGAGTGCCTGTGTTTATGTGTTTGTGTGTACGCGCGTGCATGTGTGCGTGTATGGGTGTGTGTGTGATTGTAGGAGTGTCTGTGTGTCTGTATAGTGCAATGGGATCACCTGCAGTGTGACATGAACCCAAGGTCCTGGTTGACCTCAGACCTCGGACCTTCAGGTGACCATCTTCCAAGGCGGACTTTAGGATAGGCAGCAGCAAAACGTGGCCCTAAGTACCCATAGGGATTGCCTCAACCAGGACCTTGAGTTCATGAGGCCCTTAGGTGGTCATTAGTGGCCACTCTTGTGTCTTCTAATTGGTGGACTGGGGAAAGAGGGGTTCAGGAACATCACCCATGGACCTTCTCACCCAGAATAATGGTCGATAGGGTGGTGCAAAGGGGACAGCTATCTCTCCAGTGCCAACCTGTTCCATTATTTGGTGTCCTCACCACCTGCCTTCTCATCTAGGGAGGAAAAGTCCTGACACAGTGTGTGTAATGATGAAGAACTGCTACATTGAATCAAGCTGCCGTTCTTCAGATAATTGTTGAATTGAACCCATCTCTGTGATTCCAATGGAAATTAAATATACTATGATATTATTCGAAGATGAGAGTGAGTTTCATATGCATGTATCCTAATAGCAAACCTCCCTCAAGCAAAGCTATCAAAAATCAGTCATTCCTCTCAGTGCTATTTGTAGCATTATACTAGTTTTGCCTCAATTATAGTTATAGCTGCAATGAAGTACAATTAATTCTAGACCATAAGACATAGGAGCGGAAGTAAGGCCATTCGGCCCATCGAGTCCACTCCGCCATTCAATCATGGCTGATGGGCATTTCAACTCCACTTACCCGCATTCTCCCCGTAGCTCTTAATTCCTTGTGACATCAAGAATTTATCAATTTCTGCCTTGAAGACATTTAGTGTCCCAGCCTCCACTGCACTCTGCGGCAATGAATTCCACAGGCCCACCACTTTCTGGCTGAAAAAATGTCTCCGCATTTCTGTTCTGAATTTACCCTCTCTAATTCTAAGGCTGTGTCCATGGGTCCTGGTCTCCTCGCCTAACGGAAACAATTTCCTAACGTCCACCCTCTCCAAGCCATGTATTATCTTGTAAGTTTCTATTAGATCTCCCCTTAATCTTCTAAACTCCAATGAATACAATCCCAGGATCCTCAGCTGTTCCTCATATGTTAGATTTAGAAGGGCTTTTGCCCGAAACGTCGATTTTGCCTGTCCTCAGATGCTGCCTGAATTGCTGTGCTCTTCCAGCACCACTGATCCAGAATCTGGTTTCCAGCATCTGCAGTCATTGTTTTTACCATTCCAGGGATCATCCGTGTGAATCTCCGCTGGACACGCTCCAGTGCCAGTATGTCCTTCCTGAGGTGTGGGGACCAAAACTGGACACAGTACTCCAAATGGGGCCTAACCAGAGCTTTATAAAGTATCAGTAGCACAACGGTCCTTTTATATTCCAACCCTCTTGAGATAATTGACAACATTGCATTCGCTTTCTTAATCACGGACTCAACCTGCATGTTTACCTTTAGAGAATCCTCAAACAGCACTCCCAGATCCCTCTATACATTGGCTTTACGAATTTTCTCACCGTTTAGAAAGTAGTCCATGCTTGTATTCTTTTTTCCAAAGTGCAAGACCTCGCATTTGCTCACATTGAATTCCATCAGCCATTTCCTGGACCACTCTTCCAAACTGTCGAGATCCTTCTGCAGCCTCCCCACTTCCTCAGTACTACCTGCCTGTCCACCTAACTTTATATCATCGGCAAACTTTGCTAGAATGCCCCCAGTCCCTTCATCCAGATCATTAATATATAACATGAACAGCTGCAGCCCCAACACTGAACCCTGCGGGACAACGCTTGTCACCGGCTGCCCTTCTGAAAAAGGACCTTTTATCCCAACTCTCTGCCTTCTGTCAGACAGCCAATCCTCAATCCATACCAGTAGCTCACCTCGAACACCATGGGCGGTCACCTTGCTCAGCAGCCTCCCGTGTGGCACCTTATCAAAGGCCTTTTAGAAGTCTAGGTCGATAACATCCACTGGGTTTCCCTGGTCTAACCTACTTGTCACCTCTTCAAAGAACTCCAACAGGTTTGCCAGGCATGGCCTCCCCTTATTAAATCCATGTTGACTTGTTCTAATCCAACCCTGCTCTTCCAAGAACTTAGCAACCTCATCCTTAATGATGGATTCTAGAATTTTACCAACAACCGAGGTTAGGCTAATTGGCCTATAATTTTCCATCTTTTGCCTTGATCCTTTCTTGTACAAGGGGGTTACAACAGCAATCTTCCATCATCTGGGACTTTCCCTGACTCCAGTGACTTTTGAAAGATCTCAACCAATGCCTCCGCTATTTCCTCAGCCACCTCCCTAAGAATTCTAGAATGTAGCCCATCGGGGCCAGGAGATTAATCAATTTTAAGACCTTTTAGCTTTTCTAGCACTTTCTCTTTTGTAATGGCAACCATACTCAACTCAGCCCCCTGACTCCTTTAATCGTTGGGATATTACTCATGTCTTCCACTGTGAAGACTGATGCAAAGTACTTATTAAGTTCTCCTGCTATTTCCTTATCTCCCATCACTAGGCTTCCAGCATCAGTTTGAAGTGGCCCAATGTCTACTCTTGCCTGTCGTTTGTTTCTTATGTATTGAAAGAAACTTTTACTATTGTTTCTAATATTACTGGCTAACCTACCTTCATATTTGATCCTCTCCTTCCTTATTTCTCTCTTTGTTATCCTCTGTTTGTTTTTGTAGCCTTCCCAATCTTCTGATTTCCCAGTGCTCTTGGCCACTTTATAGGATCTATCTTTTTCTTTAATACATTTCCTGACTTCCTTTGTCAGCCACAATATTCAGCATTAGGTCCTTTGCTCTTTCTAGTATAAATAACAATTTGGACTTAAATGCAAGAGCTATGATCAAGAAGTTTGATGTGTGACAGTGAAGAGGGGAGTGGATATGGCAGGAAGATTTCAATGAACTGGTCAGTGGCTGGGGCAGTGGCAAACAGAATTTAATCTGGAGAAGAGTGAAATGAGACATTTGGGAGATTAATTGTTGGGGATTTCTTTGCCTTAGTTAATGAGAGAGTACTGAGAGGTGTATAGGAAGTAAGGGTGAATGTCCACAGATCCCTGAAGGTAGCATGACAGGTTGGTAGGGTGATTAAAAATCCTTTACAAAAACTGAAAGAACTGTGGATGCTAGAAATCAGAAACAAAAACAGAAAAGGCTGGAAAAGCTCAGCAGGTCCTGGCTTCCTTTGTCAGCCATGGCTGTCTAATCCCTCCCTGGATAATCTTTCTTTTCTTGGGGATGAACCTCTGTACAGTGTCCTCAATTTTACCCACAAACTCCTGCCATTTTTGCTCTACTGTCTTCCCTGCTAGGCTCTGCTTCCAGCCTATTTTTGTCAGTTCCTCTCTCATGCCCTCATAATTACCTTTATTTGACTGTAACACCATTACATCCGATTTTGCCTTCTCTCTTTCAAATTGCAGACTGAACTCTACCATATTATGATCGTTGCTTCCTAAGTGTTCCCTTACTTTAAGATTTTTTATAAAGTCTGGTTCATTACATAGCGCTAGGTCCAGAATAGCCTGCTCCCTTGTGGGCTCCATGACAAGCTGTTCCAAAAAGCCATCCTGTAAGCATTCCATGAATTCCCTTTCTTTGGATCCACTGGCAACTTTATTTACCCAGTCCATCTGCATATTGAAGTCTCCCATGATCACTGTGACCTTGCCTTTCTGACATGCCTTCTCTATTTCCCGGTACATGTTGCGCCCCTGGACCTGATCACTGTTAGGAGGTCTGTACATAACTCCCATTATAGTTTTTTTTGCCAATTCCACCCACACAATTCCACCCACACAGACTCCACATCATTCGACGCTATGTCATTCAGTGCCATAGATTTAATTTTGTTCTTAACTAACAAGGCAACCCCGCCCCCTCTGCCCACCTCCCTGTCTTTTCGATAAGTTGAAAACCCTTGGATGTTTAACTGCCAGTCCTGACCCCCCGTAACCATGTCTCTGTGATGTCTACCACATCATAATCATTCACGATGATCTGTGCCATTAGTTCGTCTACTTTGTTACGAATGCTACGAGCATTCAGGTAAATTGCCTTAATGTTAACATTCTTATCATTAGAGATATTGGAAGTCATAAGATGTCCTAAGTTATTTTTCCTTTTTGCTGTATTCCCAGTCTGTCTCAAGTTTAAATCTGCCTGCACATATGCTATCCTGCCGCTTATCTTTCCATTTAACTCCATACTCCCTGTTGCTTTCACTTTCCCTTCCCCCCAACCCAGAAGTTTAAAGTCCTACTGACCACCCTATTTATCCTCTTCGCTAGAACATTGGTACCTGATCGGTTCAGGTGGAGACTGTCCCAACGGTACAGATCCCCCCGGTTCCAAAACTGATGCCAATGCCCCATGAAGTGGAATCCTTCTTTCCCACACCAATCCCTTAGCCACATGTTTACTTCCCTAAGTTTCTTATCCCTATGCCATTTGGCACGTGGCTCAGACAGTAATCCGGAGATTATGACCTTTGAGGACCTGTACTTCAATTTCCTTCCTCGTGCTCGATAATCCCCAAAGCCATGATTATCCAATAACAATATTAAAACAGGGAGAAGCACCAGATTAGTTTTTGTCAATTCTGCTCTGGGCTAACCCCATAGGGTTTCCCAGGATCACCACAGATTTTGTTTATAGTTACCGCCTTCACCATATTGGGTCTGCACTGGAAGCTCATTTAAAGACCAGCAAATGCCTGCACAAGTAATTTCTGAAAGATTACAACTAAAATTTAAAGGAATTCAGACCCTTAAAGGCAAGGATTTCCAAGGATTTAAATATTATCTGTTTAGTTTTGAGAAATGTCTCTGAAACTGATAAAGGGAAAAAAACGAACAAAAGGCAAATAAGGGTGACATTCACCTATGGCTGGGCACAGTCAATCAGCAGCCTTTTAGATGCACCAAAAAACCCTTCCTCATTTCTGGTGAAGGGCTTCTGCCCGAAATGTTGACTTTCCTGCTCCTCGGATGCTACCTGACCTGCTGTGTTTTTCCAGCACCACTCTCATCTTGACTCTAATCTCCAGTATCTGCTGTACCGACCTCTGCCTTTTAGATGCACCGCCCAATTTTGTCTTTCACTGATTTGCTTTCAAAGGCTCCTTTGAAACCCCCATTGTGGTCATGACTTACCATAAGCAGAAGCTCCACCCACTAACAAATCCAGAGGAGACTCAGACAAAGTGAGCCACAGATTCATCCAAGGTCAGGTTTATTTTTCATTGTGCACTCCTGCCACGGTTGCCATGGGACGTATATCAGAAAGGTGATGAGATGTCAGCCCAATAATGTAGAAGGGCAAATTCAACTATGGCTAATAGGCTTCCACCCTCCTCTCTGAAATATCACCATCATATGCTATCGCATTCCCAGTTACCTTTCCCCCCAGCCCCACCCCTATCCATTTATCTCTCAGCCCCCTTGGGCCACCCCTTTTCCTGATGAAGAGCTCATGCTCAAAACATCAACCCATCTTCTCCTCAGATCTTGCCTGATCGGCTGTGCTTTTCTATCACCACAATTTTCAACTCTGATCACCAGCATCTGTAGTCCTCACTTTCTCCAAGATTACAAAGTGGTTGACTACCCATGACATTTCTCTAAAGTTCGCTCCAGCAGGATGGAGTTGAACTCCAAACGCAATGGAGGTGGACAATAAGTGCTCTCATTGCCAAAGGAGAGGCAATGAAGGCATGAAAGAAAATCTTACTCTAATCAGACTGAAAATTGAGTAAGCTTTATTTGAATATCATCTATTGCCTTATCTCTTATTTTCATTTCATCATGGGATGTGTGTAAATAAGGAGAAAGCCACTCAGGACTGAGATGAGGATGAACTTCTTCACTCAGAGAGTTGTGAACCTGTGGAATTGTCTGCCACAGGAAGCTGTTAGAGCCAGTTTGTTAGATATATTCAAGAGAGAGCTGGACGTGGTCCCTGCAGCTGATAGGATCAAGGGGTATGGAGAGAAAGTGGAAGTGGGATGCTGAAATTGCATGATTAGCCATGATCGTTTTGAATGATGGTGCAGGGCCAAATGGGCCAAATGGCCTACTCCAGCACCTATTTTCTACTAATCTATGAATCTATACTGCCTGGGGAATGTTTACTGTCCACCTGTGGTAGCCCATAGAGGGTAGTGGTGAGCCACCTTTTCAAATTGCTGCAGCCTATTGGTTGGTGGAACATGCTCAGAGCCATGAGGGAGGGATTTTCAGGATTTTGGCTCAGTGACGTTAAAAGAAAAGTGATATAATTTCAAGTCAAGATCATGAGTGTAAGATGCAAATGAGAAGGTAAGTTACCTCGAGTCATAGAGTCATAGAAATGTACAGCATGGAAACAGACCCTTCGGTCCAACTAGTCCATGCCGACCAGATATCCCAACCCAATCTAGTCCCACCTACTAGCACCCGGCCCATATCCCTCCAAACCCTTCCTATTCATATACCCATCCAGATGTCTTTTAAATATTGCAATCATACCAGCCTCCACCACATCCTCTGGCAGCTCATTCCATACACATACCATCGTCTGCATGAAAACGTTGCCCCTTAAGTCTCTTTTATACCTTTCCCCTGTCACCCTAAACCTATGCCCTCCAGTTCTGGACTTCTCCACCCTAGGGAGAAGACTTTGTCTATTCACCCTATCCATGCCCCTAATGATTTTATAAACCTCTATAAGGCCACCCCTCAGCCTCCAACGCTCCAGGGAAAACAGCCCCAGCCTGTTCAGCCTCTCCCTGTAGCTCAAATCCTCCAACCCTGGCAACATCCTTGTAAGTTTTTTCTGAACCCTTTCAAGTTTCACAATATCTTTCCAATAGGAAGGAGACCAGAATTGCATGCAATATTTTAACAGTAGCCTAACCAATGTCTTGTATAGTTACAACATGACCTCCCAACTCCTGTAATCAATACTCTGACCAATAAAGGAAAGTATACCAAACACCTTCTTCGCTATCCTATCTACCTGTGACTCCACTTTCAAGGAACTATGAACCTGCACTCCAAAGTCTCTTTGTTCAGTAAACTTCCGAAGACCTTACCATTAAGTGTATAAGTCCTGCTAAGATTTGCTGCAGGATTTGTCGTGTCTGACCTGCCCCAGTAGCCACTGTATTCATATGTTGAGTCCAGTTCAGTTCAGTTCAGTTTCTGTCCAGTTCAGTTCAGTAATCCTCAGGATGTTGATAGTGGGGAATTCAGTGATAGTTACGCCATTGGATGTCAATGGGTGGTGGTTAGGTTCTCTTTTATTGGAGATGGTCATTGCCTGGCACTTGTGTAATGCAAATGTTACTTGCCACTTTTCAGTCCAAGCCTGGCTATTGTCCAGATGTTGTTGCATTTGAGCATGGACGTCTCCAGTATACAAAGAGTCATGAATGGTGCTGAACATTGTACAATCATCAGTGAATATTTGCACTTCTGACCATATGATGCAGGGAGACTCATTGATGAAGCAGCTGATGCTGGTTTGACCTTGGACACTACACTGAGGAAGTCCTGCAGAAATATCCTGGAGCTGAGATGACTGACCTCCAATAACCACAAACTGAGCAATAGTGAGCAGGCTATTGCTAACAAATGCTCTTGATAGCACTGTTGATGACATTTTCCATCACTTTACTGATGAGCTAGAGTAGACTGATAGGAAGGTAATTGCCCAGTTTTCTTGTGTAGAGGACATGTCTGGGCAATTTTCTACATTGTCGGGAAGATACCAGTGTTGCAACTGTACTGGAACAGCTTGGCTAGAGAAGCAACAAGTTCCAGAGCACAAGTCTTCAGTACTATTGCAAAAATGTTATTAGGGTCCATAGTCTTTGCAGCATCCAGTGCCTCCACATTGATATCAAACGGAGTAAATCTTCAGACTGATATCTGTGATACAGGAGACCTCTAGAGGAGGCTGAGATGAATCATTTGTTTGGCACTTCTGACTGAAGATTATTGTGAAATTTTCAGCCTTATCTTTTGATGAGTTGGGCTTCCAAATTATTGAGGATGGGAGTATTTGTGGTGCCTATTCAAAACTGGATGTGGCAGGACTGCAGAGCTTATATCTGATCTGTTGTTTCTAGAGTCACTTAGCTCTTTTTATCTCTTGCTGCTTATGCTATTTGGCACACAGATAGTCCTGGTAGCTTCACCAAGTTGACATCTCATTTTTAGATATGCCCAGCACTGCTTCTGGCCCACCCCCCTGCACTCTTCTTTGGACCAGGGCTGATCTTCCAGTTTGATGGCAATGACTGAGTTGGGAATATGCTGGGCTATGAGGTTACAGATTGTATAAGTGTATAATTTTGCTGCTAATACCATTTCAAAGCACTTCATGGACTCCAGCTTTCAATTAGCTTAGTTCACATCATGGAGAGCATGCTCAGTGTGAAAATGTTTGTCTCCACAAGGACTGTGCCATGAGCAGTAAGCAGATTGATCAGGACGGGCTCAAGTATGTTTCTCCCTTTTGTTAGTTCCATCACCACTTGTCAGAGACTCAAACTAGCAGCAATTTCCTTTTGGACTCAGTCAATAGTTCTGCTGCTGAGTCACTCTTGCTGCTGGACAATGAAATCACCCTCCCAGAGAACATTTTGTACCTTTGGTGCCCTCAGTGCTTCCTCCATAGATTCATAGTTTCATCGAGTCAAATAGCGCTGAAAAAAACCCTTCGGCCCATTAAGTCTGCACTTATATACGCAAATCCCAATTTCCTGCATTTGTCCCATTTCCTTGAATGTTTTGATATTTGAAGTGCTCATCCAAATACTTTGCAAAGATTGTAAGGTTTCTAGCCTTCACTACCTTCCCAGGCAGTGCATTTCAGATTCTCACCATGCACTGAGTGAAAAGTTTTTTTTCCCCAAATCCCCTCTGAGTGTCCTGCCTCTTACCTAAAACTATGCCCTCTCGTTATTGACCCCTCAACCAAGGGGAACAACTGCTGTCTATTCACATTATCCATACTCCTCATAACCTTTTACACCTCAATCGTGTATCATGTCATTCCTCTCATTCCAAAGAAAACAATCCAAGCCTATCTAGTTTCTGCTTATCGCTCCATCCCAGGCAACACCCTGGTGAACCTCCTCTGCACACTCTTCAGTCCTATCACGTACTCCTAGGAATGAGGCACCAGAACTGCACACAGTACTCCAGCTGTGGCCTTACCAATGGTCTGTATAACTCCAACATGATCTCCTTGTTTTTATTGTCTGTACCACGACTGACAAATGCAAATTCCCCATAAGCCTTCCGAAATATCCTATTCATCTGCTCTGCAGACTTCAGGGAATTGTGAATAATTACCCCAAAAATCCCTCTATTCCGCTAAGCTACCCAGTGTCCTGCCATTCATTAAATACTCCCTCATCTTGTTTCTTCTTCCAAAGTGCATCACCTCCCACTTATTAGGGTTAAGTATCATCTGCCACTGGTTTGTCCATCTGACAACCCCATCTATTCCTGTAATCTTCTTGGTGTCTTCTGCAAATTTGGTTAACAATTCCCCCCGCATTTGCATCTATATCATTTATGTATATAACAAACAATCAGGGTCCCAGTACAGATGTTTGTGGTACACGACTGGAAACCAGTCTCCAGTTACTCAAACAGCCTTTGACTATTATCCTTTGTGTTCTACTCCTCAGCCAGTTTATCAAGTTTCCCTCAGTGCCATGTGCTTTAATGTTCTCAATTAGTCTCCCATGTGGGACTTCGTCAAAAGCTTTGTTAAAATCCATATAAGCTACATCAACTACATGCAAATCCATTCATACAACATTATCCACACACTTGATCACATGTTCAAAAACTTCTAACACATTTGTATGGCATGATGACCTCCCCCTGACAATGCTGACTATCACTAATTAACCCATGCCCTTCCAAGTGGGTTTTCCATGTGTTGTCCAATACGGAATAGAACTGATACATCAGCTGAGGAGGAGTCAGTACATGAAGATCAGCAGGAGACTTCCTTGCCCTGTTTGACTTGATGCTGTGAGACTTCATGGAGTCCAAAAAACATCCAATACAACCGCTTCTGGACTGTATACGTCTCTGTTGCCACCTCTGATAGGTCTGTCCTGCCAATGGGACAGGACATATCCAGAGATGGTGATGGTGGTGTCTGGGACATAGTCTGTAAGGTATGATTCCATGAGTATGACTATGTCAGGCTTTTGCTTGACCAGTCTGTGAGACAGCTCTCCAATTTTTGCACTAGCCTCCAGTTGTCAGTAAGGAGAATTCTGCAGATTTGACTGCTCATTCTTAATGTTTCCAGTGCCTTAGTCAATACCAGGAGGTCCATCAAGCTTCATTCCTTTTAATCTTTCTGAAACAACTGAGTGGCTATTTCAGAGGGCAGTTAAAGGTCAACCACATTGCTAGGGGTCTGAGTAACGTGGAGGCTGAACTGGGAAAATACAGCAGT
This sequence comes from Chiloscyllium plagiosum, assembly GCF_004010195.1. Lineage (NCBI taxonomy): Eukaryota > Metazoa > Chordata > Chondrichthyes > Orectolobiformes > Hemiscylliidae > Chiloscyllium > Chiloscyllium plagiosum. Next base: position 43,643,723 of record NC_057713.1, read on the forward strand.
TTCCTTCACTAAAGGACATTGCTGGATTCAAATTCTACCATATTTAATCCCAGGTCCCTACAAGAGTACCTGGATCTCTCAATTACTAATCCAGTAACGACTCCAGGAGAGTCTCACGTCCCCTTTAACACTTAGGCATTGTACGTTACAGGAATAACAACATTTCAATGTTAAATACTTTGTGTTTAATCAAGTGTCTTTGCCTCACATTTTGTAAGATACATGCAATAAAGCTTTGCTCAGACCAAAGTTCAGCAAACTAATACAGTTCTGGATAACAGTTTAGATTGCCTTTAATGTGTTGCTGTTGAGAATCATATTGAAAAATGGACAACATTCTGACTGCCATTTCAGTCTCCACCATTCTGTGTTGTATAAACTGAATGACAAGATAAGATAGCAACAGCTGGAAAGGACAGCTTAATATATTTTCATTTTTGAGGATGCCCACTAGTTTTCTAAAGCTTTTTTTCCACTCAGAACTCCTTTTTTTAATAGCTCACAAGAACACTTGCATTAGATGAATAATAATGATAGAAGTATGTACGTGTGTGACATTTCAAGATGGTACAGAAAGCATCTGATCAACAAGACAGATTACAATATCCAAAGCATGCTAAGAAAATTTGGTTCAAAATACATGTTGATAAAGTAGAAATTTCTTTTCCCAAAAAACAATAAGTAATCACTTTTAAAGTAATGGTTACATTGACAATAATAGATTAGAAATTGGGTTTATTACTATTTTGAATGCTAGCTTATAAGTTGAAACATTGTCATATCCGTTATGTTTTTTGAGCTACTCTTAATTTGCTTATTGCTAAAAACAGATTAAATGGACTTGAAATCAGTGGAGTGACCATATTCCCTTCTGTCCATTGAGGCTGGACTCAGGCTTGATCTGTTTTGAAATGCAGTGTTCCTTGTCATTTCTGGGAACAGTCAAAAAGTGTGACACTGGAAAAGCACAGAAGGTCAGGCAGCATCTGAGGAGCAGGAGAATCGATGTTTCAGGCATAAGCCCTTCATCAGGAATGTGGGAGAGAGGGGGTGAAGGAGGGTGTGAGATAAATAGGAGGGTGAGGATTTGAATCCAGCAATGTCCTTTAGCGAAGGAAACTGCTGTCTTTTCCCAATTCAGCCTCCACGTGACTCAGACGCCTAGCAATGTGGTTGACCTTTAACTTATAGCCACTCATTTGTTTCAGAAAGATTAAAAGGAATGAAGCTTGATGGACCTCCTGGTATTGACTAAGGCACTGGAAACATTAAGAATGAGCAGTCAAATCTGCAGAATCCTCCTTACTGACAACTGGAGGCTAGTGGCTGGAGGGAAGGTAGCTTGGAAGGCGATAGGTAGTGATGGTGATAGGTCAGAGGGGAGGGTAGAGTGGATAGATGGGAAGGAAGATGGACAGGTAGGACAGTTCAAGAGAGCGGTGCTGAATTGAAGGGTTGCATCTGGGATGAGGTGGGGGAAGAGGACATGAAGAAACTGGTGAAGTTTACGTTGATGCTGTGTGGTTGGAGGGTCTCAAAGTGGAAGATGAAGCGTTCTTCCTCCAGGCATTGGGTGACATGAATTTGGCATTGGAGGAGGCCTAGGACTTACATATCTTTCACAGAGTGAGCGGGAGTGGTCAGTGGTCAGCCACAGGGCAATGAGGTTGTTTCACCTTCCCAGCTACTTCACCCCCACTCCCACCCTCCTATTTATCCCTCAGTCTCCTTTGTGCCCACATTCCTGATGAAGGGCTAATGCCTTCTGATGATGCCTAATCGGCTAGGCTTTTCCAGCACCACACTTTTCAACTCTGATCTCCAGCATCTGCAGCCCTCACTTCCTCTTATTTCTTGGAAGAGGCAAGCTTACAGACTGGTCAGCAGATGATGACTACTGGGGGAAGGGGCAATAGGGTCTCATAGAACCAGCGCCGACCAGAGATTATTCTAGAAGTTCAGGTGAAGTACATCTGCAAAGTCTCTGATCACCTAGACAAAAACCTGGATTTTTCCTCATCCATTTTTAAGTGGCCATCAGTGTTTCCTAAATTATCTGTTGGTCAAATGTTTAAATATGTGCTAGTAGCCTCAGTCCCAGTCTGGCATATTCAAGCAATTCAATCTCTCACAAGTCTCAGTAAAGAAGTTACCCGTTTTGGACAGAACTGAGGAGGGACTTCTTCTCTTACAGGGTGGTGAATGTTTGACAATCTTTACCAAGGACGGCTGTCAAGCATGAGTCATTAAGTATTTTCAAGGCTGAGATAGACAGATCTTTAATCAGTAAGGGAATCAGTGATTATGGGGAAATGATGATGTGGAGGTGCCGGTGTTAGACTGGGGTGAAAAATGTCAAAAGTCACATGACTCCAGGTTATAGTCCAATAGTTTCACTAGAAATCACAAACTTTCAGAGCACTGCTCCTTCGCCAGATGAAATAACTCTATTTACAACCTGCTGGCATGTTACTTCTGTGGTGAAGGGGAAAAGGCAGGAGAAATGTAGAAGTTGAGGATTATTGGATCAGCTATGTTCTCATTGAATGACTGAGTGGACTCAATGGGCCAAATGGCCTATTTCTGCTCCTACATTTTATAGTCTGGTTATGGTATTGGGTGGATAGACTGTTCGGCTTAAGCCAGTGTGAAACTTAAATTGCGTAAGTTTGAACATTAATGCGGCAGCTTCAATACTATCTTGCACCAAACCATTCATTCTCACCCATAAGTTTTAATTGCCAAAAGGTAGCTAGTGGTTGAAAATTATGACCCTTTCCCCAATATATTTTGTTCCAACTTATAGTGTGTATATGTGAGCCTATGCTCTTACCGCAGTGTTTATCCTTAGAGTTTGTGTATCTACTGTTTGAACTCTGAAACTTTACTTTCCCAGAAGCAAAATGGGTATCAGCAGGGTTACTTATCTGCAAGTGGTGGATAGCCAATTAAGAGCATTTTGTCAGAGCAGTTGTACTGCTTGCATCAGTAGGTGAAGTTTGTGTCTATACTCTGCCTTTGTCTTCCCCATGATCGCAATATCATCAGTGGTATAAGCATAGCCAGGGACATTTGCAATATTCCTATCCATGTACAACTGGAGTAAGTCTTGGTCTGATAGCCCATCAGAAACAGTACCATCTAAATAGTGTCCTAAATGTCATGAGCTCTTTAATCCCTCTGTAAATGACCAGGCCTGATTCACATCCAGTTTGGAAAAATTTTGCACCAACAAATTTAAGATGTAATCTTTCCAGCATCGGTGTCTTATGTGAGCAGTTTTAAGTGAAAGATTTAAGTGCTTAAATCTAGACTGCTGTTTAAAGTGCATGCGATGGAGCTTTACCAATCTATTGATGGTCAACTTCCAAATGATACCATTTCAGTCCAATTGTTCAGTTCCATTCCAAGCTTCTCCTGAATGTGCAGGCAGCACTTTCTTGAAGAATCAATAAATGGAATTGCATCGCTACTAAGATATTATAGTGCATTTACCTTAATCATATGGGATTCAATCTAATTGATCTAATTACAGGGGTTTATGATGGTTGAGTGATTTGATTGTTTCATTCCTGGTTGTTCCACCACATTGGATGCTCATAAAGTTGGAACCTTTCAAATTACGACAGAGATCTGTTCATACTGGTAGTTCAGCCACTGTCGGATTATACGTATCCAGCAGGTGGAAGATTTGGGAAGCAAAGATAAGCTTTAATATTGACACTTCAGTGTGGTTCTGCCAATGGACACAACTAGTGATCTATTAAATGCTATGAGATGGCCTGTACCATGGAGTGTTATTTGCTAACATACGTGCCTTTCAAGATGGATATTGATCATGTGTCAACATTTTGAGGTGTGTGGTCCTGCCTTTCCAGGTCAAAAGATTTTAGTGGTCATAAGGTCATAAAAGCTTCTGAAAAAACCTTATACTATTGACCAGTTGTGTAAGATTGATCATCTTCTGAAATTTGAGTTTCACTTGATTGACTCTCTGAATTTCACCCATGTATTTTCATTTCTGCACCTTCTTCACCGTGTCCTTGCTGCCAGCGTTATGATCTTTTGGCCATGTGTCGTTTCATTCTGTGTTTACTTTGGTTTTTGAAAATAGATTTCCTGCGCCTATATGCCCAACGTCCTTTAGTGTCACATGTTTCATACATATCCAAAAATGTTCAGTAGCCTTTGGGTATGTGTGACAAACCACATCTGTTACAGATTTTGTTAGTTCTGTTCACTTCACTGACTGTAGCAATTGTGCTGACTGTAACAAAAAAACATAATAGTTTTTGACCTGACATTATAGATTCATACTTGAATCCATCCTCAATTAATGCATCAGTTATACAGCACTTTCCCTGCCTAAAGATCTTTCCCAAAGGATTGGTTGAGAAATTATTTCTAATTCAATGAGTCTCTCTGAGAATTCTGTTTCTAAAAAATTATACATATACCTTATGCTGTGTCATGTTCTAACAAACTGATCAATAGACTCTTGACTTGCTGTGTGTATGACATGAATTGGAATCTATTTATACTCAAGTTGATTCTTATGTTAATCTGGTCTTTCTACTGTATTTTCTGGATCTTTTCTGGATCTTTCTAGTCGTCCACAAAAAGATTGAATGCATTAATTCTATGAAGTCCCCATCAGCCCCTACCACCACCCCCCACCCCCACCCCACCCCGCGCCCCACACCCCGCCCAGCTATTGCTGAATACCAACAAGATTTTCAGAGTTCTCTTCTCAAGGTCATTTATCATTTTATCTATAACATATTTCTGCTTATTTGTGCAGAAAACTGTTTTTAAAAGATTTTCTCATTCAGCACACTTTAAGGAAAGCTAGGTAGCTGTGCTGTGAGGGGCACTGGACGGCATTTTTCTTTTAAAAAGTCAGAACTGAAGACACTCAGTGATTTTTTTAAGAGATATAGGGATCAAAAGAGAGTTCATTGCTTCAGCAGAGGACTGTAAACTACAGCCTTGCTTGTATTTGCAACTTCACTGTTAGAATTTGAGTATTGTTGAAAAAGGGATATTTAATTTCATCTTACACTTAAAACGGTGATTTGCAAATATACTAATTTAAGGGGGAAACAACATTATGCTATATAAAAAGAGAGTGATGATTTGTTAGAAAGTAGACCATGATTAGTAAGGGCATTACTATGAAGAACGAACCTGTTACTAATGATTGACAGTTAACTACTTGGCTTTGTTTATATTTTAAACAGACAAGCTGACTCTGATTCACTAAGTCATTGCCCTAAGAAATGAATCAGCTCATGGTTGCCATCTGTCTTGTTTAGTTGAAACAGATACAGTAAATATACAACTGTAGCCAACCAGCTTGTGAAATTGTGAAATTTGCAGCACATTGTCAAACATTGGATGTGAATCTGCATTTGGACATTTTTTGTATAATTGCAAGTATGCAAGAAACTATGCTGTAAACTAATTTAAGATTGTCAATCAGGTCCACAGTATGCTGCAGAATCTCTGAAGAAGAGTCATACTGTATTCCAAATATGAACTGTTTCTCTCTCCACAGATGTTGCCAGATCTGCTGAGGTTCTCTATTATTATCTATGCTTGTTAAACAATGTATTGTGCTTGCATGTACTTCAAGCTACATATAATATACATAGGGCCGTTTTCTTTACAGACAGATAGAATATGTACACACATTATGCCTGTTTCAAATCAGAAAAACAGGTGAGACCCAATTCATCAGTTCATTTCCTAGGACAATGCCATGACCATACGACCATAAGACCTAGGTGCAGGGTAGGCCATTAGTCGCAATGAGTCTGGTCTGTCATTCAATGAGATCATGGCTGATCTGATAACTGTCAAGTCCATTTTCCTGTGTTTTCACTATAATCCTTTAATCCCCTGCTCTTTAAAAAATATCTGTCTCAGCCTTGAATATACTAAATGACCCAGACTTAACGGCACTTTGTGATAAAGAATTCCACAGAGTCATTACCTTGTAAGATAAGAAATTCCTTCACATCTCTGTCTTAAATGCGCTGCCCTAAATATAGCTACTGTTAGCGGCCTATAGACTATTTCTACCAGTGTCTCCTTCCCCTTTTTATTTCTTAGCTTCACCCATATGCATTCTACATCTTCCAATCCAAGATCAAATCTTGGCATTGTACCAATTTCATTCCATGCCAACAATGCTACCCCATCACTCATACCTTCCTGCTTGCCCTTTTAAAACATCACATAGTCCTGGATATTTAGTTACAGCTTTGATCTCCTTGTAACTATGTCTCCATAATGGCTATAAAATCATATCCATTAACCATTATTTGTGCTATTAATTCATTATTTTTTCTGAATGCTAAAGGCTTTCAAGAAAAGAGTCATTAATTTAGCTTATCTTACAATTTGTCCCTCTTGCTGCTATTTACTGTTGTTTTTCTCTGTCCCATTTGGATATCATTATCCAAATAGTTGCACTGTATTGCTATCATATCCTTTTGTTTTACATAGAACATAGAACATAGAACAGTACAGCACAGAACAGGCCCGTCAGCCCACGATGTTGTGCCGACCACTGATCCTCATGTATGCACCCTCAAATTTCTGTGACCGTATGTATGTCGAGGAGTCTCTTAAATGTCCCCAATGACCCTGCCTCCACAACTGCTGCTGGCAACACATTCCATGCTCTCACAACTCTCTGTGTAAAGAACCCGCCTCTGACATCCCCTCTATACTTTCCTCCAACCAGCTTAAAACTATGACCCCTCGTGTTAGTAATTTCTGCCCTGGGAAATAGTCTCTGGCTATCGACTCTATCTATGCCTCTCATTATCTTGTATACCTCAATTAGGTCCGCTCTTCTCCTCCTTTTCTCCAATGAAAAAAGTCCGAGCTCAGTCAATCTTTCCTTATAAGATAAGCCCTTCAGTCCAGGCAGCATCCTGATAAACCTCCTCTGAACCCTCTCCAAAGCATCCACATCCTTCTTATAATACGGTGACCAGAACTGGACGCAGTATTCCAAGTGCGGTCTAACCAATGTTTTATAGAGCTGCAACAAGATCTCACGACTCTTAAACTCAATACCCCTGTTAATGAAAGCCAAAACGCCATATGCTTTCTTAACAACCCTGTCCACTTGGGTGGCCATTTTAAGGGATCTATGTACCTGCACCCCAAGATCCCTCTGTTCCTCCACACTGCCAAGAATCCTATCCTTAATCCTGTACTCAGTTTTCAAATTTGACCTTCCAAAATGCATCACCTCGCATTTATCCAGGTTGAACTCCATCTGCCACCTCTCAGCCCATCTCTGCATCTTGTCAATGTCCCGCTGCAGCCTACAACAGCCCTCTATACTGTCAACAACACCTCCAAACTTTGTATCATCTGCAAACTTGCTGACCCATTCTTCAATCCCCTCATCTAAGTCATTAATAAAAATTACAAACAATAGAGGCCCAAGGACAGAGCCCTGTGGAACACCACTCACCACAGACTTCCAGGCAGAATATTTTCCTTCTACTACCACTCGCTGTCTTCTGTGAGCCAGCCAATTCTGTATCCAGACAGCTATGTTCCCCTGAATCCCATTCCTCCTGACCTTCTGAGCGAGCCTACCATGGGGAACTTTGTCAAATGCCTTGCTAAAGTCCATATACACCACATCCACAGCTCGACCCTCATCAACTTTTCTAGTCACATCCTCAAAGAACTCGATAAGGTTTGTGAGGCATGACCTGCCCCTCATAAAGCCCCTCACAAAGCCAGATTTCCACTGTCCCAAACCGGCTCTCACCTCAAACAGAATCAGGAGTATGCCATTTGGCCCTTTAATTCTGCTTATCCACTCAACATGACTATGGTTAATCATTCATCTTAGTACCTTGTTCCTGCTTTCTCCCCATACCTGTTGATCCCTTTAGCTCAAGGCTACATCTAACTTCTTCTTGAAAACATTCAATATTTTGTCCCCAACTACTTTCGGTCACGCAGAATTAGTTTAAAGTTCTCTCTACAGCTCCAATTATTCAATTTACCATAACACTAGCCCCAGCATTGTTCAAGTGAAGCCCATTCTACTTTTCTGCCCCAACACTGGTGTCAGTATCCCATGACTGAAGCCCATTCCATCCATATCAATTTTTTGAGTCATGTATTTAATTCATTGACTTTATTTATCCTGTGCCATTTTGCCTGTGGCTCAAGTAGTTCTCCAGAGATTATTACTGTTCAAAATCTTTCAGCGAAATCTTATTTCTAATCCTACCAATTAACCATTGGTACCAACATGGACAATAACTGCTGGATCCCTTCCATCCTCCTCCAAGTTCTTCTCTAGACCTGAGCAGATGTTCTTAACCCTGGCACCAGATAGGCAACACAGCCTTCAGGGCTCTCACTGATGACTGCAGATAACAGTATCTATCCCCCTAAGTATACTGTCCCTTAGCACTGCAACGTTATTAATTCCTCCCCCCACTTTAATGGCTCCCTTTAAAAAGGTGCTGTGGTCAGTTTGCTTATCCTCCCTGCAACAAATCAGATTCAACGTGCTGGTTAAAATTTAAACAAAACATGGCTGTTAACTGTCAATCATCAGTAATTGCATGTTCTCCATGGCAATGCCACTATGAATCAAAGTCTACTTGCCCACTCTATTCTCATAGAATATAAATATTGGTTTTCCTATTAAGTTGACTTACTGTGAATTGTCTTGATAACAACAAGATGAAAAGTTTCAACAAAATGTGTCTTTCTCCAAAAATACACAAGTTTGTACTTCCAAATAACTATTACCTAGAAATTTCTTCCAGCTTAAAATATGTTTGGTTTTAATTAGAAAGAGATTAGTTCTGTCTTACAGAAATTGCTAACAATGAATTTCAGAATTATTTGACAGCCAGGGCTGTTGTCCATTGTTCATAAATTAGATTTTCAAAATATCTGCCACTAAGATCATGAAATCTTCTTCTATGCTCACTGCTGCTTACCATAATATGTGGTTTGCTTCCAGCAGGACTTATTTACCTAATCCAGCAATGTTTTATTTTCACCCATAATATAAGAATCAAAATATGGGTTAAAAACAAATCCAACAGAGCTTTTGTTACAGTTGTTGGTGCACAAACATCACATTGAAACATTTCATTGTCTAGGCTTGTATCAGGCTGTTGAGTTTTAAAAAGCAGCATGCATTCATCAGTGTGCCAGGCTTCAGGTAACCCAAATTAAGATGGTGTCTGAGACATTTGTACCTTCAGGTCACATGCTATCATACAGTCATGATATCATGAGCATATTTTTTAAAGGTATATTGACATACTAACTGTGAGATATAACACAACACCTGGTTCCCTTGAGGCCTCAGCAGGTGACCTCCAAAAGGCAAACAAGAGGGATATAATTGTAGCTCAGCTCATGAAAGCATTTTTAATTAAAACATTGGAGGGAGAAGCCTTGAAAATTGTAATACTTAATCCCTCTCTTACTTGATAAGGTAGGGCTGCTTTATCAAAGCTAGAGAGATTTGCATTGACCTAAGGATAAACTGTTTTAAGGCAAATTATTAAGAAGTAACACAGGAAATATGATGCATACGCTAGAGACAGAAAAGACTTACGATTTGGCAAAAGTGGAAATTGTTTAATTGTTCTGGATATTAAAGATTGACAGGTGAACTAGAATAGTGCTGATCGAGCTCTTAACTTGGTCATTACAATATCTTTTCTTCTTGGTCATCTTGAGCTAACTTGAGGGTTGGTCCAGAGCCGGCATAAATCCATTCCAGAAAGTTCTCATTTTTCAATGACACTTTGATCCAACCAATATTTTAGGAGACCTCCAGCAACTTCAGGAGCTCTCTTCCATCTGAAATCTTTTTCCTCCCTTTTTTTGTATCTCATTTCCAGAAAGTTGTTGAGTGCTCCATGCTAATCAATTATTCAACTGTTCAATTACTGGGGAAAGATAGTCAAGGTACAGCACCTCCTCCCCCCACTAATTGCCTTTGCCAGCCCATAAAGTTTCCTCACTACTTATGTCTACCATGACTTTGTGTTAACCATAATCAGACTAAAGCATGAGATCTTCCTTTATCAGGCTTTGAATGTTCTTTTACCAGGGTCTGTGCTAGAATAGTGTCCTTTGCAGCCATAACAGACTTTTACTTTTGACTGTTAGCTAAGCAACCTGCTATAGAACTTTTATTAATAAGAGAGAAAGAAAGAGAACTGTTTCTATAATATTCAATTAATTTGTAAAGATTTTATAAAGTGGCAAGATAGACATTTATTACACTAATCAACAAAAGAGGTCAAAAATTGAAATAAAAACAACCATTTTAAAATTCCTATTTGTAACAGTGTTCAGGAATTCATCTCTAAATCTAAGAGATGCCAAGATATTCCTGGAGGATTCGCAACTCAAGGTGCAGGGGGATCACAAGATCACAATGTGCTTAGAATCTGGCATTCTCTCCCACAAACCATTGATGACATAAGAGCTTTTATCATGATAATTAATGGGAAAAAATGAATAGTATAGGAAGATAGCAATACTTTGGAATTAGGTTGAGTGGCTGATGTGAAGGAACGCTCCAGTATAGATTTGGTGGGTCAGAAGACCAGTTTCTATGCTGTAATGATCTGATTTCTACTGCAGTGAAAAAAACCATTCACTGAAGTGAAACACTGACCTCTAAAGGTCAAAGTACGCATTTGAAATTGTAAGGTTTAAACTTGAAGGTCAGGTTTAAGCTTAACACAGAGCAATTTTTTTTCTAAATTACGGTTGTTCTAATATTTAAAGGAGCTGCATTTATAGCATTTATATTGAAGTTTTAATTGTAGAAGAACTAATGGTTTGACAAATTGATACGTGGTGTATGGAAAGTACTTGTGGGTCATCATTAAAAGGTATATTAATCTCCAAATGCATATTAGGTGACTGAATTATTATTGGCTCACTGGATGAACAACTAACACATAGAGAGGAAAAATATTGTCTGGCAATTAGTCATAACGCTAAACAGTTTCATAATTGTACAATTGCCAGATTGGAGAGGTGTTTACGACCAGCATACGCTCTCCTGCTGGAAAATAAATCTCACACAGAACAACTAAGCTATTTATATACTCTTCTTTTTTGAAATGTGATGCCAAGAAAATGTTATTAAAGGTGCATAATTTAAAATCATCAATAGTCCTTTATTTATTTTAGCATTAATATTTAAGATTGAGAAGAAAATGTAAGAATCACAGTGATATTATTTTTGCTAAAATAGACTTAAATGTAGCATTCCTGGAGTAGTTGCTTGTTTAGTGAATGTTTGAGATATTCCTTAGTTTGTTTTAGTCAGAGCCTTAGTGGAACTATTGGCAGTGATCTGCTTTTTCTCTGGTTTCTTCAAGTCTCCCTCAATCCATGTCCCAGTGTTATCCACCATATGCAACAGGAACAGGAGTAGGCTGTGAACCCACTCCATCCTGCTCTGCCACTTATTAGGATCTTGGCTGATCCAAAATCCCTGCATTTTCCTCGTAACCCTTGATTCTCCTACTGATTAAGAATCTGTCAACATCAGCCTTACATAACACATTATTCTTTCGGGAAAGGAGGTTAAAAGACTCACAGTACTCTGAAATCAGAAATTCCTCCTCATCTCAGTCTTAAATTGACACCCTTTTATTCTGAGAATATGCCATCTGGCCTAGCCTTCCCATAATATCCTCAGCATTTATCTTGTCAAGACTCTTAAGACTTAGATTAGATTAGATTAGATTACAGTGTGGAAACAGGCCCTTCGGCCCAACAAGTCCACACCGACCCGCCAAATAGCCTTCCCATAATATCCTCAGCATTTATCTTGTCAAGACTCTTAAGACTTCTTTATGTTTCAATGAGATCACCCCTCATTCTTTTAAATTTTAGTGAGTAGAGTTCCAACCTGTTTAGCCTTTGCTCATAAGACAATCCTTCCATATCAGAGATCATCTTAATGAACATTCTCTGAACTGCCTCCAATGAAACAATATCTTTTCTTAGATAAGGGGATCGAAACTGCTCACAGAACTCCAGACATGGTCTTACCAGCAACTTGTACAGTTGCAGTGAGATCTCTCTGCTCTTATACCCTGACTCTTTTGAAACATGTGATTTTTCTTCTTCCTCTACTGTGTTTATCTCCAATTTGCCATCAAGCATGGTGGCTCAGTGGTCAGCACTGCTGGCTTACAGCACCAGGGTCCCAGGTTCGATCCCAGCCTTGGGTGACTGTTGGAGTTTGCACATTCTCCCTGTGTCGGTTTTCTCTGGGTGATCTAGCTTGCTGCTACAGTCCATGCTAAATTACCTGTAGTGTTCATCTGGTGCATTCATCAGAGGGAAATGGGTTACCCTGTGGAGGGTCGGTGTGGGCTGAAGGGCCTGTTTCCACATTGTAAGGAATCTAATCTAATTGCTGGCAGGTCTTTGTTTTCAATGCCTGCATTTGACAATCATTCTCCTTCAAACTGCATTTAGCAAAGCCTTTGATTTCTGAAATTGTCCTCTGGATTTAATCCACTCATTTGTTTTCTTGTCTTTGCAGCTTTTGAGACAATGTATTAATAAATCAGACATTTTGGATACTAAATTCAGTTTAACAACTGAAAGCAGAAAGCAGAATAAAATTTCATTATACGTGATTAACCAAACCTGTTGATTCAGATGCCAGCAGCATGTCAGCCTTCTGCAGCCTGTTCATTTCAATAATTTTAATGTCCAGTCAATACTAAGCACACTGTAAGACCAATAGAAGGCCAATATTGGAACTGGCTAGTCTGCACTGCTTAAAAGTAGCCATCTCTCCACCTCTGGGAGGTGCATTGTGACTGAAGCTGATTCCTACTTCCTGACATTTTTTTTCCCTGAAGTGCTTATCCAATTCCCTCAGCTTCTCCACACCCATCAAATATGTAGTGCTCCTTCCCTGTCTGGGATCACGTGTTATAAGGTCAAATGTGTGGCAAGGAAATCTCTGATAGCCACGTTCTACACAGGTGTATAATACCTGACATAGAGGACACGCCAAAATAAAACAAAGAATTGTTTACCAGCAGGTCATGTAAAACTCAACAGGTCATGTGGAAAGAACAGTTAACATTCCATCAACTCTTTCTCAGAACTGTTCTGATAGAGGACAGGCTGCCAGATCAGTTTTGACCAGGAGAGGGCTTTTACAGAATGATGGACATATTCCCTGGAATGGCTTTTGGGGTGGAAATCTGCAATATTCTCCAACAGCTCTGTAAAGACATCAACAGCACAATTTCAATCAATGGGTGGGAATTGGAAAGCTTTCACATTAGGCCTAGAACCAGCAAGGGTTGGACTCTCCCAACCATCTTGTTCCTTGTGTGGAGCTTTTTTTTGTTTATCAGGAAGGATGCAGCCACAAAGGGAACACTTTGCAGGAAGTGTCATGTCGCGTGGCAGCAGAGTTACTCAGAGAAAGACCTTCCTATACATTATGGCATGCTGTCTTTTGCTTGCATTCACTGCTGGTTTGCAGACAGATGAGCAGGAGTGGCCGGTTTCAACTGAGTGCAGTCGAGAAAGGAAACCTCAGCAAGAGCGAGGCCATGCTGTGTGAACTGGGCCAAGCGACCCTCCATTAACTTCACCGTCAAGTCAGAGAAACAGATGCTGTTGGAGGTATAGTCTGGAGGGGCCTTGCAGGCAGCAGAAACTGGAAGGAACACATACAACAGTGAAAAAGAAACTGGGTATGTGGGAGTGACAAACCCTCTCCAATGTCAGCAAGAACACAGCCATCAGATGCAAGGCACTCCTGCTGCTATTGTGTATAGAAGGGATGGGGATGTTTATCATGCTCCCGAGCTGCGCCAGTCACTTAAGACATCTTCCTAAATCTAATGCTCAAAGATGGCTTCAAGGACATGAAGGAAAAACAACCGCAGCTTGACCTTGACGGTCAGTTTACTATGCAAGAAGGCAGAGAGGGTATGTGAACATGATTAATGAGCATGCAGACAATTATTCCTGATTGAACCAGAACAGAGCATACAAATGCGATATTTTCGCATGAACACGTGGCTTCATGAAAAGATATTAATTTTTGCATCCAGCCCAGGTCATGCCACATGATTAGCAGTAGGCAAATCTCTCAAAGAAACAAATGGCATATTCAAACTGAATGAGACCATTTTCACCCATCACATGGGGTAATGACATGACTGTTGAAGAAATCATACAAGACAACCCCCTTGCTTCTATGACAACTAATCAGCATCCACTTGCCATGACAGACAGTACACTGCAGAGTGAATTTAACTCCCAATAACAACATTAGGATCAGGTCCGGTCATATTGCACATTCACTGGAGATATAGAGACAACTTATCTACTTGCAGGAATGCTGATGAACAGCCATGTTGGATGCAAAACATCAACATTGTTTCTCTGTCCATGAATGCTGCCAGACCTACTGAGTTTCTCATGCATTTTCTGTTTTTGTTTTGTGTTTCTGGTCTCCGGAATACACAAGTTTTATTTTTATCTATATACACTTGAACAAATCTGTCCCAAAAAAGGGTTCCATTCTTGAAAGGGAAAGTGGGGAATGTTGTATTGTGGCATAGATTCCAAACTAAACAGGCCTAAACCTTTAAGATATGACATCTTAACAAGTGATAGTCTGTGTAAAGGTATCCATCTTGAGTTAATTTTCCATGTCCACACGAATGGATTCAAATGACTGACCATTTCATAAAATTACCCTTTATATGACAAATCAAAGAAATAGCTTGTGCAACAATCTGACATATTGATCACCATATTCAGTCAGTTAAGTGTAAAATGCACTGAGTGTCTTCAGTCAGGTAATTATGTATATGTAATATATAGTAACATTATTAAACACAGGACCTAGATTCTGTGTGTTAGTCTGTGATAATGGCTCAGATTTTTCAAAGATTGGCAATTAATTGCCACTCCACTCATCTTCTTTAATGCTAACAGTGAGTGCTCCACATTTCTATCCAGGAATTCTGATCCCAGCTCATTCAGAAATACAGAGCATAGCTTAAGTCAACATAGTTCCCTCAGAGTGCAGGATGGGAAGGGATATCAAACCATACCCCTTTTTACAGCAACCCAGTGCATCGTGTTCTGAGACTGAAATGCCCAGAAGCACAGTCAGGCATTTTGACAGCTGCTATTCAACGGTAAGTCTGTAGGTTAAGTGTGTAATCCCGGTGCCAAATAGAAAGGGTGCCAGCAAAGTAGGTTTTCAGGTGGGTAAGGTGCTCGTGTTCCAGGTAAGTGAGGCGCCAAATGGGTAGGCTACAAGGTAAGTGATGGCATGGGGAGCCGATGATTTTTTTTTCAGATAATTACCACAGACTCAGTTGCCATGCAATGTCTGAGTGCTCATGGAAATTCAGATTGGGTTGGCTTTCTACTTTCTTACTGTGAATTACTGTACACAATGGGGTTTGAGAGGGGACACAGCAGCCTAGTAAACTGGCCTTCTACAGTTGACTAAAATTGCTAAGGATTCACTCTGGGCTAGCAGCAGTAGCTCGATGCGGTACAAACCTGCTGCCTTTTGACATGTCTTTCACTGTCATTCAGCCTGTGCTCTTTTCTTCATTATTGGTTCTTGCGATGTGAGCATTGCTGACTGGGCCAGCATTTATTTTAATCCCTAAATTCTTCTTAGGAGGTGATGATGAGCCACCATCTTATGCTGCTGCAGTCCATGTGTTATAGGCATAGGCACAATACTGTGAGAGAAAGAGCTCTTGGATTTTAACCCAAAGGTAGTGATAAAACAGTGATAGAGTTCCAAATCAAGTGTCTGTCCTGGAGGGAATTTTGCTAGTGGTGTTTCCATTTATCTGCCTTTCCAGGAGATATAGCACAGATTTGGAATGTGTTCTCAAAAGAGTCATCGCAAAATGTTGCAGTGCATTTTGTAGATAATAAAAGGAGGGAAGGAGATTTGCAAAAGTGAACGGGGTGCCAATCATCTAGGCTACATTGTCCTGGACAGTGTCAAGCTTCTCGAATTGTTAGAGCTGCATTCCTGCAAGAAAGTGACGAGTATTCCATTGCCCTCCTGAGTTAGGGTTTGTGGATAGCAAACAGACTTTGCAGGGTCAGAAGCCAAGGAACTGAGAATGCTCACCTCTGACCTGTAGTTATAGCCATAGTTTTTAACAAAGCTTTTAGCCACTGTTGTTCCAGTTCATTTGCCGTTCAGTGATAATCCTTAAGATGTTGATGGTGGGTGATGGAGAGTGGAATTCAGTCATGGTAATGCTAGTAAATAGCAAAGGAAGATAGTTAGATCCTCTCTCTCTGGTTGGAGATGGTCATTGCTTGACACATCTGTGGTGTGCATGTCACTTGTTGATTATTAGCCATTCTTGAATGTTGCCTAAATCTTGCTGCTCATTGATCCAGACTGCTTCAGCAACTGGAGTGTTGAGAATAATAGTAACCCTCTGCAATCTTCAGTTCATATCCCCACTTCTGACCTTATGTCAGTGGGAAGACGATTAAAAGAAGCTGTGGATGATTTGCCTATGGCATTAACCTAAGCAACAATGCTTCCTTGGGATTGAAATGATTGGCCTCCAACATGGTCTGATGACTATAACAATCCACTGTAATCAAAAGGCAACAGTGCACAAAGGACCGTCTCCAAACAACCTCACACAAGAGGTGCAGGTAGAAGAATTACTCATCGAACACCACCCTGGAATTAGATGGCCTCCTCCAGAGAAATCCTTGTTTCCTTCCTCCTGCTTGGTGTCTTTGCTTATTCCCTAAGTCAAGGCATATTCCGTAAGGAATGATTATTAGTGCATCCATCACCGAAGCAACTGTTTGGCTCAGAAGCTTTGAAATCAGCAAAAAAATCTTTCAGCATCTGCCTTACTATTCCCTGTAGAGTTCAGCAACTTCAAACAACCCACAAAAATCACCAAACACTTGTAGAAGAGTAGTGACTGCCAGAAGAAATCGACTAACCTGTAAGCTGCTAATGATCTCTTTAAATAGTACTAGGGATGGGGGAAGGGTGGTTCCTTCTTACTGCTGAACACGTGTTCAGCTGTACAAGATTCAAAGAGAACATTAGCTAAAGCGTTGAGGTCCAAAAGCACTGCTTTCATCACATCAGCATTGCATGCTGATTGACATCTTGAACTGCCTGTTCTGCATACCTCGGCCAGACATGCATTGCGAGAATGCTAACACCTTCACCTTTGTGCCTGGCATGATTTACCCCAATAGTGTGTTTGTTGCTATAAGTGCCATTTTGCAGCTCCAACACCATTTATAGGCCCCCAAAACAGGAACAACCAATTTGAATTTCACACACTTTGTGCTTTCACATTAATATATGTGTTAATGGCAATCTACAATTGCTTTTCATGTACTATGCTATCAAAATAATTGCATACATCCTTCTCGTTGTACTAAGCATCTGCATATGGTTTAGTCATCAAAATAAATTCTACTGTATTTCAGTAATAATTCATTAAATTATATTATTTGTGAGCATTAATTGCTGTGCTTTTTATCTGATTTCTAGCATCATTATTATTGTATAAAGTTGTGTTTTTCCTATTAGGCTTTCCAAGACTTTTGATATGTATGATACAAGAGGTTTTCCCAGCTGCAGTGGTTGTAATTGTGCTGACAAACCCAGTTTTCTACCTGGCAGAAGCAGTAATGAGCTAGGAGAAAGTTTCCAATCGCTTGTGCCCAAACTCGAGCCCTGAACCATATATTGCAGTTGTTTTTTTTTCCCATTCCCTTTGGAACAGCACAGTCATGTAACAAGGGTCACTGGGTAGCAATCAGGACCAGGAATGCTGGTTGATGTTTTTTGTATTTTCTTGCTTGGAGACAAGAAGGCCCAGTTACATCAATTTACATCACTGCTTCTTTCTGCAACTGATTAATGCATCAAGGTGCTAAGATGTCGTTGGAATCATCTTGAGTCAATCATTCCACTAACCCACTCTGCCATCACAACTGCTAATTGCATCAATTTTAACCAAACATTTTTTAAAAATTGGATAGTTTATATGCCTACTATTGTGATAATCATTCATTCCTGTTCTCCAGTGATTTGTTGGTAGCAGATTAGAAAAAGGCATTTGGTAGTCAAGGTATGGATAGTGAATAGCAACACTATTTTGTTCACGGATTTAGTGTTAAAAAGATGCCCAGAAAATTCCATATTCTGGGAAATGTGAATTTGCATGGGAACGGCACCAATAAATGGGCAATCACATTCTTCAAATAAAGAGGGAATCATAGACACATCCTCAAGCTGTTTTTGTGCACCTCCTCATGGTGAGCTAAGGAATCACATTTATGTAAAGCTTCAGAAGTGGTCTACACTTCTGTTTTATTTAAACCACAGTTCGTTTTGAGAAAAAACAATGCAAAATGAAAAAAGAAAACAATAAACTATAAATGTCAGAGAAAACAAACAGTAAATTTGGGACCTACACCACCATGGGAAAGACTGAAAGCACAGAAAGAACTGGAGTTGCCACTTCTCTAGCTATTAATGAATCTGCTTCAGCTGCCCTGGGGAAAATCTCACCCAGCTTTCCCACATTAGGTAGCAGAGCAGCTGCTATTCTGTTCTTGGGGAAATGCCAAAGAAATGTTTTGAATGAACACTAGACTAGGACTATCCAGTAGAATGAAAAACTCCCTTGGGGTGTGATTTGTGTTATCAAACCTTTTTTTCATATAAAGTACTTTTATGGAAATAGGGTCAGCATGCAGTGGGAAGACTGAGTCCCAACACAGCTGTATTACAATATTTGGCAGAAGTTCAATTAAATTATTGAACTTCTGAGGGATTTCAGTAATAAGAAACTATACGAGAATGAGACAAGAGAAAGAGGGTTAGATAAAAGGTAAAGGAATTAAAAAATGAGAGCTGATCATAAGGCAACAGCTTGACTTCATCTGGTAAATTTAGGAAATCATAACCAGATTGTCCCAGATCTTCAGATTATTGTTAGAACAAATCCACCAAATGGCAATCCTTTTAAAAATTTCCTACCTACCTGAGCTATTTTTGCTGCCAGACCTCTGACCATGTCTCCTGAAAATCAGGAGACCAGCTGGAGGCTGTTGGATCACTGTTGGAGGCCAAGACAAGCTCCTTTTCAGACCATAAGGCATGAGAACAGTAATGAGGCCTTTCAGCCCATTGAGTCTGGTCCACTCTCTCCCCATAATCCTTGATCCCCTTGACAATCAAGAACCTATTTATCACTACCTTAAGTACACTCAATGACCTGGCCTCCACAGCCTTCGGTGGTAGTGAATTCCAAACATGTATCACTCTCTGGCTGAAGAAGTTTCTCCTTATCTCCGCTCTTCCCTTTACTCTAAGGCTGTGCCATAAGGTCCTAGTCTCTCCTACCAATGGAAACACCTTCCCAACATCTACTCTGTCCAGGTCATTCAGTATACTGTATGTTTCAACTAGATACCCCTCTCATCCTTCTGAGTTCCATCAAGTATAGTCTCAGGGTCCTCAAATCTTCTTCATATATTAAGCTTTTCATTCCTACAATTGTGAACCTCCTCTGAACCTGCTCCAGGGCCAATACATCCTTCCTGAGATATGGGGCCCAGAGCTGCACACAAGGTCTGACCAGAGCCTTATAGAGCCTCAGAAGTACGTTCCTGCTTTTATATTCAAGTCCTCTCAAAATAAATGCCATCATTGTATTTACTTTCCTAACTACTGGCTCAACCTGCAAGTTTATCTTGAGAGAGTCCTGGACTAGATCTCCCAAGTCTTTTACACTTCAGATTTCTGAATTTTCTCCTCATTTTGAAAATAGTACATGCTTCTATTCTTCCTACCAAGGTGCATGACCTCACACTTTCCTATGTTGTACTCCATCTGCCATTTCTTTACCCACTCTCCTAACCTGTCCAAATCCTTCTACAACCTCCCCACCTCAATACTATCTATCTTTGTATTTGTCTGCAAGCTTAGCCAGAAGGCCCTCAGTTCCTTCATCAAGATCGTTAATGTGTAAAGTGAAAGGTTGTGGTCCCAACACTGACCCTTGTAGAACATCACTTGTCACCAGCTGCCATCCTGAGAAGAATACTTTTATTCTCACTCTCTGCTTTCTGCCAGACAGCCATTTTCTATCCATGCTAGCACTTTACCTCGAACAACATGGGCCTTTATCTTACTCAGTAGCCATCTGTGCAGCACCTGATCAAAGGCATTCTTGAAATCCAGGTAGATAACATCCATTGGCTCTCCTTGGTCTAATCTACTAATCTCACCTTCACTGACTAACCTGCCTCCCTACTCTCTCAGCCACTTACCCTGCACATTACCTCTAAACTGTTCATTACCTCCTCAAAGAATTTGAGCAGATTTGTCAGACATGACCTCTCCTTGATTAAACCATGCTGACTTTGCCTTATTTTACCTCACATTTCCAAGCATTCAGAAATCTCATTCTTCACAATGGACTCCAAAATCTTACCCACAATTGAGGTTAGGCTAATCAGCCTGTAATTTTCTGTCTTTCACCTTACGCCCTTTTTAAATAAGGGTGTTACAATAGCAATTTTCCAGTCTTCCCTGATTCTAGCAATTCCTGAAAGATCACCACTAACGCCTCTACAATCTCTTCAGCTATCTCCCTTAGAACTCTGAGGTGTAGTCCATCTGGTCCTGGAATTTATCTACTTGCAGCTCTTTCAGTTTTTCTCGCAGCTTCTCCTTGGTGATGGTCACCACACTCAGCTCTGCCTCCTCGGTCTCTTGAATTTTTGGGATACTACTCATGTCCTCCATTGTGAAGACTGACACAAAGTAATTATTCAGTTCCTAAACCTTTTTGTTGCCCTCTGTTAATCTTTGTAAGCTGCCCAGTTGTCTGGTTTCCCACTGCCCTCTGCCACATTATATGCTTTTTCTTTTGCTTTTACGCTATCCCTTACTTCCTTAGTCAGCCATGGTTGCCTCACCCTCCCTGTACCATGCTCCTTTTCCCAAGGGATGAAGTGTTACTGTGTCTCCTGAATTACTCCCAGAAACTCCTGCCATTGCTGTTCCACTGTCTATCTTGCTAGGCTCCTCTCCCAGTCAATTCTACCCAGTTCCTGTCTCGTGCCTCTGCATTTGCTTTTATTTCATGGTGAGCACTGCCTCTTAAGGGTATTTTCATCTTAAACTTCCTTATCAAGTCTGCCTCATTGAACAACACTAAATCCAATATTGCCTGTTCCCTAGAGGACTCCACCACAAGTAAGCATTAGACAAATTCCTTTTCTTACAATCCACCACAAACCTGATTTTCCCAGTCCATTAACATATTGAAATCCTCCACGATCACTGTAACGTTGCCTTTCTTACACTCTTTCTATCTTCTGGTATATCTTGTGCCCCAGTTCCTGACTACTGTTTGGAGGCCTATACATAACTTCAAATATGGTTGTTTTACCTTCGCGGTTCCTCAATTCTACCCACACAGATTCTATACCATCTGACCCTACTTCATTTCCTAATAATGATTAAATTTAATTTCTTACTAATAAAGCAGCCCCATCCCCTCTGTCCACCTGCCTATCTTTTCAATAGGATGTATTTCCTTTTGATGACAATAGCTGCTGTGTTTGAGTAAGCAAAATGATTAAAGAAGTTAAAGCCCCCGGCCCCACCAAAACTGAGAGAGGTAATGTGCAGGGTAAGTGGGTGAGAGAGTAGGGAGGCAGGTTAGTCAGTGAAGGTAGAGATTAGTAGATGCGTGACAGGGTTGGGTATCAGATGAGTAAGGGACTAACATAGCAAATGAGTGAGGGGGTTAAGTGGCAAGACAGTGAGAGAGTATGGTGGCAGATGTTTGAAGGGATAAGTTTCCAATTGGTTGAATAAGTGCTAACCAGCTGAGTAGGTGAGGGTGAAGGGTGGCATGCAAGTAGATGACTGAATAACAAAATGTGAGGTAATAGAGTGCCAGGTAGGTATGGTAACACATGTGTGAGGAGGTAGGGTGGGTCATACATTTGGTCCATTTGTGATCATAGCTCCATTTTCATGTCTGTACCCCTTAACCCTTGCCTCAGTTACTTACTAACATGTGCTATCAAATGCTTTTAAGGCATCCACCTGATCTGCTAAATATCAGATTAACACTGACTTCAATGACACCTGTCTCCCAACATTCCCCAACTACTCCAAATGCCTTAATTCTCCCCTATACCAACCCTAACCACCCCTCACATCTCATTAATTCCCTGAACCAACAATTGTACTATCAGAGACTACTCTCCTAACCTCAAAACTACAACGTCCCAGATATAACAACCATCTCCTGTGACTGCCATCCCATCCACTTGCCATCCACCTCCTCAGCCATATTCCACCATACCCATCAACCAACTTACTCACCTGTCACCCTGTTCACCTGCCAATTCAACCATGTATCACACTACCTACCATTCTAACTATCACCTCACCTTCCTACCACACTATCCACCTAGCGCCTCACCCACCTACAGCACCACCCACCTGCCACCTGACTCACCTATCAACTCAGTCGATTATTATCCTACTCACCCACCAACTAAATCATCTGGCAACCAAACTAACTACCACCTTACCCACCTGACACCATACTCATCTATCAACTCATGGATCTGTTAAATCACCCAAATGCCACCTCACCCATTTACAACTTATCCACCCCCACACTAAACATTTACCACCCTAATTATATAAAAATGTGAGCTGAATTTGTAGGAAAATTGGTAAGTGATTGATTGGTGAATATTTTGTGCACTTATCTAATCTTTTAAAGCTCAGGACATTTATTAGTAATTACAAGGTTTCATTGGTATTAGTAAATGCATCAGTAGTAATAAATCTTAATAGGAGTAGTAGGGTTTATTAATCATAAATTAATTCATAAAATAGACTGATTAAGATAATTGAAGATGGCTGGGCAATGATGTGTGTAACTGCAGGATGACAGTGGGATCCAGGACAAATATTCCTGCAAGAAATGTTCAGGATTGGAGGAACTCCAGTTCAGAGATTGAGTAGGAGATTGAACTGCAGGCATTGTGTTGCTTCAAAGAGAAGGAAAGTTGCTGGAGGTGATTACACCCCTAAGGACAGAGCCTTCTGATTTGGTTAGTGGTCAGCGACAGGAAGCTGTGATTGTAAAGTTGGGAAGCTATAGGAACGCAGGAGGTGGAGGAGCTGCAGCTTTTGCAATGGTCCAACAAGCTTGAAGTAACTTCAGCTTGTGATACCGAGGGCTGCAGGGTTCATGAGCCATCTGATTATGATACTGTGATGCAGAAAGCCATTCAAGTGTGGGAAGGAAAATGAATGTAGTGATAACACAGGAAAGTATAGTGGGGGAGATTGACATTGTCCTTTCCAGCAAAGCATGAGAGCCCCCAGAAGATTTGTTGCCTGTTTAGTACCAGAGTTTGGGACATCAGGTCAGGGCTTGACAGGAATATACAGTGAGAAGGTGAGATTTCAGTCATTCATGATCTATGTACATAGCAGTGACACAGGTAGTACAAGGAAAAAAGATTCTGCATGGACAAAATGAGGAGTTAGTCACCAATTAAAAAGCAGACCTCAAAGGTAATACACTCTCAATTATTACCCAAACCATGAACAAATTGGCATAGGGTGAATAAGATTATAGATGTATTCAATAGAATGCACGGCCCAAACACTGGTATTGGAGAAGTGGGTTTTTGTTTGTAGGGCACTGGGGAAGGTGAAATCTGTCCCATTGGGATGATCTACACCTGAACCATGCTCGGCCCAGTGCTCGAGCAAGCTGCATAAGCAGGGAAATAGAGAGGGCTTTCAGTGAAATTGGGGGTCAAGGCCTAAAACTTAGGAAGATTTAGTAGATCACCCGTAAGGGAGAAGGTAAGAGTGAAAGTTATTTTTATAAAATGTTGTAAACAGATTGTAACAGGAAGGGATTGAGAATACACATGAAAGAGTAACTCAACAGATTAGGCTACAAAATGACAAAACTAAAGGCTCTGTGAACGTATGTAGTGTTAAAAATAAACAGCTAAACCGATCACACTTATTCAAATAAGCAAGTACCATCTGATAGCCATAATAGAGATACAGCTGCAGGACAACATAGGTGAGGATACTAATGTTGAAGGTTCCAGGATGTTTGTGTTAAACTGCTGACGTATGCTTTAGCTCTGACATTAACATAAATCGGTGCCATGCCATACCCCCAGCTGACTGAGAGATTGACAGGTCATGTCTCAGCACCAGTTACCTTGCATGCTTCTTCCCCTAAGCTAAAAAGTCACAAGCCACAGAAGTGGGCAGTCTGTCACTGAGCACTAAAAACCATGATCGTTAAGGAAGCAATGTGTGCCACACAGAAGCTAGCAACGTGAACGTAAGCACAAAAGTGAGTGAATGTTAAGCTAAGGGCCATAGGCTGCAAGTCCCCATGTGAATGCAAAAGCATCATTGCTGTATGTCCTTGTACACATAACAATATGGCAGAAACTTACCAGTTCTAGAACTTCCTGAGTTTCGACGTCAGTTGCTGAAGTCTAGGCTGATTTGGTCCAAGGGCAGACATGATGGTGTATTGAGGCTGGTGATGTGCAGATGTCAACTTGCATACAACGTCAATGTAACACCCTTATACAAAAAGTGAAGGAGACAAAAAACAGTTAACTATCGGCCAGTTAGCTTCACATCTGTTATTGTGGAAATGTTAAAGTCAGTAATAAAGGATGTAATAACAGTGCATTTAGAAACACAAAATATGATCAAGCAGAGTCAGCATGGCTTCATGGAGAAGAAATCAAGCCTGATGAACTTATTTTGGTTCTTGAAGGAGGTCACAAACATCATAGACAAAGAATAACTAATAAAAGTAATATATTTGGATTTCCAAAGGCATTTGGTCAGGTACTACATATTTAATAAGATAAATGATTTAATAAGATTTGCCCATTCTGTCAGATTAAGTATATTAACATTGATAGAAAATTGGCTAACAAATAGAAGACAAAAAGTATGATAAAGCAGGCATTTTCAGTATGGCAAGTTGTAACTAGTGCCACAGGGATCAATGTTGGGACACAATTATTTACAATATACGTTAATGATTTGGACAACAGAAGTGAATGTACCAACTCCAAGTTTGCTCATGACACAAAAATGGGGTGAAAGTCAAGTAGTTACAAGAAGTCTACAGAGGGATATAGTCAGCTTAAGTTATTTC
This sequence comes from Chiloscyllium plagiosum, assembly GCF_004010195.1. Taxonomy (NCBI): domain Eukaryota; kingdom Metazoa; phylum Chordata; class Chondrichthyes; order Orectolobiformes; family Hemiscylliidae; genus Chiloscyllium; species Chiloscyllium plagiosum. The sequence continues at coordinate 43,669,045 of NC_057713.1, forward strand.
ACAAAAAATGGAAGAGATGGAATATAATATGAGAAAATGTGAAGTTGATCACTTTAGAAGGAACAATAGAAGAGCTGAGTATTATTTAAATTGGGAAAGACTGCGCAAATGTACGAGAGAGATATTTGAGAGTTCTTGAGCATGAATCACAAATATCGAGCATACAAATTCAATGGACAATAGTAAAGGAAAATTAACTCATGGTCTTTATTGCTATGAAGATGGTGTATGAAAATAGGAAGGTATGCTGAAATTATGCAAGGCACTAAGCAGGTATTACAAGTCTGCTTTTAGGCCCCTTATATAAGCTAAGATGTATTGGCACTGGAGGCAGTAAAGAAGGTTTACTAGGTCGATTGCAATTGCGGAAGAACTGTCCTGTGAAGAGAGGTTGAATAACTTGGGCTTGTACTCATGAGAATTTACAAGGAAGAGAAGTGACTTTTTAACTTTTCAATATTTGATCAACTACATGTTCAGAATTTAAGTCTCAGGGAAGAAGAGAATTGGAAGCGGCGTGTCAATCAGATGATTAAGGGTTGAGAATGATTCCAATGAATGAAAATAAGGTAGTCACCACTCAATAGAGAGATTCTGAAGTCACCATGTGTGAGGGCAAAATCATGAAAACCTTTCTTGACATTTGAAATTTAATATTTCATTTTAACCATATTTTCCTGTCCTTCTTGCCATTACTCATGCCACACCATTGACAGGAAAATTCCACCCTTTGTTCTACTAATGGATAAATATTGACCAATATTCTGGGAACAACTTAATTTCTCTTTTGCTCTTTAATACTGACATGCAAACTTTTGCATCAATTTGACATGGCAGATGAGACCTCGGTTTAACAGCTCATCCAACAATGGCATATACTCTCAGTACTACACTGGATCATCAATTGAGATTTTTTGACCTTCAGTCCCTGAAGTGGGAATTGAATTTATGACCTTCTGACTTGGAGGTGAGCTTGCTACTAACAGAAGGTCAGATAACACCCCAGTGACAGTCACAGGTCGTACCATTAACCAACATGGCGGTGAGTTTAACACTTGGGCGACAGTGACATTTGAATAACATTGACACGGCAGCATAAAGGTCAACGATTTTCTCACCAACAAAATCACTATTGGTTGTGAGTGCACACCAGTATTGATTTCAATTCTCAAGAGTGGCGTTCGCTGCTTGTATGATTTAATCTTTCTTACTACTGAGTGAGATATTCAACAAACTCAGTGAACATCTGTAGTATATTATTGCCATTGTTTTCATAATTTTCTTTTGAAAGATCGTGAACAGTCCTTTCCCCCTATCTGTGCATGTCACATTGTTTGAAAAAGACACTGTATATAAGGTAATTACAGGAGATTCATTATATACAAACAGGTTTTTGAGAATACAACAAAACTATTGAAACATGCTCCTGGGAAGACCCATGTGTAATTGCCAATTACCATCAGGAGTGAAGTTACATGGAACTAATTTCCAGATTGATGTCCTCCAGAAAAGAGAATGTGCATTATGGAAAAATAAGATTACATCGAGAATGGGTAGCATTGTTACATATTCTTATAGGGGAAACATATAACTCACTTCTCCAAACAAAATCAAAAATGTAATTGAACCTGAATGTTAAAAGGAAAATAACTCCCAGAAAAGTGCACTGAGTACTTTGGCAAAAGACTTTGTCTACACAAAGGCACGAGCTGTACAGGTGCTGAAACATGTGGGAGATTTGGCACACGACTCAGGTTTCATAATTAGATTCACATTTCCAGGCTAGGCAGGAGACTTACACATGCTGGCTATTTTATAAATGTACAGGCTGGAGACAAACAAGAGTTGGCACGAGACCATAGCCAGCTGGATCATGGGCTACAGTCACGTACATATATTTAAAGCACTAACCTTCCTTCCTCTGCTGAAAACCAGAAAAGATTATTAATAATAACAATTCTTTGCTACAACAGGAACATGGTTTCTTTGCTTTATATATTAAGTTTTATGTTTCATTATTTTTCATTTAATTTACAGCCAAAATGCGTTTGGAATGACAAAAGCACAAGTGTAATGTCCCCTATCCTGTTGTAACCATGGGCCACTGAAAATGTCTTTTCTCCATGTTCAAAGTAGGATAATTAAGGCAGTGATGACTTAATGCAGTACACTGGAATCCACAAATACTTATGTTTCCTTCACAGGTGGCATGACACTGTTGTAGTTTTGTAAAGACTCTCTTGTTATGACCCCAAATATATCATTGCAGTTGCATGTCACTGTAATCTTTTGCTATAAATTCTGTGTTTTTTGGTCTTGCTCCACAGCTACCTGATGAAGGAGCAGCACTTCGAAAGCTAGTACTTCTAAATAAACCTATTGGACTATAATCTAGTGTTGTGTGATTTTTAATTTGGTACACCCCAGTTCACAACTGCCTCCTCCACATCATGCCCAAAATATATGGTATTACTAACACAGAAAACCTGTATGGATTGACGGTGGGTGAAATCCTATGAGGGCCTTAGCAATGTGGTTATGACGAGATTTGAGATTGGATTGCACATGAAATCCGATCTTGCCATTGGAACCAACCTGTTGCAATATCTGTATATTTATTGAGAGGAGAGATACGTTTCTCTTTGGGCAGTGGCAAGTTGCCAATCAAGGGAGAATTATAGCTTGGTTAATACTTTCTTAATGCCACAACTTGTTTCATTAATATTCTGTCTTAGCAAATTCACCAAACAAGGTAGACATCAACCACTTGATGAAGGAGCGGCCCTTTGAAAGCTAGTGCTTCCAATTAAACCTGTTGGACTATAACCTGGTGTTGTGTGAGTTTTAGCTTTGTACACCCCAGTCCAACACCGGCATCTCCAAATGATGACATCAAGAATGGAAGTCAGAGGTGGGGTTCATCCTATGGAATGGGCATGGTACATTCTGTACGGACATGACGTAATACACAGTGACATTCGGGAATACATAAATTCAAACAAACAGATGTAGTACAAAAACAACCAAATTTATACTTCATTTACAGTCCAATGTCACTGTCTGCTCTCACCATTCTGTCTCCTTATGTGGAGGGGTCACCTGGAGTGTGTGCCAAGGTTCCCGGTGAAAATCTATGCAAAAGTGTGCACCTCCCCGCCAGACCCTGAGAGTACTGACCTGGATCTCTATAGTAGCTGCCAACCTGTTGATGGAGGCAACCAGATGCAGGGAGCAGCTGGATTCCCATAGCATGGTTACACCCTCACAGCTTCTAGACAGTGACATCCATAGCATCCCACATACCATCTGCAGCTCCGGTATATGTGGGTGAAGCCCTAAATTGTAGACACCACAGGGTCTTCTCCTGCCTGAGCAGAGCAGGTGCCTGGTCTCTGGCAGGCTTCCGGCTGCCAATGATTCTTGTTTGCATTGAGGTGCTCAAGAAAGGTAATAGGGAAATGATGGGAACTGTAGACATAAACAGTGTGGGGGCACAATCTGGTGAGCACCTCAATGCAAGCAAGAATCATTGGCAGCCGGAAGCTTGCCAGAGACCAGGCACCTGCTCTGCCCTAGGCAGGACAAGACCCTGTGGTGTCTACAATTTAGGGCTTCACCCACATACACAGGAGCTGCAGATTTCTTGAAAAGAAAGGTAATAGGGAAAGTCCTGGCAATTACAGACCAATCAGTCTTAAGTCTGTGGTCAGCAAGATTTTGGAAAGAATTCTGAGGGATAGGATTTATGACTATTTGGAAAAGCATAGCATGATTAAAAGCAGTCAGCATGGCTTTATGAGGGGCAGGTCGTGCCTAACTAATCTTATTGAGTTCTTCGAGGAGGTGACAAGACAGGTCGATGAAGTTCGACCAGTAGATGTGGTGTATATGGACTTCAACAAGGCATTTGATAAGGTTCCCCATGGTAGGTTCATTCATAAACTCAGGAGGTATGGGATGCAGAGAGATTTGGCTATCTGGATTCAGAATTGGTTGGCTGACAGAAAGCAGAGAGTGGTTGTAGATGGAAAGTATTCTGCCTGGAGGTCAGTATTGAGTGGTGTCCCGCAGGGCTCTGTTCTTGGGCCTCTGCTCTTTGTAGTTTTTATAAATGACTTGGATTAGGAGATTGAGGGGTGGGTTAGTAAATTTGCAGACGACACAAAGGTTGGAGGTGCCATTGATAGAATTGAGGGCTATTGCAGGCTGCAGCGTGACAAAAACAGGATGCAGAGCTGGGCTGAGAAATGGCAGTTGGAGTTCAACCTGGTTAAATGCAAAGTGATGGAAGGCCGAACTTGAATGCTGAATATAGGATTAAAGACAGGATTCTTGGCAGTGTGGGGGAACAGAGGGATCTTGGTGTTCAAGAACATAGATTCCTCAAAATTGCCACCAAGGTGAATAGAGTTGTTAAGAAAGCATATGGTATTTTGGTTTTCATTAACAGGGGATCAGGTTTAAGAGCTGCGAGGTTTTGCTACAGCTCTACAAGTCCCTGGTGAGACCACACTTGGAATATTGTGTCCAGTTCTGGTCGGCGTATTATAGGAAAGATACAGAAGCTTTGGAGAGGGTGCAAAGAAGGTTTACCAGGATGCTGCCTGGACTGGAGAGCTTGTCTTATGAAGAGAGGTTGACTAAGCTTGGACTTTTCTCTCTGGAGAGAAGGAGGAAGAGGTGACCTGATTGAGGTATACAAGGTAATGAGAGGCATGGATAGAGTCAATAGCCAGAGACTTTTCCCCAGTGCAGGATTGACTGGGATGAGGGGTCATAGTTTTAAGATATTAGGAGGAAGATATAGAGGAGATGTCAGAGCTAGGTTCTTTACGCAGAGAGTTATGAATGCATGGCATGTGTTGCCAGCAGCGGTGGTGAAAGCAGCGTCATTAGGGATATTTAAGCGACTACTGGACATGCACATGGACAGCAGTGAATTGAGGAGTGTGTAGGTAAGGTTATTTTATTTTACATTAAGATTAATCCTCTGCACAACATCATAGGCCGAAGGGCCTGTTCTGTGCTGTACTTTTCTATGTTCTATGTTCTAGTAGGTTGTCCATATCTGAGCTGGTAGGGGTGCAGAGGTAGCCTTCTCGATGCTTCCTCTGAGGCCTCGGGACTGTCATCCTCAAAGCTCAAGGAGGTAGTTTCGGATGGAGTGGCTGTTTCTCCACAGCAGGTGGTGGACATTCTGCTGGTAAAGATGTAAGATGAAAAGAGAGAGGCCAATGGTTTGAACTAGTGTGCAGTGAATACCCCTAACGGCAATGTATTGTGGGAGTTACAGTGGGATACAGATGCCTCTGCATTCCCTCAGCAGATGGAGTAGGAACATTCGCCTGAGAGGCCCAGGATGTAAGGCTGAGCAGTCTAATATCTGGGAACCTCACCACCTCTCTGGACCCTTTCTGGCTTATTGTCAGCTGCTTTCTCCAGAAAAGAGTGAAAGGAGAGGATTGAGTGAGCTGAAAGTAGGTGGCATCACAGTTCCTGGGACGAAAAATGGTGAGCTATTCCAAGGAGGTAAGTAGGAAAGATGGCCATGCAGGGTTAGTGGCATGGGATATTTGCTGGGGTTAGGGAAGTAAGTATTAGTGAGGAAAGATATTGAGTCAATAGTGAGTGTGGCAGAGCATGAGCCTTGGTAAGAGGTTGGCACAGTGGCAGAGATAGAGTGAGTGTGAGGTAGCAGAAAGAAGAGTGTGGCACTTATCTGGCACAGCAGAGAAAGTCATTGACCTTCTGGTGGCACTGTTGATCATTTGTCTGCACTGTTCTGGATGGTAACCTCAAACCCAGGCTGCCAGGTCGTCTGTCAGACGTCACTGTATCACCCGTCCACCAGGACTTCCAAATTCCCAACAGAGAATCACAGCAACATCTTAACCTTCTCTGATATCTTGGTACTGTGCCCATCACTGACCAGGGCAGTTTCTAAATGTCAGTGTTAGTACATGCACCACGGGATACCGGCCTTTTGTCAAATATCCACTGAGTGACAAATTGTTCCAGGAATAGCTTGTGGGAGGTCTACAGTGACACTGAAGGAATGGAGAAATGTTTCTAAGTTAGGGTGGTAAATGGCTTGCAAAAGAACTTGCACATGATGGTGTTCTGATGTATCTGCTGGCATTTTTGGACTAGATCATAGCAGTCATTGGTTTGGAAGGTTTTGTTGAAGGATCCTTGGTGAACTTCTTCAATAAATCTATAGATTGTGCACACTGCTGCCACTGAGCATTGGTTATAGAGGGAGAGGATGTTTGTGGATGTGGTACCAATCAAGTGGGCATTTTGTCTTGGATTGTGTCAAGCTTCTTGTGTGTTGTTGGAGCTACAGTGTTCCAGAAACATGAAAAGTATTCCATCAAATTCCTGACTTGTGCCTATTAGATGGTGGACAGGCTTTGAGGTATCAGGAGGCGAATTACTTGTTGAAGTATTTCTAACCTCTGATTTGTCCTTGTAGCCATTGCATTCACATGCTGAGTCCAGTTCAGTTTCTAGTTAAAGGAAACACCTGAATGTTAATTTTGGGAAATTCAGTGATGGTGATGCCATTGAATCTCAAGGGTAATGGTTACATTCCATCTTATTGGAAATAGTAATTGACTGATACTTGTGTGATATAAATTATATTTGCCACTTGTCAGACCAACCCTGATTATTATCCTGGTCTTGCTGCCTTTCAATATGGACTGCTCTTGGAATTGTCTTCCCATTACCTTTTAAGCTTCCAAGGATTTCTCCCCTGCCTTGATGGCCTGGAGACCTCTACTATTATTAAATCCTTTACTCTACATGAGACCATGTCATTCTAGGTCGTAAACCACAAGTCCACAAATGCCCTCACAATTATCTTCTGAAGTATCTTACTGGCCATGGAGCTAAAAATCACCTGACTGCATGTCAATGCTGTTTTGATTTCATTGTTCAAAATTACCTTCTGAACTTCCAAAAAAATGTTTGATTTTCTATACAGCTAAAACTGTGAACCATTCTCACTTTAGAAAGGTCATACCAAAATAACAATAACATCACACTGGCAAAATCTTTGTGGGACATTCAAGGTTTTAAGCAATCAGCCTTTGGCCTATTGAAGTCATTTAGGGGCCTTATGCCCCACAGCAATTCTCCCCATGCCATGTTTGAAGCTTAGCAGCTTCACTGTGCAGGTTGGTGTCAGTAGGACTGGTAGTGAACACCCCACCAATAGTCATCCTTTTCCCTTTACCCTCTTGCCACTGAGATCTTGCTTTTCCTGTCACTCCTCACTAGATCCTGCCAATCTGAGACACAGCCAAAGAAGTGGCTTTTGGAGACTAGGCTGAAGGCAAGCCCAGGGTACGTGAGGGGTGTGACGGGGATGTGTCAAAGGGGATATGAACCTTTCAGGGGGGTGCCTTCAATTGGACTTTGCCAACCCCCTAAGCAGATCTGTCTTCTCTACAAACACTAACCTGCACAGCAACCAGATTAGCTGCCCTCAACCCCACTGGTAAAATAGCCAGGGAAAGGGGGTTAAGACATGTAAATAGCCATCAATTGGGTGCATTGTATGTGCCACCACCTTAAACCAGACCAGCAAGGAAGCGTAAAGCCTAGCCCCTGGTCAGAGTGCTGATCTGATTTAATTTTATTTTCTGTTCCCTCGCCTTATTCCAGCCTCATCAGGAGGGAAAGTAGGGGGTGGTTTCGGTAATATTCTTCCCAGTATTTCTCCCATCTGTTGTTTTACTGCAGGAATGAATCTGTTGAATTTAATGTCTTTGTAGTTTATGCTTCCTCCAATATCACAGGCAGAGAAATGTGATGTGAATGCTATTAAGCATTCTTCTTGGTGTGCATAATGTCACTTCCAACTGGTTAATTTGCTGGAATGCCAAATTATTGACACAAAAAGAAGTTTTTTTAAAAACTGTTTGAAATGTCCATTTGAGATGAGTATTTATTTCAAAATGGAAGAACTGAGGTACAATGCATCATGTTGCTTCAGCATCCACATTAGGAAAGGAGATAATGGAACAACTGTTCTGGAGAGTGATGTGCTAAATTGCCTTCACGGTGGATCACAGTTCTAATAACTGCCTTTGTTTTGGAGATTTAAAGCAATGATGAAGTTGTGGTGGCCATATCAATGAATGTTAAATGGTAGCCTATCAAAACATACAATTTTGATATATTCCATAACTCTCAGTATCTGACCAGGGTGTTCAACATTATTCTAGTAAATGAGCTAATTGCATCGACAACCAGCTACAATTCTGAATTTCTAGTGTCTGTACTAGAATCAGTGATTCCCATTTTTGTTATGCATTAGCATAAAGCACAAGAACAGTAACAGGAAGTTCAGCTTTCAAGAATACAATCAATAAAAAAACTTGCATTATGTGATATAAGGGCTTTAGGGTCATGGAGTAACCTTGTGATGTCATAGAGCTACTTAACATAGGGCATAAATAACACAGTGGGGGGCGGAGCTAATTTAGAATGAAGAGAGAAGTACATGTAGATTACAGTTTCTTAACTATGATCAGTGAGCCTGGTATCTCTCCGATAACCATCTATAGTTACACTTAATGTTAACATGCATTAAATGTATGTTAACACTACAGAAACCTAAGCTGAAAGACAATTCTTGACTTTGCATTGTCCTCAACTATTCTGCATTGATCCCAAAGTCTCAAATTGGCCTTAAAACCACACAAAATTATCTTCAACATAGTAAAACCCCCTCAGATAACACTTAGCAAACAAAAACTAATACAGAGATGTTAGGGCAGATGACCAAAAACCTGATCAAATTGTTAAGTTCTGTGGAGTATCTTAAAGGAGGAAATAAAGGTAAAGAGATGGGGAGTTTTAAGAAGTAAATTCTAGAGCTTGGCATTTGAAAAAATAAAATCAGGGTATTCAAGAGATCCAGATCAGAGGAGGACAGATATAACAGAGGTTTACATGGCTAGAGGAAACTAGAAGTTTCCGGATGGGGGAGGGAGAAGGATATGCTGAGATTGGGGAGGAATTTAAAATGATGATTAGAACTTTAAAGTTAAAAGTCCTTAAACAGGAGCTAATGATAGTTAATGTACATAGGGCTAATAGGTGAAAAGGACTTGGTGCTAGTCAGGGCTTGGGCAGCAGAGGTTTGGATGACCTCAAGTTTACAAAGGGTGCACTGTTAGAAACCACCAAGGGGTGGATTGGAATAGTCAAGTCTAGAGATAAGAAAAAATTTTTTCAACAGCAAATGAACTAAAACAGGGACTAAATAAGGTGATGTCATGAATGTGGGAGGCACGGTGGCTCAGTGGTTAGCCCTGCAGCCTCACAGCACCAGGCACTCCGGTTCGAATCTGGCCTTGGGTGAATGACTGTGTGGAGTTTGCACATTCTCCAGGTGCTCTGGTTTCCTCCCACAATCCAAAGATGTGCAGGTTAGGTGAATTGGCCATGCTAAATTGCCCATAGTGTTCAGGGATGTGTAGATTAGGTGCATTAGTCAGGGAGGTAAAAACAATGACTGCAGATGCTGGAAACCAGATTCTGGATCAGTGGTGCTGGAAGAGCACAGCAATTCAGGCATTGATTTTGCCTGTCCTCGGATGCTGCCTGAATTGCTGTGCTCTTCCAGCACCACTGATCCTGCATTAGTCAGGGGTCAATGCAGAGTAATATGGTAGGGGAATAGGTTGGGTGGGATACTTTTCAGAGGGTCAGTGTGGACTTGCTGGGCCAAAGGGCCAGTTTCCACACTGTAGGGATTCTATGAGTGGGGAATCGGCCTGCTTAGTATTGTATGATCAGAATCTCATCTCAAAAGATGATTTGAAGGTTTTAAACTGCTTACCTCAACTTCAAACAGTTGCAGAGAAAGAGTTAGAGTTGGTGACTAGAGATTATAATTTATATTTGGATTGAAGACAATGGCTTCTCAATATTTACTTGTAGGTAAAATCAAGAGAAACATTTCTCTGTTACAAGAAAGCATTTAATAGAATGCTCTCAGTCACCACTACATGGAAAATTGGAGACATTTCATTTTCTATAGCGCATGTTTATTTCTGTTAGCTTTTGGTAATTTCTCCTAGTTGGTTATCGGGTATGCACTAAATGGCTTGTTCAAGGTTTAAGGGTATTGGATAATATGGGGAAAGTGCAGCAGGCCAGGCAGCATCCGAGGAGCAGGAGAATCGACGTTTCGGGCATAAGCCCTTCTTCAGGAAGCACGGTGGCACAGTGGTTAGCACTGCTGCCTCACAGCGCCAGAGACCCAGGTTCAACTCCGACCTCAGGTGACTCTCTGTGTGGAGTTTGCACATTTTCCCCGTGTCTGCGTGGGTTTCCTCCGGGTGCTCCGGTTTCCTCCCACAATCCAAAAATGTGCAGGTTAGGTGAATTGGCCATGCTAAATTGCCCATAGTGTTAGGTGAAGGGGTAAATGTAGGAGTATGGGTCTGGGTGGTATACACTTCAGCGGGTCGGTGTGGACTTGTTGGGCCGAAGGGCCTGTTTCCACACTGTAAGTAATCTAATCTAATCTAATCTGCCTGGCCTGCTGCGCTTTTCCAGCACCATACTTTTCAACTCTGGTCTCCAGCATCTGCAGTCCTCACTTTCTCCTAATATGGGGAAATACATGCGAAAGCAATAAGGCTACATATCTCAAAACAAGACAGTGTACATTTATTATATACATCAGACTTTTTGGATTAATATTTAAGGTGACTTTTATTGAGGTGAGTTGACCCCATTTTTCAAATATCATATCATAAAATTATCCCAATGCACTGACCATGAATTTATTTCTAGAAGTACCTGTCTTTGTCTTACCTATTTGTGCTTTGTCTTACCTATTTGGTTAGAAGTCGGTTATAGCCTGTAATCAGCAGCAAACCCCTAGTCGGGAGGCACAAGCAAACCAGGAATTCGTTCTGTGGCATCATTAGAATTATTTGGATGAATTGCCAACACCAGTCGCTCCTCTGTTTTTGGAAAAATAAATATTTGGCTGTTTGCTTCACAAGTGGGTTATTGGAGTTCCGAGAAGTGGGAGGGAGTTTGGATATACTACATCCAAATACTGCACCAACTCTATCTCTTGGGGGAGTTCACTTACATTCCTGGCTCCCCAGTTTCTGTTTTTTTTTTCTGAAAAAACAGTATAAACTTACACTTAGTGGGAACCCATAGCGGCTGCAGAAGAATTTTTTTTTAAAATGAGTTTGGAAAAGAACAGGTACAGTTCCTGTTCTGCTCATCAGCAGCCAATTTTGGCAAGCAACCTAGAACAGATGCTCGGCCACTTATTTGTGTATTTAATGAACCTGATGCCTGTTTTAGGTGGCTGACAGGGACAACTGAAAATACATCTGGTAAATTCAGCAGTAGCCCCAATGTGAGCACAGAGTGCAGGGCATCCATTATTAAATTGGTCAGTGTGATGTCAGTGTCACAGGCAGTAAATGGGCCCAATCTATGCCAATTTCCTCTCCATTGTGTTTGGAGAAATATTTGTTTATAATTTCTCCACAGATAAGACTGGAGAAATGAGAGCTAGGTAGACATACACTATTCCTTTGTCATTTTATAAAGGAGAAGAACATTTTTAAAAATATGCAACTAAATGATGACTAAAAATCTTTTGAAAGGACATTTGCCAATAGCTTAAAACACAGTGCTGGAGCTCCACCTTGTTTCTATTAGTTTCTGGCACTGCCAGTCAAAACAATGCCTGATAATAATTTTGGTCAGCATTTGGAATTATGCTCGTGCTCTTAGGTACACAGGCAGGGATAGCTGCTTGTTTACAAAAAACATTTCAAAAAATATTTAACTCACTAAGAAATTGATTTGGGTATGCTAACACACTATTAAATAGCACAGTAATTTTCCTTAAAATGCCTTTTTAAATAATTAAGTACCCAGTGATCAACTGATGGAGACCCTGAAAAGAAAGCTGCAGAGTGTTACAACTCCTAAATACATCAAAGAAGAGTTATTAAGGAAAGAAAAGAGGCCATAATGTTCTGTTATTCTGAGCAGTTCTTTGGAAGTTTTAATGTCCACCTGAGATAGCAGATGGGACTCTGATAAAGGTATCATCTGAAAAGTTAAAGATCACACAACGCTAGGTCATAGTCCAACAGGTTTATTTGGAAGCACTAGCTTTTGGAGCGCTGTCATCAGGTGGTTGTGGAGTATAAGATTGTAAGACACAGAATTTATAGAAAAAGTTTACAGTGTGCTGTAACTGAAATTATGTATTGAAAAAAGACCTGAATTGTTTGTTAAGTCTCTCATCTTTTTGAATGACCATGTTGGCTTCAGTTCTTTCATATGTAAATCACAAAATTTCTTTACAAGTTACATTCTCAAGTGAACTTTAACAATTGGTGTCATGTCGGCCCAGATAGTGCATTTAAGGTCTGAGCTGCCCTGTGTGAGACTGCCTGTGCCACAATGGTCAGACTGATTCTAATCTTAAAAATGGATTTACAGAATCTTACATGGATTCATACAGTTTTTGAGCAAAGTAAAATGTAATTCTGCAAGTACAAATTCACCCCACAAACTTATATTTGTATGTGTGCATGAAGGTGTTTGTGTCTGGGTGGGGGAGAGGGCCATGGCGGGGGTTATGAATGTCTGTGAAAGTGCGTGTATGAATGTGAGTGTGAGTGTAAAGGGGTATATGTCTGTAAAGAGGATGCATGTGGGAGTGTGACAGTGTATGTGTGATCATATGAGAGAGGGGCTGCATGAGTTTACAGGTCTGTAAGAGAGTGTGTGTGTGCATCTGTGTCTGTCTGTGTCTGCATCTGTCTGTATATGTGTGTCTGTCTGTGTGTATGTATGTGTGTATAGTGCAATGGGGTCACCTGTAGTGTGACACAAACCCAAGGTCCCAGTTGAAGCCATCCCCATGGATACTGAACTTGGCTATCAGCTTCTACTTGGCCACTTTTCATTGTTGCCTGTCCCAAAGTCAGCCATGGAGGATGGTCACCCGAAGGTCCAAGGTCGAATGTCCCAGACCGCAGAAATGTTCTCCGAATGGGAGGGAACACTCCTGTCCGTTGATTGTTATGCGGTGTCCATTCATCCGTTGCCGTAGCAACGTTACCTCCAACCAACACTATACACCAGGTACATTGATGACATTTTCTTCCTCTGGACCAATGGCGAGGAGTCACTGAAACAACTGCACAGTGATATCAATGAGTTTAATGCCACCATTAAACTCGCAATGGACTACTCTCTACTATCTGTCTCATTCTTGGACACATGCATCTCCATCAAGGATGGGCACATGCATCTCCATCAAGGATGGGCACCTCAGCACCTCACTCTACTGCAAACTCACGAATAACCTCACGATGCTACACTTCTCCAGCTTCCACTCGAAACATATTAAAACAGCCAATCCCTATGGACAAGCCCTACACATACAGGATCTGTTCAGATGAGGAAGAACGTGATGGGCACCTGGAAGTACTCAGGGATGCCCTCATAAGAACAGGATATGATGCTCAACTCATCGGCTGTCAGTTCCGACGTGCCACAATAAGAAACTGTAATGACCTCCTCAGAAGACAGACACGAGCTGCAACCAACAGGGTACTCTTTGTTGTCCAGTACTTTCCAGCAACTGAAAAACTACGCCATGTTGTCGCAGCCTGCAATAAATTATCAATGAGGATGAGCACCTCACCAAGACCTTCTCCACACCTCCACTTCTCGCCTTTAAACAACCACCAAACCTCAAACATTGTTCGAAGGAAACTGCCCAGCTTTCAGGACAGCACCATACAACTTTGTCATGGTAAACACTGCATGTCAGAATGTCGACACGGATGCCACCATTACATGTGGGGACACCTCCCACCATGTACATGGCAGGTACACATGTGACTCAACCAACGTTGTCTATCTCATACGATGCAGGCAAGGCTGCCCTGAGGCATGGTACATGGGCGAGACCAAACAGAGGCTACAGCAATGGATGAATGGACACTGCACAACAATCAACAGTCAGGACACCTGAGAATCAACCTTGTGTTGAACATTACCTTGATTTGTAACCCAATCTTAGCCGTTGCCTGTGCTTTTAAGGAACATTTTAAAGAACACTATTTTATAGTTTTGAGTACAGTATGGATGAGAGAGGATGGTGGTTGGCGGAGAGATGGCAGCATTGAGACGCGGGGATGAGTGATTGAGCCCAGCACTGGGGGCGGGATTAAATTCAGCACAGAGAGAGAGATCAAAGCCAGCACAGGGAGAGAAAACAAGTCAGCACAAGGGAAGAGATCGAAGCCAGCACAGGGAGAGAGATCAAAGTCAGCACAGGGGGAGAGATCGAAGCCAGCACAGGGAGAGAGATCAAAGTCAGCACAGGGGGAGAGATCAAAGTCAGCACAGGGGGAGAGATCAAAGTCAGCACAGGGGGAGAGATCAAAGCCAGCACAGGGAGAGAGATCAAAGTCAGCACAAGGGAAGAGATCGAAGCCAGCACAGGGAGAGAGATCAAAGTCAGCACAGGGGGAGAGATCGAAGCCAGCACAGGGAGAGAG
>NC_057713.1:43685087-43688390 GCF_004010195.1 Chiloscyllium plagiosum
CCATCGCAGGCAGAGAGATCAAGCCCAGTGCGGGGGGAGAGATTGAGCTCAGTGCGGGAGAGAGATCAGGTTCAGTGCAGAAGAGAGATTGAGCCCAGCGCAGGGAGAACGATTGAGCCCAGCGCATGGAGAGAGATCGAGCCTCAGTGCAGGGAGAGAGATTGAGCATAGTGCAGGCGGACCGATTGAGCCCAGTGCAGGCGGACAGATTGAACCCAGCGCAGGGGGAGAGATTGAGCCTAGCGCAGGGGGAGAGATTGAGTTCAGTGAAGGGAGAGTGATTGAGCCCAGCGCAGGGGGAGAGATTGAACCCAGTGCAGGGACAGAGATTGAGCCCAACGCAGGGAGAGAGATTCAGCCCAGCACAGGGGGAGAGATTGAGCTCAGTGCAGGGGGCAAGATCAAGCTCAGTGCTGGGGGAGAAAATGAGCTCAGTGCGGGAGAGAGATCGGCACAGTGTGGGAGAGAGATCGAGCCCAGCGCAGGGAGAGAGATCGATCCCAATGCAGGGAGAGAGATTGAGCTCAGCGCAGGGAGAGAGATTGAGCCCAGCGCAGGGAGAGAGATTGAGCTCAGCGCAGGGAGAGAGACATTGAGCATGGCGCAGGGGGGGAGAGTGAGCCCAGCGCAGGGGGAGAGCTTGTGCCCAGTGCAGGGAGAGAGATTGAGCCCTGCGCAGGGGGAGAGATTGAGCCCAGCACAGGGAGAGAGATTGAAACCAGTGCAAGGGGAGAGATTGAGCCCAGCGCAGGAAGAGTGATCGGGCTCAGTGCGGGCGAGAGATCGATCCCAATGCAGGGAGAGAGATCGAGCTCAGCGCAGGGAGAGAGATTGAGCCTAGCGCAGAGGGAGATATTTGTGCCCAGAGCAGGCAGAGAGATCAAGCCCAGCGCAGGGGGAGAGATTGAGCCCAGCGCGGGGAGAGAGGTTGAGCCCAGCGCAGGGAGGGAGATTGAGCCCAGCGCAGGGGGAGAGATTGAGCCCAGCGCGGGGAGAGAGATCAAGCCCAGTGCAAGGGGAGAGATTGAGCCCAGCGCAGGAAGTGATCGGGCTCAGTGCGGGCGAGAGATCGATCCCAATGCAGGGAGGGAGATTGAGCCCAGCGCAGGGGGAGAGATTGAGCCCAGCGCGGGGAGAGAGATCAAGCCCAGTGCAGGGGGAGAGATTGAGCCCAGCGCAGGGAGACAGATTGAGCCCAGCGTATGGGGAGGTTGAGCCCAGCGCAGAGGTAGAGATTGTGCCCAGCGCAGGGGGAGAGATTGAGCTCAGTGCGGGGAGAGAGATTGAGCCCAGCGCAGGGAGAGAAATTGAGACCATCGCAGGGAGAGTGATTGTGCCCAGCTCAGGGAGAGAGATCGAGCTCAGCGCAGGGAGAGAGATTGAGCCCAGCCCAGGGGGAGAGATTGACCCCAGCGCAGGGAGAGAGATTGTGCCCAGCTCAGGGAGAGAGATTGAGCCCAGCGCAGGGAGAGAGATTGAGCCCAGCACAGGGAGAGAGATTGAGCCCAGCGCAGGGAGAGAGATTGGGCCCAGCGGAGGGGGGAGAGATTAAGCCCAGCGCAGGGAGAGAGATTGAGCCCAGCGCAGGGAGAGAGATTGAGCCCAGCGCAGGGAGAAGAGATTGAGTCCATCGCAGGCAGAGAGATCAAGCCCAGTGCGGGGGGAGAGATTGAGCTCAGTGCGGGAGAGAGATCAGGTTCAGTGCGGAAGAGAGATTGAGCCCAGCGCAGGGAGAACGATTGAGCCCAACGCATGGAGAGAGATCGAGCCTCAGTGCAGGGAGAGAGATTGAGCCCAGTGCAGGCGGACAGATTGAACCCAGCGCAGGGGGAGAGATTGAGTTCAGTGAAGGGAGAGTGATTGAACCCAGTGCAGGGGGAGAGATTGAGCCCAGCGCAGGGAGAGAGATTGAGCCCAGCGCAGGGAGGGAGATTGAGCCCAGCGCAGGGAGGGAGATTGAGCCCAGCGCAGGGAGAGAGATTGAGCCCAGCGCAGGGAGAGAGATTGACCCCAGCACAGGGAGAGAGATTGTGCCCAGCGCATGGGGAGAGATTGAGCCCAGGGCAGGGGTGGAGATTGTGCCCAGCACAGGGGGAGAGATTGAGCTCAGTGCAGGGAGAGAGATTGAGTCCAGCGCAGGGAGAGAAATTGTGCCCAGCTCAGTGAGAGAGATCAAGCCCAGCACAAGGAGAGAGATTGAGCCCAGCGCAGGGAGAGAGATTGAGCCCAGCGCAGGGGGAGAGATTGAGCCCAGCGCAGGGGGGAGAGATTGAGCCCAGCGCAGGGGGAGAGATTGTCCCCAGCGCAGGGGGAAGAGATTGTGCCCAGCGCTGGGAGAGAGATTGAGCCCAGCACAGGGGGAGAGATTGAGCCCAGCGCAGGTGGAAGAGATTGAGCCCAGCGCAGGGGGAAGAGATTGAGCCCAGAGCAGGGAGAAAGATTTAGCCCAGCACAGGGGTAGAGATTGAGTCCAGCGCAGGGAGAGTAATCGAGCCCAAAGCAGGGAGAGAGATTGAGCCCAGCGCAGGGAGAGAGATTGAGACTAGTGCAGGGGGAGAGATTGAGCCCAGCGCATGGGGAGAGATTGTGCCCAGCTCAGGGAGAGAGATTAAGCCAAGCGCAGCGGGGAGAGATTGAGCCCAGCGCAGGGCGAGAGATTGAGCCCAGCGCAGGGAGAGAGATTGAGCCCAGCGCTGGGAGAGAGATTGAGCCCAGCACAGGGGGAGAGATTGAGCCCAGCGCAGGTGGAAGAGATTGAGCCCAGCGCAGGGGGAAAGATTGAGCCCAATGCAGGCGGACAGATTGAGCCCAGTGCAGGCGGACAGATTGAGCCCAGCGCAGGGAGAGAGATGGGCCCAGCGCAGGAGGGACACATTGAGTCCAGCGCAGGGATAGAGATTGAGCTCAGCGCAGGGAGAGAGATTGAGCCCAGCGCAGGGAGAGAGATGGGCCCAGCGCAGGAGGGACACATTGAGTCCAGCGCAGGGATAGAGATTGAGCTCAGCGCAGGGAGAGAGATTGAGCCCAGCGCAGGGAGAGAGATGGGCCCAGCGCAGGAGGGACACATTGAGTCCAGCGCAGGGATAGAGATTGAGCTCAGCGCAGGGAGAGAGATTGAGCCCAGCGCAGGGAGAGAGATGGGCCCAGCGCAGGAGGGACACATTGAGTCCAGCGCAGGGATAGAGATTGAGCTCAGCGCAGGGAGAGAGATTGAGCCCAGCGCAGGGAGAGAGATTGAGCCCAGCGCAGGGAGAGAGATTGAGCCCAGCGCAGGGAGAGAGATTGAGCCCAGCGCAGGGAGAG
>NC_057713.1:43690438-43733005 GCF_004010195.1 Chiloscyllium plagiosum
GAGATTGAGCCCAGCGCAGGGGGAGAGATTGAGCCCAGCGCGGGGAGAAAGATTGAGCCCAACGCAGTGAGGGAGATTGAGCCCAGTGCGGGGAAAGAGATTGAGCCCAGCGCAGGGAGAGAGATTGAGCCCAGCGTATGGGGAGAGGTTGAGCCCAGCGCAAAGGTAGAGATTGTGCCCAGAGCAGAGGGAGAGATTGAGCTCAGTGCGGGGAGAGAGATTGAGCCCAGCGCAGGGAGAGAGATTGAGACCATCGCAGGGAGAGAGATTGTGCCCAGCTCAGGGAGAGAGATCAAGCCCAGCGCAGGGAGAGAGATTGAGCCCAGCCCAGGGGGAGAGATTGACCCCAGCGTAGGGAGAGAGATTGAGCCCAGCGCAGCGAGAGAGATTGAGCCCAGCACAGGGAGAGAGATTGAGCCCAGCGCAGGGAGAGAGACTGGGCCCATCGCAGGGGGAGAGAGATTGAGCCCAGCGCAGGGAGAGAGATTGAGCCCAGCGTAGGGAGAGAGATTGAGCCCAGCGCAGGCAGAGAGATTGAGACCAGCGCAGGGGGAGAGATTGTGCCCATCGCAGGCAGAGAGATCATGCCCAGTGCGGGGGTAGAGATTGAGCTCAGTGCGGGAGAGAGATCAGGTTCAGTGCGGAAGAGAGATCGAGCCCAGTGCAGGGAGAGAGATTGAGCCCAGCGCAGGGGGAGAGATTGACCCCAGCGCAGGGGGAGAGATTGAGCCTAGCGCAGGGGGAGAGATTGAGCTCAGTGCAGGGAGAGTGATTGAACCCAGTGCAGGGGGAGAGATTGAGCCCAGCGCAGGGAGAGAGATAGAGCTCAGTGCAGGGGGAGAGATTGAGCCCAGCGCAGGGAGAGAGATTGAGCTCAGCGCAGGGAGAGAGATTGAGCCCAGCGCAGGGAGAGAGATTGAACCCAGCGCAGGGAGGGAGATTGAGCCCAGCGCAGGGAGAGAGATTGAGCCCAGATTGAGCCCAGCGCAGGGAGAGAGATTGAGCCCAACACAGGGAGAGAGATTGTGCCCAGCGCATGGGGAGAGGTTGAGCCCAGCGCAGGGGTAGAGATTGTGCCCAGCACAGGGGGAGAGATTGAGCTCAGTGCAGGGAGAGAGATTAAGCCCATCGCAGGGAGAGAGATTGAGCCCATCGCAGGGAGAGAGAGTGTGCCCAGCTCAGGGAGAGAGATCAAGCCCAGCACAAGGAGAGAGATTGAGCCCAGCACAAGGAGAGAGATTGACCCCAGCACAGCGAGAGAGATTGAGCCCAGTGCAGGCGGAGAGATTGAGCCCAGTGTAGGCGGAGAGTTTGAGCTCAGTACGGGAGAGAGTTCGAGCTCAGTGCAGGGGGAAGATCGAGCTCAGTGCGGGAGAGAGATCAAGTTCTGTGCTGGAGAGAGATCGAGCCCAGCGCAGGGGGAGAGATTGATCCCAACGCAGGGGGAGAGATTGAGCTCAGTGCGGGGAATGAGATTGAGCCCAGCGCAGGGAGAGAGATTGAGCCTATCGCAGGGAGAGAGATTGTGCCCAGCTCAGGGAGAGAGATTGAGCCTAGCGCAGGGGGGAGAGATTGAGCCCAGCGCAGGTAGAGAGAGGGAGAGAGATTTAGCCCCGCACAGGGCGAAGAGATTGAGCCCAGCGCAGGGAGAGTAATCGAGCCCAAAGCAGGGAGAGAGATTGAGCCCAGCACAGGGAGAGAGATTGAGCCTAGCGCAGATGGAGAGATTGAGCCCAGCGCAGGGAGAGAGATTGATCCCAGTGCAGGGGGAGAGATTGTGCCCATCGCAGGCAGAGAGATCAAGCCCAGTGCCGGGGGAGAGATTGAGCTCAGTGCGGGAGAGAGATCAGGTTCAGTGCGGGAGAGAGATTGAGCCCAGCGCAGGGAGAACAATTGAGCCCAGCGCAGGGAGAGAGATTGAGCCCAGCGCAGAGAGAGAGATCGAGGCAAGTGCAGGGAGAGAGATTGAGCCCAGTGCAGGGGGAGAGATCGAGCTCAGTGCAGGGGGAGAGAGATCGAGCTCAGTGCAGGGGGAGAGATCGAGCCCAGCGCAGGTCGAGAGATTGAGCTCAGTACGGGAGAGAGATCGAGCTCAGTGAAGGTGGAGAGATCGAGCTCATTGCGGGAGAGAGATCGAGTTCAGTGCTGGAGAAAGATGAAGCCTAGCGCAGGGGGAGAGATCCAGGATGGAGGGACTGAAGCCCATTGCTAAAGAAGGATTGTAATTTGAAATTTTTAACTTTGTTTCTTATTTCCTACTTTCTACTGAGAAGATCTGTAATTTTACACTTTTTACTAATTTCTTTATTTTTCTACTTTTTACCTAAGATTGTGCACCTACGTACTTTGTAACTAAGATGGCGTCATGAATGGTGACATTGTAAAGGTTTCACTGCAGGGCAGCATGGTGCCCAGTGGTTAGCATTGTTGCCTCACAATGCCAGGTACTCGGGTTTGATTCCACCCTCAGGCTACTCTCTGTGTGGAATTTGCATATTCTCCCCGTGTCCTCAGGGCACTCTGGTTTCCTCCCACAGTCCAAAGATGTGCAGGTTAGATGAACTGGCTATAGTAAATTGCCCATAGCGTTTTGGGATGTGTAGTTAGACACATTAGTCAGTAATAGGGAAGGGGAATGGATCTGAGTGGGATACTGTTTGGAGGGTTGGTGTGGACTTGTTGGGCCAAATGGTCTTTTCCTTCACAGTAGGGATTCTATGAAACACGTGACAATAAAACTAATTTGCAATCTAGCTTTAGTTTACTGTTAGCATGTTTTGTAGCTCAGATTGAGGTTCTGCATATAAGTTTGCTCGCTCGGCTGGAAGGTTCATTTTCAGGCGTTTTGTCACCATGCTAGGTAACATCTTCAGTGAGCCTCCGGATGAAGCACTGCTGATTAGATTACTTACAGTGTGGAAACAGGCCTTTCAACCCAACAAGTCCACACCAACCCACCGAAGCGCAACCCACCCATACATTTACCTCTTCAGCTAACACCACGGGCTATTTAGCATGGCCAATTCACCTAACCTGCACATCTTTGAACTGTGGGAGGAAACCGGAGCATCCTGAGGAAACCCACGCAGACACGGGGAGAAGTCGCCTGAGGTAGGGATTGAACCCGGGTCTCTGGTGCTGTGAGGCAGCAGTGCTAACCACTGTGCCGCCGTGCCACTGATGTTTCCTTTCTATTTATACGTTTGGGTTTCCTTGGGTTTGTGATGTCATTTCATGTAATGATGTCATTTCCTATGGTGATGTTATTTCCTGTTTTTTTTCTCAGGGGATGGTAAATGGTTAATGTGTTTGTTGATAGAATTCCGGTTGGAATGCCATGCTTCTAGGAATTCTCATGCGTGTCTGTGTTTGCTATATTTAGTTTTCTTTAATGCCAACTTGGCAAAGTCCTTCTAATTTACCTTTTAATGCTATGAAGATGCCTCTGTTAACGTATTTGAGGATTTATGTTCAAGGAACATTCGAACTTATGAAGCTTCTTTTTTAAAGAAAAGTCACCAAAAATAGGACACTGGGCTATTTATTTCTTGTAAGGCAGTTTGTACAAGTCACATGACCTAAGCTTTTTGGAGCTGATACTTCATTTTAGATATAGTTTGGAGTTTAGCTGGAGTACAGCCAGTTGAGAGAGAGAGAAAAACAGACAAGCTGCCCCAGTTAATTCTCTGCTTTTCAGAGAAAAATCCTTTTTTGGAGAGTTTGAAAAACTGATGCAGCTGTTTCTCCTGAAAAGCCACTGAATGTTTCGCATGTGCTGAACAGACTACACTTAAAAATCTACTGTCTACTTTGCAGCACCTATCAACATGTTCTAGAATGCTGACTGAAAGCCTTCTCAAATATTTCATACATTACCCTTTTCCCTTTAACAAATTAATAATTATTGGTCAAAGTGTTTCTTCAAAAATAAACTCTGCAGAGAATTCTCTTTCCTTTTAATTTGTGTTTAAGGCTGATATTGAAAGATAAATGTTTAGCTTTCCACTTTTAAATTATGTGTCAATCAGCTTTAGGTCTTTGCGAATTTCACAATAAATTAATAAGTGCCTCGTTTATTAACGAAACCTGTTTTCTCTTATTTTAAATCTAATTGACCATATATATATATATATATATATAACTGGGTAAATCACTGAAATTTATGTTGCAATTTGTAAAGTAGCGGAACTGGATAGAGACAGAGGGAGAGACAGTGAAAGAGATAGACACTCCTCAATCTCAGTGTAGCTGCAGCAATCCATTCCCCAAACATTTTAACGCTTGACTCCTAATTTCCTCTAGAAATTATCACACTGGGTCATTATAATGTAAAGGTTCTTGTGTGTGAACATTGATGTTTTCTCCTGTTTTCTCCTGAGATTTAATTTCTAACAGGGTGAGATTAGCTGTTTCATATTGCAGTTAAGGCATTTGTTCACACCATTTTACTTACTGGGTTTGTGCTGTTCACAATATTTGGTAAAGGAACAAAACTATCCTATCCATTGCTTTGTTAACATGAACCTCTATTAGTTCAGGGTTTGTGGCCTCTGACTCTGTTGGGGTATAAGTTACCATGCAAGGTGTCACATTAGTTTAATTTTTTTGGTACATGCATCATACTAAAGTTGAGTACCATTTGCTCTGGTAGGACTATGGCAACCTTGCTTGTGCGAGTACCAGCTAATGTGCATTACTGCTTATGAGATCAGGAATTTAAGTCAAAAGCTCTTAATTTTCAAACCTTTTGAAATTGAGAGTCAGGCATAGACTAGCTGGATCATTCAGGCCATGTATTATCACTTTGATTCTTCATCATATAAATACTTCCACCCACTTGGAGCCATGGAATTTCTTGAGAGAGGTGAAACAAGTGAAAAACATAGGGAGAGTGAATTGTGTGTTTGATGTCAAACCTAACATGGGCACTATTTCCAGACGTACTGCACCAGGGAGCGTGGGGTTTGGGTGGGAGAATGGTGATGATATGTAGGAAGGGAAGTATTCAATAGCTGATTTGCTGGGGGTATGACTGGTGGGCAATTAGTGGCAGCCGAGTCCAGAATGGAGACAGGACTTTGAAAGTGGAAGCACAATTTAAAGACACAATGGCAGCTGTTATGGGGTGGCCATCTTGTGTGGTTATGAAAACCCAAGGTCATCAGGGAAACTAGAGGCCTGGCATTAATGGCAACGTGCCGGTGATGTGGTCCTTGATGTGTTTTAGAGGTGATATCCGGGAAGTGAGAGGTTTTATTCTCATTATGTGAAAAGATAAGGTCATCCTGAGTAATGCTGGTTGGAGATGGCAGAAAATGTCCTACAGGATCGGGATGCAGTGCTACAAATGGTTTCATGGCCTTCTTCACTCGGGCAAAGTGAGTAGAAAGTGACACTGAGGTTATAGGCCTCTGAGTCTGCTGCTACCAGAGACGCTTCAGCTGAACAGTCTGTGAGTATATTTTACTCCTGAACGTGGAGAATTGTGTGGTCAGGGTTATTACTAAATCATTAGCCTTGGGTTGCATCTTTGTTTAAAACCTGACCCACTAGCATCATGAGAGAGGCAATGGTGGAAAGTCTGCCTCAGGGGATGCCCACTAGGACATCAATGCAAGTCAGGAGGTCATACTGTCCACGATTAACATGAGAAAGTACCCACGTCTTTACAAGATGATCAGTTCTGTCTTGAATACTGTGAATCTATGTTCACTGAATGAGTCAGCAATCTATTCCACAAGTTTGCTATTTACTAAGAAATACAGATGAAATAATTGATTTATATAAACATTGTTATTTAGTAACCTCAATCAAATCAACTGAGTCTACACCTCTCTAGAATTCAGATTTCAGTCAATCTGGGCAACTAAACCACTTTAAAATGTTAATCAAGACCAGATTTTCTCATCTTTCATTTTTGCTTTGCTCTTTATTCTTCTTCGCAACCATTTTCCTCTTTTCCATCATTCCACTTTTTTCTCTTTCATTTCTCTCTCTTCTAATTTCAAGCTATCTCTCCACATTTACTTTTATTTCTTTCTCCAATTTCTATTCCTTTTGCTTTTCTCTTTCAATGCTATTCTATTTTTTGGAGACTGATTCACTGCGGGGCCTAGTGGGATTTAGATTAGATTCCCTATGATGTGGAATCAGGCCATTTTGCCCAATAAGTCCACACCAACCCTCCGAAGAGTAACCCACTCAGACCCATTCCCCTACCCAATTAGGCAGAAGTGAGGACTGCAGATGCTGGAAACCAGAGTTTAGATTAGAGTGGTGCTGGAAAAGCACAGCAGGTCAGGCAGCATCCGAGGAGCAGGAAAATTGATGTGTCGGGCAAAAGGATTCCTTCATCAGGAATCTCTACCCAATTATCCTACGTTTCCCTCTGACTAATGGACCTAACACTATGAGCAATTTAGCATGGCCAATTCACTTGATCTGCACATCTTTGGATTGTGGGAGGAAACCACAACACCTGGAGGAAACCCACGCAGACACAGAGAAAATGCGCAAACTCCACACAGACAGTCACCCGTGGGTGGAATCTAACCCGGGTCCCTGGTGCTGTGAGACAGCAGAGCTAACTGCTGAGCCACTGTGCTGCCCACTCACCGTGTCTTTCCAAACTCACCTAATTAACTACCTACCTCACCCCGAGGACATCCGTCTCACCCCATTCCAGCCCCATTCTACTCATGCCAGTTCCACAATAACTTGACACTCGTGGGCATCCGCTGAATGACCAGCATCCCTGGTACATATGTCAGCTTAAAAACGTCGCTGTACACCTAGAGAAAAGTTGGCAATCTGACATTGCCCCTCACCAGCAATGTAATGGCATAGCAACTACAAATGCATGCTGCCCACAGTAGCTGGCATGTCTGACAATCACACACTCACTCCAAATAATCCAACTCTCTCACACAAATTTCTGTTTTATCATGAGCCCGCACAGCTTTCCTGTCCTTAGCTATATCCTTTCTAATCACCCTCTCTAAGTCGCAACCACTCTGTCCCCAGTGCCCACTCTCGACCTACATCTCGTCATTGTCCATTAGGGGAATGTCACATTCAGGGCATTTCCAAACACGAGTTTATACTTACATCCAGTTCATTTCCATAATGCAAACAGAATGTGGCACCAATGACTATTAAAAATTCCTTGATGGTCTGGCTGCATCCAGCTCTCATTTATTGACATCGAGTGTTAGTCAGGTCCTATCTGCCTCTCAGTGTCTGATACAGCTGAGCTCTGTCATGCACAGGGAGAACTTTTATCCTCCCTAAAGGCCTCACTGTCCTTCTCAGAAGACTGCTCACATTCTCCAGTTGCTCAGTACCTATCATGGTGCCCAGTTGCCTGCTCTTCACCCTCTCCACAACCTTGATTAGTCAGGCCCCCCACCGTCCCCTTCGACAAATAACCCCCACACACATTCTATGGAAATGTTGTAAAAATGTACATACCTTGGCCTGCAATACTGCTCCTGCACCAAGTGGATTATGAGCCAGTTTTCTTCTTGGGACAGGCCAGACTTGGAATTTTGGTTGGACAAATCTCCAATAACATTCAGAGGGATATGATTTTTAATTTTAAGTTGCAAAACTGGGCACTGAAAAGACATTTAATAATGGGCAACTAATGCCAATCCATTGAGCTGAATAGCTTCATTTATCCAAAGTTAAATTAACCTAAATACGTTGCTGGCCGGAGTCAACATTTTCTTTTAAATTAACCATAATGCACAACACAGGAATAATTTGAAGGTGAAGTAGTGACCTTAGTAATATAAGTATTTTGAAAATCACGAACCTTTGTACATTTGTAAATTGAACCTTTGCAGCATTACATCTTTATACGTAAGCAACAGTTAGCCATACTGTGCACCAAAAGAGTCGAGGAGATTCAGGATTGTAGGATAATGTAAAAAGAAATGATTTATATAATGTCTTATCAGGAAGTCCTAATGTGGTTATTGTCAATGAATTGGAATTGGGTCACTGTTGTCATGCAGCCAGACAGATATCAGTTTGCACACAGCAATATCTTGCAAAAAGACAATGAAGTGAGTGATAGCTAATGCCCTGTGTTTAGGAGTACAGTTCCTATCATGGCAATTAATGGAATTTTAATTCAATCTCTCAATCAAGAATTAAATGTGCAAATCTTAGTGATATTGATCGTGAACTACCAGATTACTAGAACAATCCAGTTGGTTTCACTAGTGTCCCATGGAGAAAGAAAAGTTGATATCCTTTCCAGGTATGGTCGCTATGTGGCTCCAGACCCTCAGCAATATGGCTGCCACTGAAATGGCTGAGCAAGCCATGAAGTTGTATCAAACTGAAAGAGAAAAATGAAAACAAATCGAGGTGGAACAGCTGGAATTGACCTAGCCACTGGAAGCGGCAACAGCACAGCAGCCAAGTTGACCCCACAAAGTCTGTCTTATTATTAACTGGTGGCTTAGAACAAAGAAAAAGAAAATTTAAAGCCCAGGAACAGGCCCTTCGGCCCTCCAAGCCTGAGCCAATCCAAATGGACTGTCTAAACCTGTCGATCAATTCCTAAGCATCTGTATCCCTCTGCTCCCCACCTACTCATGCATCTGTCCAGATGCATCTTAAATGAATCTACCCTACCTGCCTCTACCACCTCTGCTGGCAACGCGTTCCAAAAACTGTGTGAAGTACTTGCTACGTGTATCCCCCTTAAACTTTCCACCTCTCAACCTTGAAAGCTTGACCTCTCATTATTGAATCCTTCACCCTGGGAAAAAGCTTGTCTCTATCCACCTTGTCTATACCCTTCATGATTTTGTCGACCTCAATCAGGTCCCCCCTCAATCTCCTTTTTTCTAATGAAAATAAACCTAACCTACTCAACCTCTCTTCATAGCTAGCGCCTTCCATACCAGACAAAATCTTTGTAAACCTTCTCTGCACCCTCTCCAATGTGTCCACATCCTTTTGGTAATGTGGCGACCAGAACTGTACACAGTGTTCTAAGTGCAGCCAAACCAACATCTTGTACAATTTTAACATGACTTGCCAGCTCTTATACTCAATATCCCGTCCAATGTGCAGCAAACTTCAGGGTACAATGGACCTGCACTCCCAAATCTCTATGCCCATCAACTTTTCCCAAGCTCTTCCGTTCATTGTATAATTTGCTCCAGAATTAGACTTGCCTAAATGCATCATTTCACATTTGTCTGGATTGCACTCCATCTGCCACGTTTCCACCCAACTCTCCAGTCTATCTATATCCTCCTGTATTCTTTGACAGTCCCTTATGCTTTCTGCTACCCCACCAATCTTCGTGTCACAGCCCTTCCTTCATCTATCAATTTGGTCACTTCCTCGAAGAACTCTATTAAGTTGGTAAGGCACAATCTCCCTGCACAATACCATGTTGCCTATCACTGATAAGCCCATTCGTTTCTAAATATAAATAGACCCTATCCCTCAGTACTTTCTCCAGAAACTTTCCCACTACTGACGTCAGGCTCACTGGTCTGTAGTTACCCGGAATATCCCTACTACCCTTCTTGTACAAGGGGACAACACAAGCAACTCTCCAGTCCTCCGGCACCTCACCTGTATTTAAGGATGCCACAAAAATATCTGTCAGGGCCCCAGCTATTTCCTCTCTTGCCTCCATCAGCAACCTGGGATAGATCCCACACGGTCCTGGGACTTTTGTCCACCTTAATAACCTGTAGCATACCCAACACATCTTTCCTACTTATGTCAACATGATCCAGACTAATAAAACTTCTGTCTCTAACCTCAACATTCATCTTGTTCCTCTCCTCAGTGAACACTAATGCAAAGTAATCATTCAGAATCTCACCCATTCTCTCAGGTTCGACACACAGCCTTCTATCATTATCCTTTAGTGGACCAATCCTTTCTCTAGTTACCCGCTTGCTTCTTATATGAGAATGAAATGTTTTGAGATTCTCCTTAATTCTGCTCGCTAAAGCTATTTCATGACCCCTTTTAGCTTGCTTTATTCCTCATTTAAGACTTGCCCTACTCTTCCGATATTCCTCCAGGGACTGTTCTGTTCTTAGCTGCCTAGACCTTATGTACGCTTCCCTTTTCCTCTTGGCTAGTAGTACAATGTCTCCTGTCATCCACGGTTCACGAATTGTGAACCGTTGATGACAAAAATTGTTCCAAAAATTGAGAGAGATTTCCCATAGAATAGTCAAGCAACAACCTCACACCAAATCAGATTCCACAATTGATGACACAATCTCTTCCATTATCAACATTACTGATACGTACTGCCTCACCAGAGATGGTTGCACAATTAAACAGTTAGAGGGAGGATTGACCTCGGAAATCCAATATTTCCAGATCTCAGAAAGTCTCATGCCATCAGGTCAAACATGGGCAAGAAAACCTTCAGCTGGTTATCACCTACCACTAGTGAAATGGTACTCTATTTTGAATACTAATTGAAGGAAGTGTTAAGCTAACAAAGACACAGAATGGATTGCAGGTGAAAGTCTTCAATGTTTATAACCAAGTGCCTTGATAGCAATACTGTTGACCAAGCTGTCTGAATCCTGACTCTGCATCTGCAGCAGGCATTGAGTAAATCACCAAAACGTCATGCTCACTGCAATACCTGTGTGAATGTATTTGTTCATGACAGACTGGTAGAAGTGACTAAAGTTCAGACCTTGTGCAATATTTTCACACTAAAGACACTATCAATCATGTTATGAGACCACTACAATGAAGGATTCTGTACAGACCTAACACATCAAATTCCATGAGGTACTGTGGTCCATTAGCAGCAGAATTCTATTCAATCACAAGTAAAATCTTAAAGCCTAGTAAATCCATCAGTCTACAATTGTCACCAAGCCAAGCGAGGGAGGAGATGGGGAGGCAGTTAGGAAGTCAAATGCAATGTTAGCATTCATTTCAACATGGCTAGAATACAAGAGCAGAAACATACTGCTGAGGCTGTATAAGGCTTTGGTCAGACCATATTTGGAATATCATGAGCAGGTTTGGAACCTGTATCAAAGAAGGAATGTGATAGCATGGGAGAGGGTCCAAAGGAGGTTTACAAGAATGATCCTGGTGATGAAGGCTTTGTCATATGAGAATCAGTTAGGAATTGTGGGTCTGTACTCGATAGAGTTTAGAAGGATGAGGGAGGATCTGTTTGAAATGTACACAATACAGTGAGGCCTGGATAGAGAGGATGTAGAGAGGATGTTTCCACTAGCAGGAGACACTAGGACCCGAGGGCACCCTCACACTGAAGGGATGACCCTTTAGAACTGAGATGAGGAGGAATTTCCTCAGCCAGAGGCTAGTGAATCTGTGGAACTCATTGCCACAAAAGGATGTGGAGACTGTGTCAGCGAGTGCATTTAAGATATAGTTAAATAGGTTCTTGTTTGGTAAGGGAATCATGGGTTACAGGGAGAAGACAGGAGAATGGATTTGAGAAACATATCAGCCATAATCAAATGGTGGAAGAAAGTCAATGGGCTGATAGGCCTAATTCTGCTCCGATATCTTATTGTCTAATGGTCTTAAATCAAGAAACAGTTGGAGGCAATTGATACTGCAAAAGACTACGGGCCCTAATAACATTTTGGCAGTAGTACCGAAGACGAGAAATGATTGCTCCCCTAGCCAAGTTGTTCCAGTAATACTGCAACACTGGCAACAATATGGAATATTGCCCAGGTATATCCTATACACAAAAGCAGGAAAAATCCAACCCAGCCAGTTACCACTCCATCAGTCTATTCTTGATCATTTGTGAAGTGATGTCATCAACAGTGCTGTCAAGCAGCATCTACTCAGCAATACCCTGCTCAGTGACGCCCAGTGTTGGTTCCACTAGGGCCATTCAGCTTCTGAACTCATTGCAGTCTTGGTCCGAACATGGGTAAAAGAGCTGAATTCCAGAGGTGAGGTGAGAATGATAGCCCTTGAGATCAAGGGCACCTTTGATCAACTGTGGCAACAAGAAACCCGAATAAAACTGGAAGCCAGAGAAAAACTCACCACCGTTTGGAGTCATACCTGGCACACAGGAAGATGGTTGTGGTTGTTGGAGGTCAGTGATCTCAGCTCCAGGACATAACTGCAGGAGTTCCTCAGGGTAGTGTCCCAGGCCCAACAATCTTCAGCTGCTTCATCAATGACCTTCCCTCCATCATAAGGTCAGAGGTTGGGATGCTTACTGATGGTTGCACAATATTCAGCACCATTTGCAACTCTTTAAATCTCAAACCAATCCATGTCCAAGTGCAGCAAGATCTGGACAATTTCCAGGCTGAATAGTGGCAAGTAACATTTGTGTCACAAAAGTGCCAGGCAATGGTCATCTCCAATAAGAGAGAATCTAACCACCACCCTTGACACTCAATGGCATTACCATCACTAAATACCCCTCGCTGTCAAAACTTCGGGGTTACCATTGACCAGAAACTGAACTGTATTAGCCACATAAATAGTGTGACTACAAGAGCAGATCAGAGGCTAGGAATCCTGCAATTCTCTCCATCATAGCATTGTGGGTCTACCTTTAGCAATGGGCTGCATTGGTTTAAGAAGGAAGTGCATCACCAGTTTCTCAAGAGCAACTAGGAATGGATAATAAATGCAGCCCTGTCAGCAGTGCCCACATCCCAAGAATGAATAAAAGAAAGAGATCAAGACTTTCAAAAAAGAGGAGTGCAGAAGAGCTTTCCCGCTATACCTAAAAATGTGGTTTCAAGCTGATGAAGCTACAAAGCAAGGTGAGATGCATGCTAAACAGTGGAGCAGATGTGCTAATCATAGAGTTAAGTGATCCAAAAACAAACAGATCAGATCAAAGCTCTGCAGTTGTAAATGGCATTGGACAGTTAAACAACTAAATGAAGGATGAGATTCCACAAACATTCTTGTCCTCGTTGATGGGGGAGCCCAGCAGATCAATATAAAAGATAAAGCTGAAACATTTGCCAATGTCTTCAGCCATAAGTGCCAAGCGGAGATGCCAGTTTTTGTTTATTCACTCCGTGTGATATCAAGACGTTTCAACAAATATGGGTCCTGGCACCATTCCAGCAATAGTACTACAAAACCTGTGCTGCAGAACCAACTGAGTACCTACCAGAACAGCTACAATACTAAAATCCATAAGATAATATGGAAAACTGCTCACCACATCCGATCCGCAAAACAAATCCCAGTCCAATCAATTACTCCACCACCCGTCAATGATTGATTATCAACAAAATGTCAGTAATACGAGACCAAGAATAACAATTGGCACAACCTCACACTAAATGTAACATCTTTTTTGAGAATTTAAAATAAATCAGTTTCAAGTAAATCCTATAGCTGCCTCTCAGGTGGTCAATCTGAGATCACTAGGAATGATCATTAACCAAAACCTTCCTATTTTGCTCACCGACACTCGTCTCATCTCTGCACATCTTCGGTTTTACTTTTTGAGGACCCCTGCATGGGACTTTTTCAGGATTTCACCTCATGGATAGTGTTTTTAAAAGCACTTTCTCTGCATGTCAATTGGTTAGTTGTGTGCACTTCCAGTTGTTAGTTGGTTAGTGCATTCCAGAATTGGCATCAAGGGGAGCAGCTTCATAGTTCCTTGAAAGTGAAGTCACAGATAGACAGGGTGAAGAAGGCATATGGCACGCCTGCCTTCATTGGTCAGTGCATTGAGAATTTGAGTTGGGATGCCATATTATGGCTGTACTGGACATTGATTGGGCCATTTTTGGAATGCTATGTTCAATTCTGGTCTCCCTGCTATAGGAAAGATGTTAAACCTAAAAGGGTTCAGAAAAGATTCAGAAGGATGTTGCCAGGTCTGGAGGGTTTAAGCTATAGGAAGAGGCTGAATAGGCTGAGGCTATTTTCCCTGGAGCCTCAGAGGCTGAGGGGTGATCTTATAGAGGTTTATAAAATCACAAGCAGCATGGATAGGTTGAATAGCCAAGGTCTTTTACCCAGAGTAGGGGACTCCAAATCTAGAGGGCATAGGTCTAAGGTGAGAGGGAGAGATTTAAAAAGGACCAGAGGGGCAACTTTTTCACGCAGAAGGTAATACATGTATGGAACGAGCTGCCAGAGGAGGTAGTGGAGGCGATTACAATTACAGCAT
This sequence comes from Chiloscyllium plagiosum, assembly GCF_004010195.1. Taxonomy (NCBI): domain Eukaryota; kingdom Metazoa; phylum Chordata; class Chondrichthyes; order Orectolobiformes; family Hemiscylliidae; genus Chiloscyllium; species Chiloscyllium plagiosum. The sequence continues at coordinate 43,704,603 of NC_057713.1, forward strand.
TTAAAAGGCATCTGGATGGGTATATGAATAGGGAGGGTTTAGAGGGATAATGGGCCAAATGCTGGCAAATAGGATCAGATCAGTTTAGGATATCTGGTTGGCACAGATGAGTTTGACTGAAGAGTCTGTTTCTGTGCTGTATAACTCTAATACTTTATAATTGGCCTAACCATATAAGGTCATCTTCCTGTCCTATTGTAATCCCATGTCTGGTTTGAATCAGTCCCCAGTGATTTCACCTAAATGATTGCTATTTCTGCAAAAGCAAGTCATGTTGTCAGAGTTAAGGAGATTTTGCCTGAGTAAAACAGAGACAGTGAATATTTTGGAATCTGGATCAAAGTGGAAATTCAGGATGGAGGGGGAAAAGATGCTTTAATTAAGGTTTACTGCAAGAAATAATGTCTGCAGAGTAAGAGTGAGCAGGAGAAGAAATAAGGATAGATCAAGAGACAGGATTTGAGCTACAGGGAGAGGCTGAATAGGTTGGGGCTGTTTTCCCTGGAGCATCGGAGACTGAGAGTGACCTTATAGATGCTTATAAAATCATAATGGGCATGCGTAGGGTAAATAGACAAGGTATTTTCCCAGGGGTGGGGAAGTCCAGAACTAGACTGTATAGGTTTAGGGTGAGAGGGGAAAAATTTAAAAAGGACCTAAGGGGCAACATTTTCACGCAGAAGATGGTGCATGGGCTGCTAGAGGAAGTGGTGGAGGCTGGTACAATTGCGACATTTATAAGGTGTTTGGATGGGTATATGAATAGGAAGGGTTTAGAAGGACATTTGCCAACTGCTGGCAAATGGGACGAGATTGTGTTAGGATATCTGGTCAGCATGGACAAGTTGGACCGAAGGTGCTGTTTCTGTGATGTATATCTCTGTGGCGTTATGACTCTAAGGGTACGACCTGCATTGAGACCTATGGTGGCATGACATCATGAGTGTAGCTAATTGGTGAGTAGGATTAGTCCATATTTCCAACGTTTTCAGTGAAAGTTTGAAACTTCGTTTGAACAAAGAAAAAAGAAAATTTACAGCCCAGGAACAGGCCCTTCAGCCCTCCAAGCCTGAGCCAATCCAAATCTACTGTCTAAACCTGTCGGTCAATTCCTAAGCATCTGTATCCCTCTGCTCCCCACCTACTCATGCATCTGTCCAGATGCATCTTAAATGAATCTACCGTGCCTGCCTCTACCACCTCTGCTGGCAATACGTTCCAAACGCCCACCACCCTCTGTGTGAAGTACTTGCCGTATGTTGGGAGGTCATGTTGCAGCTGTACAGGACATTGGTTAGGCCACTGTTGGAATATTGCACGCAATTCTGGTCTCCTTCCTATTGGAAAGATGTTGTGAAACTTGAAAGGGTTCAGAAAAGACTTACAAGGATGTTGCCAGGGTTGGAGAATCTGAGCTACAGGAAGAGACTGAACAGGCTGGGGCTGTTTTCCCTGGAGCGTCGGAGGCTGAGGGGTGACCTTATAGAGGTTTACAAAATTATGAGGGGCATGGATAGAGTAAATAGACAAAGGCTTTTTCCTGGGATCGGGGAGTCCAGAACTAGAGGACATAGGTTTAGGGTGAGAGGGGAAAGATATAAATGAGACCTACGGGACAACTTTTTCATGCAGAGGGTGGTACGTGTATGGAATGAGCTGCTAGAAGATGTGGTGGAGGCTGGTACAATTGCAACATTTAATTTTGTAAACCTCAATCAGGTCCCCCCTCAATCTCCTTTTTTCTAGTGAAAATAAGCCTAACCTACTCAATCTCTCTTTATAGCTAGCACCTTCCATACAAGGCAACATCCTCGTAAACCTTCTCTGGCACCCTCTCCAATGTGTCCACATCCTTTTTGGTAATGTGGCGACCAGAACCATACACAGTATTCTAAACGCAGCCGAACCAATGTCTTGTACAATTTTAATATGACTTGCCAGCTCTTATCCTCAATACCCCGTCCAATGAAGGCAAGCATATTATATGCCTTCTTGACCACTCTATCCACCTGTGCAGCAACTTCAGGGTACAATGGACCTGCACTCCCAGATCTCTCTGCCCATCAACTTTTCCCAAGGCTCTTCCATTCATTGTATAATTTGCTCCAGAATTAGACTTGCCGAAATGCATCATTTCACATTTGTTTAGATTGAAAGCCATCTGCCACTTTTCCGCCCAACTCTCCAGTCTATCTATATCCACCTTTATTCTCTGACAGTCCCTTATGCTTTCTGCTACTCCACCAACCTTTGTGTCATCTGCAAACGTGCTGATCGTACCAACAGTGTCCTCTTCCAGATCATTTATGTATATTACAAACAACAGTGGCCCCATTACTGCCCCCTGTGGAACACCACTGGTCACTTTTCTCCATTTCGAGAAACTCCCTTCAACTACTACTCTCTGTCTCCTGTTGCTCTCCAGTTCTTTATCCACCTAGCTAGAACACCCTGCACACCATGTGACCTCACTTTCTTCAGTAGTCTACAATGGGGAACCTTATCAAACTCCTTACTAAAGTCCATGGATATGACATCAACAGCCCTTCCTTCATCTAACAACTTGGTCACTTCCTCGAAGAACTCTGTCAAGTTGGTAAGGCACGATCTCCCCACACAAAACCATGTTGCCCATCACCGATAAGCGCATTCCTTTGCAAATATAAATAGATCCTATCTCTCAGTACCCTCTCCAGCAACTTCCCCACCACCGACTTCAGGCTCACTGGTCTGTAGTTACCCGGAATATCCCTACTACCCTTCTTGTATAGGGGGAGAACATGAGCAATATTCCAGTCCTCCGACACCTCACCTATATTTAAGGATGCCACAAAGACATCTGTCAGGGCCCCAGCTATTTCCTCTCTTGCCTCCCTCAGCAACCTGGGATAGATCCCATCCGGTCCTGGGGATTTGTTCACCTTAATAACCGCAGGAGGTGCAAGACTTGTGTCTCCATGTACAGCGCATCATCCGCCGTCATTTCCGCCACCTCCAAACGGACCCCACCACCAAGGATATATTTCCCTCCCCTCCCCTACCAGCACCCCGTAAAGACCACTCCCTCCGTGACTCCCTCGTCAGACCCACACCCCCCACCAACCCAACCTCCACTCCCGGCACCCTCCCCTGCAACCGCAGGAGGTGCAAGACTCGCGCCCACCCCTCCCCCCTCACCTCCCTCCAAGGCCCCAAAGCACACTTCCATATCCGCCACAGATTCACCCGCACCTCCAAACACATCATCTATTGCATCCTCTGCACACGATGATGCCTCCTCTATATTGGGGAGACAGGCCGGCTACCTCCGGAGCGTTTCAGATAACACCTCTGGGACACCCGGACCAACCAACCCAACCACCCTGTAGCTCAACATTTCAATTCCCCCTACCACTCCACCAAGGATATGCAGGTCTTTGGACTCCTCCATCGTCAGACCACAACAAAACGACGGTTGGAGGAAGAACACCTCATCTTCCGGCTAGGAACCCTCCAACCACAAGGGATGAACTCGGATTTCACCAGTTTCCTCATTTCCCCTCACCCCACCCTGTCTCAGTCAAATCCATCAAATCCAGCACCGCCTTCCTAACCTGCAATCTTCTTCCCGACCTCCCCGCCCCCACCCCAGTCTGACCTATCACCCTCACCTTGACCTCTTTCCACCTATCACATTTCCGACGCCCCTCCCCCAAGTCCCTCCTCCCTACCTTTTATCTTAGCCTGCTGGACAAACTTTCCTCATTCCTGAAGAAGGGCTTATGCCTGAAACGTCGATTCTCCTGTTCCCTGGATGCTGCCTGACCTGCTGCGCTTTTCCAGCAACACATTTTCAGCTTAATAACCTCTAGCATACCCAACACATCTTCCCTACTTATGCCAACGTGATCCACACTAATCAAACTTCTATCTCTAATCTCAACATTCATCATGTTCCTTTCCATAGTGAACACTGATGCAAAGTAATCATTCAGAATCTCACCCATCCTCTCAGGTTCAGCACACAGCTTTCCTTCATTATCTTTTAGTGGACCAATCCTTTCTTTAGTTCCCCACTTGCTTTTTATATAAGAATAAAATGCTTTGGGATTTTTGTTAATTCTGCTTGCTAAAGCTATTTCATGACCCCTTTTAGCCCGCCTGATTACTCGTTTAAGACTTGTCCTACTCTTCTGATATTCCTCCAGGGCCCTTTCTGTTCTTATCTGCCTAGACCTTATGTAAGCTTCCCTTTTCCTCTTGGCGAGTCGTACAATTTCTCCTGTCATCCACGGTTCATGAATCTTGCCCTTCCTATCCTTTGCCTTCAATGGGACATGCCTATCCTGCACTGCCGTTAACCTTTCTTTGAAAGCTTCCCACATCTCAGATGTGGACTTGCCTTCAAATAGCTTTGTGTTTGTCTTTTTTCACTCTTCTTCAGAGAGATAACTTGTTAGGTTTTCATAGTAAGTTCATACTTTTTTTGTTCATTCACAGGATATGGGCATCACTGGCTAAGCCAGCAAGCAATTAAAAGGCTTTGGGTCTGGAGTCAAATATAGGCCAGACCAGGTAAGGATGGAAGTTCCCTTCCCTAAAGGACACTTGGTCAACTGGATAGATTCTCCAACATTCAACAACACTTTCATGGTTCTGAGGAAGGGTCACCAGATCTGAAACATTAACTCTGATTTCTCTTCACAGATGCCAGACCTGCTGAGCTTTTCCAGCAACTTCTGTTTTTGTTTCTGATTTACAGCATCTGCAGTTCTTTTTCGTTTTTATTTAAAACTTCCATGGTCATCATTAGCACTCAGCTCCTTCCGAGACTTCAGGCTGTGGCTTGGCCTGGATGCTTGCACGGAGTTAAGACTTAGAGTCAATCATAGAATCATGGAATCCCTACAGTGTGGAAGCAGGCCATTCGGTCCATCAAATCTACACTGACCCTCTGAAGAGCATCCCTCTCTGACCCATCCTATCCCTGTAACCCTGCATTTCCCATGTCAACCCACTTAGCCTACACATCCTTGGATTAGCATGGCCAATCCACCTAACCTTCATATCTTTGGACTGCGGGAGGAAACTGGAGAACCCAGAGGAAACCCACACAGCCACGGGCAAACACCACACAGACACACTTAAATAAGACTTTAATCTCTGGACGTTTCTCTCTCCTTTTGGCTTTGTTTCCTTTTTTCTGCTTGTTTTTTAAATATTCTGGTTTTGTAATCGAGTGTAGAATCAAGATGGTGCCGGTAAAGGTGTTCCATTGGAAGCAGCACAGTGAAGGACTGGTGCCTGGCCACTAGGCACAGGGCCCACCGTGCAGTGCTTAACAAGAATGATTGTAAAAAAACTTTCTCTATTTCTTTATTTTTCTATCTTTATATGTTATGCTTTGGCTTATTTTTCTGTGTTTGAAGGTGGAGAGAGACGACACCATCCAACTCTTTTCACTGTATCTTGTAACAAAATACACTTGAAAATAAACAGATCAAATAAAATCAAATCTTAATTCCAGATTCGTATCAAATTTAAGTTCCACCATTTGGCATGGTATGATTTAAACCCAGGGCTCCCAGACTCTATTTGAGTCTCTAGATTAATAGTCTATCATCGTAATAATATCACTAGGCTGTCACCTCCTTTGAAGTGTCAGAATTAGGTTTTTTTAGTTACTGGATGGCAGGTCAGAAGGGCAAAGTGAAATGTACATCTTGTGTTACGTGTGAGGTCACGGACATACTACGTGTCTCAGCCGAACACATCTGTATGAAGTGTCACCAGCTACACAAGCCTGAGCTCTGGACTTTAGAACCTGAGCAGCATCTGGAGCCACTGTTGTCCATCCGTGGGTCAGAGAACTATGGGGAATGCACGTATCAGGATATGAAGTCACCCAGATTAGAAATGGGCAGGCAGAGAGGGATTAAGGTGACTACCACGCAACCTCAGAAAGTCAGGGAGGGAGGGCAGGAATCCCCTGAGTCTATCTTACTTGCTAATGGGTATTCCATTCTGGAAACTGGTGAGGGCAATGGCTCGTCAGGAAAGTGCAGCCAGACCCAATCCAATGGGACACTGCAAATCAGTCTGCACAGAGGACGAGGAGGAAGAATGGAAAAGTTACAGTTATTGGGTCACACGATCAGGCAAATGGATTTAAGTGTGATTCCAGGATGGAGTGTTGCCTCTCTGGTACCAAGGTGAAGGATGTCAAGAAGGGACGCCCTTCTAGGGGAGGGAAATCTGCCAGAAGGCATGGCCGCTTTGGTACAAAAGACATAGGTGGGCAAAATGATGAAGTCCTGAAGGCACTTTTCAAAGAGTTAGGAAGGAAACCAAAGTAGGACCTGACAACAAATAATTTCAGGCTTATTCCCAGTGTCAAATGATAGTGAGCATAAGAACAGGAGGATTTATCAATTGAAAGTGTGGCTGGAGAAATGGTGTAGGAGGGAGGATCTGAGGAACCTGGCAACTATGTGAAGCCAAGGGCTGACCATGTTCACCATCAACTACATCATTGCCATCACGTTCCATTCCCTCGATGTAAAATATATCTGGAAAATGGTTCGGACAACACTCAAGATGGGCACAGTCCGTATGGGTGAATGTACGGGATACACATTTGCTGGATTCTGAACGGGCAAATATACATTTGCAAACTGCAGCTACATTTAATCTGCAATCATTTCATCATCCATTTACAATGTATGCAGAATGAACATTTTAAGGTTCAATTCTGGTCAGAGGCAATTTGCACTTTGTCACTGGACATTGCAAATTGAACATTGGCTCTCAGTGATGCAGAAGTTAGTGGCAAGTGACTTAAGCAGAGGTGAATGCTAGTCAAAAGCATCCCATCACTTCTGAAACTTGCAAGGGTCCTGTGGGGGGTGGAGACAATTACTTCATCATCTGTCATATAAGTTTTATGATGGACTCTATTGAATTCAATGAGAAGTTCCACGAGGATGGGAAGAGGTTAGAGCACAGCACTTTTTACTGTAATGTGCTGGTCACTCAGTCGGCGTTACACCTTCACCAAGTCAGTGCACAGACTGAGGCTGCAGCTGAATGAATGATGTAGACATGGCCCTTGTTTTCAGGTGCACATGTCTCATTGTATAAGCCATAGTGTGCCGCCATATGGATATGCCATTAGTGACTAGTCTCAGAGCTAGGAACTCAAAATAGGTTATTACTGAAATGAGTTGGGTGTCCTGCTGCTAGTGGGATGTTGGGCATTATGGCTGCCTTCCTAAGGATTCAAAGGCGGCTACAGGAAAACCAGGACTGATTGTGAGCCCAGAATCAGGCTGCCTCAGAGACTCAGGAGTATGCAGATCAGGTAGAGGTCACAGCCATAAATGCATGAAGCCCATTTCCTGGGGATAAACGAAGTGCAGTATTAGTACAAACACTGTATGCCCAAGAAACTGCCTGCTGTTGAAGTGGGATCTCAGGGCAGTGGGAGTGGGACCCCATCCTCTCCTGGTGATAATGAAGGTGACAGCAACTTTGAACTTCAAAACAACTGGCTCCTTCCGGGAAGTGACAAGTGATCTATGTGAGATCTCTCAGTTAAACACTGTAAAATTATGCAGGACCAATGGTCCCTGTGCAAGGCCACACCAAGTCATTTCATTTCTCCATGACAAGGTCAGAGCTACAGCCCAGACAGTAGGTTTTGGCAACATAGCTGGCTTTGCTTCAGTCCAGCATGCCATCGACTGCACCCAGGCCATATCCCAATACTCCATAGTAAGATGAATGCTCAGAAAATGTCTGATCATGGTTCCGCTTCCTGGTGATGAGAGCCTGCTGAACTGGCAATTACTGTCACTCATGTATCCTGGAGCACTCTCATTTACCTTAATGTGTTTAAGAGCCCAGGTACTGTGCAAAGCTGTTTACTGGAGTAAAGGGCAATTCACTGTGAGCATGGCTTATGATACCATTGCACAAACCCCTGACTAATGCAGACCACAATTTACAATGCCTTCCATGGAGAAGCCTTATGCTTCTACAAGGCCCATTTTGGAGCATATTACAGGGTGACTGATGTGATTCTGCTGCTTGGACCAGTCTGGCAGAGGGGGAGTGGGATGGGGTGTGGCTGCTCACTGGCATGCTGTGATCTACACAATTGAAGCAGTCAAGGAGGTGATGTGATAGATGTTGGGGAAACTGGGAGAACAGGAGCAGTCTTCAGAGGACATAGGTGAGAACATTAGGGAAGATAAATCTCTCGTTGTGTGTAACAGAGCTCAGCAGTGTCAGACCTGGTTGACACTCAGTTCCAGTCATTGGGAGCTTGTTGAAGCAGACTGTCACTAAATGCTAAATTGTAATTGGTCATTATACCAGCATTTAGTTTGCACTGGGGGCTGGGGGTCAACTGTAACCTTGATGTGCTTTGCTTTGCTTGTTTTTGCTGACCATAAATAAAACCTCATAGTTGGAATTGTTCAATTGCTTGCCTGTGTATAATGTTCCCCTACTGGACAATGACAAGGTGCAGGTCTAGAGTTGGCACTGGGGATAGTAGTGGCAATTTAAAGATAATATTCAGCTAAGGACAGGCAAACTGTAGCATGGTGTTTTAACAGTAACATGGATGAGAGAATGAGGTTCTACCTGTAAGGGAGTGTCAGCCATGCTAACTGTAAGCAGTGTGCTTTTGAGGCTGATGTGCCAGTAAAGGGCAATACCTCTTTGCCAACTCTTGCCTAGATGCACAACATTTAGAGATTGAGCAAATGTAAGGAATGCTAACTAATCAGCGGATATCCAGTGAGTGGTGAGTTGCTCTGGAAACAACATGTTGTAAAATGGTGCTAGAATCGGGTGATGGGGATACCGTTGGAGCAGAATAGGTAGCTAACGAGGTGGATTTGGTATAAGCGATGGCAGATGATCCCACCAGGCCTTGCAATGAGAATCCTCCATGAGGTTGGCAGGGTGGCCCAGTGGTTAGCACTGCTGCCTCTCAACGCCAGGGACCCAGGTTCAATTCCAACCTCAGATGACTGTCTGTGTGGAGTTTGCATATTCTCCCTATGTCTGCGTGGGTTTCCATTGGGTGCTCCAGGTTTCTTCCACAGATGTTCAAATTAGGTGGATTGGCCATGTTAAATTGCCCATAGTGTTCAGGAATGTATAGCTTAGGTGCTTTAGCCATGGGGAATGCAGGGTTACAGGGATAGGGAAGGAGGATTGGTCTGGGTAGGATGCTCTTCAGAGGGTCGGTGTGGACCTGTGGGCCGAATGGTGTGTTTCCACACAGTATGACTCTGTGAACTGAATAAAACTGACATTGCGTCAAAAAGAGTAAAATTCAGCCTAACATCCCCATTTTGAGCTCCTAAAAGCATTGCGGGTATTCCTATACTGTGTAAACAGCAGCAGTTCACCGTTTTCTCATTGATAACTAGGAAAGTGCATCATATGGTAGTTTTTCCAGCAATGGCCTTGAACAAATAAAAGGATTTATGATCTTCAAATCGCAGAATTGGTGTCCTCTGGCCTTTTCTTCATTTGACTGGTGTCCTGAACAGTACGCTTTAGCTCTCCAATAGGATTCTCAACACAAACCATATATTCATAAAATTTAAAATGTGCAGCATTGAAACTCAATCTTAGGATTTCATCTTAGGATCCTGCTGATATTCAAAAGCTACTCAAGCTAACTTGTCATTAGAGTCACTTGAATAAATTGCTGTCTTTTAACTCACAGTTAGCCTGCTATTATTCTATATTTAAACATACTAAGGTCTATCAAGCCATTAGGTTTTAGGCTCACACAGGCTGCATGGAATTCAGAGAAGGAAAAGGCTTATTAACATGGCACTGTGATTTCACTTTTGGACATGTTACATGCAGGCCACAGTGCAATTTCTCTTACACAGCTCAGACATCAATGCGGTTACCACTGCTATTTGTTAAAATGCCTCATTTCCATTTTCTATTGTGCCAGTTGTAGGAAAGTATTTAATGTATTCAAAATCTGTGGAGTCTAATTGTTTTTAAACAATCGACATTTATTATATGAGTCATTTACATGTGGCTGATACCAAACAGGCATGGAAGCAACTGTGACACCCCAGGTCTGAACATCTGGTTTATTATACGAAACAGAAACCGAAGAATATCCGTATATTTCACAAATGTTTTCATTAAAAACAGAACATCAGAATGTTCACTATTTAGAGAGAAATTGAGGATTGTGATAGAGATTGCAATTAAATATCTGAGTTGCTAAACAAACTGGAAAAGAGTAGATAGAAAGCAGCTTGAGACTTTGATCACAGCATTCTAAGAATTGTGTAATTTAGATTGTTTAGCATTGTAATAGTGCCAATATGAATGCTACTCTGTTGTGGATCTGAGTAGGTGAATTTCCATTGGCTTCTTCTGTTCATCTGCAGAAAGGCAAATACACTTGGAAATGCTGTACAAAGAGCTCAACACATTTTCCCAGCAATCATCCTGTGAGAGTGGATAATCGAGAAAGAACCCCTGTGGAAATTTACCCTCATGTCTTCATTTGGTTTTAGAGTAAAACATTTTCCGATAGTTTTAGAATAGTATTTGGCTGGTTATTTTGACAGAGGGTAGTGAGTAAAATTAATCCTTCCCAAATACTGAACTCTGGTGCTTCACTGCACAAATACCTTATGAGAACTTTTGTGTGATTTCAATTTACAGAAATGAAACATCTTGCTGAAGCATGTTGAGTGGTTAAAAATAAAAACAAATGTAATTTGTGTCGGACACAGGGAGATCTGTTGATAAATTCCCACTTGATAAACTAATGATACTGGTAAAGCTACCTCTTTGAACTTCCTATGCCTCTCGCATCTGTGACCAATTTGCAAGATAATCACGTCTCCATATGATTCTTATTTTAAAGCTTTACCCCAAATACAGCTAGGTCAGAATTCTCTAAAATTAGAACGTAAGCACTAAAATTATACGACAGATTAGTAGCAGCAAACATTATAGAGGCTATTTTCGAGCTTAAATCTGGAATGCGGCAGACAGTCATGTATTTCATATACTCAAAAGAGTTGGTACATTTGTGTGTGTGTTGGGAACTTAATGGTCAGGCTTAATTTCTATTAATCTAGAGAATTTAACACTCAACAGATCAGCCAGGATCAGATTTGAGAGGCTGATGGCCTATTCAGTTCCTATATTATTTATTAGGGAGCTCTCAATTAAGAAGTTAGGATGTCCTTAAGGAGGATGTGATTTTCATAAAGAGCAACAGCAACCATAAAGTGTGTGCAACAGCAAATTAAATTACTTCCTATGGAGATAGTGAAAATACCATCATTGAACATGTCACAACCAGAAAGGAGCTCCTCTTCCAAACAATGGATGCTAAGACAAGGGATAGAGAGGAATGTTAGAAAATGTTGCTATCAGTAGCACCACCCCCATCAACAGTCTGCAGTGAAGAGAAACCATGAAATGGTCTGACCATGGTAAATCTGCCTTCCCATTTCTCTTATAGTTTTTTCACAGCTCTGTATGACTTACTTAGCTCAGACAAGCGCCCTTGTCTCCTTCCTATAGTTGTCCATGTGTTACGACACAGAATTCAAACCTCTCTGTTAATTAAACCAAACACCCAGAAAAGCTTGCCTCACCCTGTAATCTGTGAAAATATGAATGACAGAGAACTCCTAAATTTCACTATTAAAGAAAAATAACAATTTATTTTCCTAACTCTAATACTGAACATTAAACAAAAAGTATTCACAAATTCAAACCCACTCCCCCCCCCCCCCGTACTGTTTTCTTGATTTGGAGATGCTGGTGTGGGCCTGGGGTGCAGAAAATTTAAAGTCCCACAACACCAGGTTATAGTCCAATAGGATTACTTGGAAGCACTAGCTTTCGGAGCATTGCTCCTTCATCAGGTGGTTGTGGAGTATAAGAATGTAGGATACAGAATTTATAGCAAAGGTTTACAGTGTGATGTCGGTGAAATTATATATTGAAAAAGACCTGGATTGTTTGTTAAGTCTCATCTTTTAGAATGACCATGTTGGTTTCAGTTCTTTCATATGTAAATCCCAGAACTCTCTTAAAGTTACATTCTTAAGTGAACTTTAACAATAGGTGCCATGTTGGCCCAGATAATGCACTGAAGGTGTGAGGTTCCCTGTGTGAGGCTCTAATTAAGGTCTTGCAACACATATGAGAAATCATGTCATAGTCTGCATAATGAAAAGACACAAGTGATTGTGTCTATGAAATTATTCACTTTTTACGTGTTGCCAAGTCAAAAGTGTGTATGGTCACTTTAAAATAGAAAGTGTTTTCTGAATTTTGAAGTAAACATTAAGTGCAGGCTCAACTGCCCTGTGGGGTGAGGAAGGGGGTTGAAAGATAAATAGGAAGGTGGGGGAGGGGCGGCTGAGCCTGGCGGAGGGTAGCTGGTAAGATGATAGGTGGGGGGTGATGGTGATAGGTCGGAGGGGATGGTGAAGTGGATAGCTGGAAAGGAAGATGGACAGGTAGGACAGTTCAAGAGGGCGGTGCCAAATTGGAGAGTTGGAATTGGGATGAGGTTGGGGGAGGGGAGATGAAGAAACTGGTGAAATTGACATTGATACCTTGTGGTTGGAGGGTCCCAAGGCAGAAGATGAGGAGTTCTTCCTTGAGGTGTAGGGTGGCTTGGATTTAGTGGTAGAGGAGCCCAGGACCTGCATGGGGGAGTTGAAGTGATCAGCCACAGGGCAGTGGGGTTGTTTGGAGCATGTGTCCCAGGGATTTTCCCTGAAACGTTCTGTGAGTTGGCGTTGTGTCTCCCCAATGTAGAGGAGACCACATTGAGAGCAACAGACACAGTAGATGACATGTTTGGACATGTAAGAATATCTCTGCTGGATGTGGATGGATCCTTTGGGTCCTTGGACAGAGGTGAGGGGGCAGGTGTAGGCACAGGTTTTACACCTCTTGAGGTGGCAAGTGAAGGTGCCAGGAGTGGAGGGTGGACCTAACGAGGGAGTCACGGAGGGAATGGTCTCGGTGGAATACTGAGAGGGGTTGGGAGAGAAATATATCTCTGGTGGTGAGGTCTGATTGTAGGAAATGGCAGAGATGTATCCGGAGATTGGTGGTTAGAAGGTGAGGACCAGGGGGATTCTACCCTTGTTGCGTTTGGAGGGTTGGAGTTCAAGGGTGGAGGTGCGGGAAGTGGAGGAGATGCACTGGAGGGTTGACCACGTGGGAGGGGAAATTGCGGTCCTTGAAATAGGAGGCCATCTGGGATGTCCTGGAGTGGAATTGCTCCTCCTTGGAGCAGATATGGCAGAGGCAGAGGAAGTAGGAGTAAGGGTTAGTGTTTTTACAGGTGGGCTTTGGAAGGAGGTGTAGTCCAGGTAGCTATGAGAGTCTGTAGGTTTGAAGTAGATGTCCGTGTTGAATCGATCACTGGATATGGAGACAGAGAGGTCCAGGAAGGGGAGGGAGGTGTCCAAAATGGTCCAGGTGAACTTGAGGTCAGGGTGGAAGGTGTTTGTGGAATTGATGAACTGTTCAACCTCCTTGTGGGAGCACAAGGTAGCACCGATACAGTCATCAATGTAGTGGAGGAAAAGATGGGGAACGGTGCTGGTATATCTGTGGAAGATGGACTATTCCACGTACCCGACAAAGAGGCAGGCATAGCTGGGGCACATGCGGGTGCCCATGTCTACCCCTTTGATATGAAGGAAGTGGGAGGATTTGAAGGAGAAGTTGTTGAGGGTGAGGACCCGCTTTGCCAATCGAGTGAGTGTGTTGGTGGAGGGGTACAAGTTTCGGTTGGCGGGACAGGAAGAAACGGAGGGCTTGGAGGCATTCGCCATGGCGGATGGATATATACAGGGACTGGATGTCCATGGTGAAGATGAGGCTTTGGAGGCTGGGGAAATGAAAGTCATGGAAGAGGTGGAGGGCATGGGTGATCTCCTAAATGTATGTGGGGAGTTCCTGGACCAAAGGGGACAGGACGGTGTCAAGATATGAGGAGATAACTTCGGTGGGACAGGAGATGATGTGTTGACTGGGGCAGGCAGGTTTGTGAATTATGGGTAAAAGATAAAACCAGCAGGCGAGATTCTGGGACTTTGAGGTTGAAGACTGTGAATGGGAGATCCCCTGAGGTGATGAAGTTGTGGATGGTCTGGGAGATGATGGTTTGGTGATGGGAGGTGAGGTTATGGTTGAGGGGGCAGTAGGAGGAGGTGTTCATGAGTTAGCATCTGGCTTCAGCAGTGTAGAGGTTGGTAAGCAAAACTACAACTGCATTCCCTACCCCCCCACCCCCAATATTTTTCTGCTGGTTTGATGGTGAGGTTGAGGTTGGAGTGGAAGGAGTGGAGGGCTGTGTTTTGTGAGGCTAAGACGGGTGGACAGGTTGAGGCAGTCAATGTCACGGCAGCAGTTGGAGATAAAGAAGTCTAGGGCAGGTAACAGACCAGCACGGGGTGTCCAAGTGGATAGAGTATGTTAGAGGCAAGAGAAAGAGTCCTTAGAGGGTGGGTGGGAGTCCTGATGGAAAAAGTAAGCGCAGAGATGGAGGAGGTGGAAGAAATGTTCGATGTTGCAACACGTATGGAATTCATTGACCCGAGAGCTTAGTGGGATGAAGGTGAGACCTGTACTGAGGACTGATTGTTCATCCTCAGTGAGGGGCAGATCTGGTTGTCGAAACAGCAACCAAAACTCAAGTATCCATTTAACAGCCAATTGCTACTTGTATCTATTTTGTCACCTCCTAGCCTTTCCATTCAGGCAGTTGAGCCTGCATTTTACGTTTACTTCAAAATTCAGAAAACACTTTCTATTTTAAAGTGAACATACACACTTTTGACTTCATAACACATATAAACTATGAATAATTTCATAGAGACAATCACTTGTGTTTTCTTTTCATCATGTAGACTATAACATGATTTCTCATATGTGTTGCTAGACCTTAATCAGAGCACAAATTCCTGGACTTCTAGCCTCCTTGCAGGAGAACCTGATACAGAACAGGGGAAGGCTAGCAGAACAGGAGCAGCTCCTTGTATAAACACTTCCACTGGCAGAACAGATCTCCATCAATATTATTGGTGAACAAAGGGCACACAACATGACAGACTGTCAGGCTGAAAGTGTAACTGTCTGGGCACCCTTCATTTATATTTTCTGTCTATCTAATTCACTCAGTCACATATTGGCACACACAGCATGACAACCTGATGGTGCACATTGCTGCCACTCCATATGTTACCCTTTACATTTGCCTTTCCAGCTAATTTATTCTTCTGACTTTCTGATTGTTCCATCAGATGGCTTGGACAGGTGCTCTGTCACTTTTTTTTTATTTTTCCAAGTAATACAGTTAACAACACCTCTGCCAGACAGAAATAATACAAGGTTCTGCATTTGACAGTAGCATAGTGATAATATTCCTGTTCTAATGAATCAGTACTCCTTCTTGTTGAACACCATACGGAAGAAACATTAAAGCTAGCAACAGCAAACCCTCTCCCCTACTCCCAGGGCTGGGGATCTTTAAGGGGATCTTTAATGTCCATCACTAAGGGAGGTCACCTACGCAGACCGGCCCTTAGCGACATAGCTGCCAGACTGGGCTCAGTGTAGCTAGGGAGAGAACTAAAGTGAGGGGAAAAAAGCCCCAACTTGACCTTAGCTGATGCAGATTCAGCTTTCCATTTCAGTATTGATAGAAGTGATCGTTACACAGGCCTTGTGGAGATGAAGTCTTATCTTCACATTGAGGATATGCTCCAATACACTGAATGGCATTATACCTCCATGCTAAATGGGATGGATTCAGAGAAGATATGGAAACTCAAAATTGAGCATTAATGAGGTGACATGTGCCACCAGCAGCAACATAGCCATATTTTCATAGTTCAACATATCCCTTACTCGGTTACTACCACCAAAGGAGGGGAATGACCAATGAAAACTATAGGAGAATAGGCTCAGCAGCACCAGGCATACCTCAAAATGAGCTGCCAACTGGATGAAGTTGTAACACACAACTGACATGGATATTAAGCAGCAGAAACAACACACTCATCACAGCGAAAGGCCAGGCCGGGCAGCATCCAAAGAGCAGGAGAATCGACGTTTCGGGCATAAGTCCTTCTTCAGGAACCTTCCTGAAGAAGGGCTTATGCCTGAAACATCGGTTCTCCTGCACCTCAGATGCTGCCTGGCCTGTTATGTTTTTCTAGCGCCACATTTTTCAACTCTGGTCTCCAGCATCTGCAGTCCTCGCTTTCTCCACAGAGAAAGGCCATCCCATATCCGAGTGTGGCCATTGGTGGATAACTAAACAACAAACTGCAGGAGGAGGCTCCAAAAATATCTTGAAATAGGTGATGGGTGATCCCAGCACAATTTTGCAAAAGACAAGGCTGAGGCATTTGTAACCATCTTCAGCCAGAAAAGTGATGAGTGAATAATCCATCTCAGCCTTCTGTTGAGGTGCTCTTCAGAGATATGGGTCTCAGTCTGAATTCTCCATAGAATTTCAAGAAATAGCTGAAGGCAGTGGACACAGGAAAGGCTACAGGCCCTGACAACATGAAACACTGAAGATTTGAGTTCCAGAATGTGCTGCACCTCTCAGCCAGCTTGTTCTGTACAGCTATAACATTGGCATCTGTTCAACAAGGTGAAAAAATGATAAAAGGATAAATCCAACCTGACCAATTACCATCTCTTCAGTCGACTATCAAAGCAAAATGATGGAAGGTTCCACAACAAGTGCTACCAAACAATACTTACTCAGTAACAACCACCTTATTGATGTTAGTTTTCATTGTATCATGGATACTCAACTGCAGACCTGTTACAACCTTGTTCCAATCATGGACAAAAGAACTAATTTCAAGGTGTGACCTGAGATTGTTTTTGACATCAAGGCATGGAACCAGGCAGGCACAGGCACAGGCACAGGGACAGAAATCACAGGCCTCAATGCTATTCCTGGCCCCAACTCTTCCCTGACCTGAGCACAGCAACTTCACCCCTTATATGGCCACAGCAAGATCCCAATGGCCCTGGTCATTAGGCACTGATGTACCTCACCTGTGTGGGGTGATGGAATCAAGGAGTGCTAGCAAAAGTGAAGTCAGTGGGAATGCTCTGTAGTCATACTTAGCACAATAAAACTTAGGACAATAGAGTAGGGGTTCCTCAGGGCAGTATCTAGGACCAACCATCCTCAGCTGCTTCACCAGTGACCTATCCCCCAATATAAGTTCAGAAGTCAATAAATTTGCTGATGATTTCAGTGTTCAATACCATTCACAACTCCTTGATGTGACATAACGGTTGAGGGGAAATGTGGAGTTTGGCCTAAATGCTGTTGGATTGTGAGATTTATTCATTGGTTGTTTCTTGTGTCAATCAACCATGGGAGCCAGGTTTCAGATGTGGGCTTATCAATATTGGATATGGAAGATCCCATGCATTACAGCACATATTTTTGACTGTCTAAAGGATCTCTGTAAATATTTATTTTATTTATTCAGGGATGTGGACATTGTCAGCATTCATTGCTCATCACTAGCTGCCAGTGAGAAGATGGTGTTAAGCCGCATTCTTGAACCACTGCAATCCATTTGATGTAGGTACACCGACAAAGCTGTTAGGAAGGGAGATCTAGGAATTTTACCCAGTTACACTTAAGGAATGAAAATCAGGATGGTTAAAGGTCTGGAGAGAAATGTGTAAGTACTGGTCTCTGCTGTCCTTGTCCTTCTAGGTGTTAGTGGTTATACATTTGGAAGGTGCTATTTGAGGAGCCTTGATGAATCTCTGCAGTGCCCCTTGTAAGTGATGCTTACTGCTGCCTCAGGAGGGGGTGGACATTTATAGATGTGGTGCCAATCAAGTGGCAGCTTTGTCCTGGCTTTCTTTTCTCCAATTCTGTTGAAGCTGCACTCATCCAGGAAACTGAGGAACATTTTATCACACTCCTGACCTGTGTAGATGGTGGACAGGCTTTGGGGAAATAAGAGGTGAGCTGTTTACTGCAGGATTTCTAAACTCTGACCTGCTCTTGTAGCTGCTGTATCTGTATAGCTAGTCCTATTCAATTTCTGGTCAATGGTAATTCCTAAGATGTTGGTGGCAATTGAATGATTTATATATCAATTCACTTGCTCTTATGTTTGTAGCGCAAATGGATACTACATATTTTATGCAAAAAAAAGGTTAATTTCATTCCTGATAAAGGGCTTATACCCGAAATGTCGATTCTCCTGCTCCTTGGATGCTGCCTGACCTGCTGTGCTTTTCCAGCACCACACTCTTGACTCTGATCTCCAGCATCTGCAGTCCTCACTTTCTCCTAATTTCATTCTAGCCAGCCACTGAAAACATGGGACTGAATCTTCGAGTGATGTGGCAAAGTGTTGTTTCCATTGAGTTTTATGGACAATTTCTTTCTCGCACTACTGGCGCAAACTTGCCTCACCATCCAAGTTTCCACTGGCCCTTTAGGGAAGTACTCGTCATATATATCTGGGAAATCCTGTGATTCTTGGTACCTGCACCATCTTGATAAGGCAATTGTGCAACTGGACAAGCATTGTAAATCTGAGTTTCCCTGTATGGTTAATGACATTTACCTCATACATAAGATAGAGCAGCAGAATTAGCCATTTGGCCCATTGAGTCTGCTCAACCCCATTCTCCTGCCTTATCCCTGTAACCATTGATCCCCTTATTAATAAAGAACGTATCTGTCTCTGTCCTAAATATACTCAATGACTTGGTCTGCACAGCTCTCTGGGGCATGTGTTCCACAGATTAATTACCCTCTGGCTGAAGAAATTGCTCCTCATTTCAGATGTAAAGGGTTGCCCCTTCACTCAGGCTGTGCTCTAGTCCCTCCAACTGGAAACATCTTCTCCATGTTCACTCTATCCAAGCCTCTCAGTATTCTGTAAGTTTCAATCAGATTGCCCCATATCCTTCTAAACTCCATTGAATACAGATCCAGAATCCTCAACTGCTCCCTATATGACAGGCCCTACATCCCCAGATCATTCGTTTAAACCACTTTATGACCCCCGGTAATGCTCTCTTGAAATGAATGGTAACATGATAGGAAAGGAGAAATTGGCACCCTGCTTTACCAACAGGGATCTGGGGATCCTACTGGACTGGTTGCTGAACGTCTGTGCTCCACCAGGGTAAGTGGTGCCATCTTCTCTCTGTTATCTCACACTCACTCTATCTCGGAGGTTCGTGCACTACCATTATCACTACTTGCTCTTATCCACCGGATTTCCCCCTCCCCACCCACCGTCTCTAGCTCCTGCACTGTCTATCCACTCACACAGGATACTGCACCAGCTTTCCCCCAACTGCACCAGCACTGTCACCCACTTTCATCTCACTCAATCTCCCTCTTTCTCTAAGTATGGTTGAATTCAGAAACAGATGGGAAGTGTGAAGATAAAATCCAACACCAGGGTCCTGTGCTTAAACAAGGGGGAGTACAATAGGATGAGGGAGGAGTTGACAAAAGTAGACTGGAAGCAAAGACTTTATATTGGGATAGTTGATGAGTAGTGGAGAACTTTCAAAGCAATTTTTCAAAGTGCTCAGCACAAGTACACACCAGTGAAATGGACGGACTGTAGGAAAAGGGGTAATCATGCCATGGGTGTCTAAGGAAATAAGGGAGGCTATCAAATTGAAAAAGACAGAAAACAATGTGGCCAAGAAAAGCAGAGAGTGTAGTGCTGGAAAAGCACAGCAAGTCAGGCAGCATCAGGATTCCTGGTGAAGAGCGTATGCCCGAAACATCAATTCTCCTGCTCCTCGGATGCTGCCAGACCTGTTGTGCTTTCCTGCACTACACTGTCAACTCTGAGCTCCAGCATTTGCAGTCCTCACTTTCTCCCGGTTAAGAAAAGTTGGAAACTAGAAGATTGGGAAAGTTTTAAAGGTCAACAGGAGACCACAAAAAGAGCTATAAAGAAAAGTAGGATGAATTATGAGAAAAAACTATCTCAGAATATAAAGACAGATAGCAAAGGTTACTATAAATGTATAAAACAAGAAAGTGTGGCTAAGGTCTTTTAGAGGATAAGAAGGGGGATTTAGTTATGGGATATGATGAAATGGCTGAGGCATTGAACAGGGATTTTGTATCGGTCTTCACAGTGAAGGACACTAATAACATGCCAGTAATTGACAAAGAGACAAGGTAGGTGAGGACCTGGAAACAATCATTATCATGAAAGAGGTAGTGTTGGGCAAACTAATGGAGCTCAGGGTAGACAGGTTGTCTGGCTGTGATGGAATGCATCCCAGGGTTCTAAAAGAGATGGCGGGAGAAATAGCAAATGCACTTGTGGTAATTTTCTAAAATTCACTGGACTTTGGGGCAGTTCCAGCAGATTGGAAAACAGCAAATGTGGCGTCACTATTTAAAAAGGGAGGTAGGCAGAAGATGGGGAACTATAGATCAGTTAGCTTAATGTCTGTAGTGGGGAAAATGATCTATGATCAAGGAAGAAATAGCAAGGCATCGTCATAGAAATTGTCCCATTGGGCAGATGCAGCATGGGTTCATGAAGGGCAGGTCATGCTTAACAAATCTACTGGAATTCTATGAAGACATTATGAACACGGTAGACAGCAGGGACCCAGTGGGTGTGGTTTTTTGATTTCCAAAACGCATCATTAAGGTGCTGCACGAAAGGCTGCTGCATAAGATAAAGATGCAAAGTGTCATGGGTAATATATTACCATGTGTAGGGGATTAGGTAAAGGATGGGTAGAGGATTGGTTAACTAACAGGAAGCAAAGAGTAGGGATAAATGAGTGCTATTCTGGTTGGTAATCACTGACTAATAGTGTGCCTCAGGGATCAATGTTGGGAATGCAATTATTCACAATTTACATAGATGATTGGATTTGGGGACTATGTGTAGCATGTCAAAGTTTGCGGATGACACTAAGATGAGTGGCAGATCAAAGTATGCAGAGGACTGTGAAACTTTGCAAAGGAATATAAATCGTTTAAGTGCATGGCCAAATGTCTGACAGATGGAGTACAACATTAATAAATGCGAACTCATCCATTTCGTTAGGAATTACAGTAAAAAGGACTATTACTTGAATAGTAAGAAATTGCAGCACTCAGCTATGCAGAGGGACCTAGGAGTCCTTATGTATGAATCACAGAAGGTTGGTCTGCAGGTATAAGTCATTAGGAAGGTAAATGGAATTTTGTCCTTCATTGCTAAAGGGATTGAGTTTAAAACCAAAGCGGCTAAGTTACAGGTGTATAGGGTGCTGGTGAGGCCACACCCAGAGTACTGTGTGCAGTTTTGGTTTCCTCACTTGAGAAGGGGTGTATTGGCACGAGAAGGAGTGCAGAGGAGGTTCACTAGGTTGATTCCAGAGTTGAGGAGATTGGCTTATGAGGAGAGACTGAGTAGAGTAGGATTATATTCATTGGAATTTAGAAGAATGAGGGGAGAATCTTACAGAAACATATAAAATTGTAAAGGGAATAGATAAGATAGAAGTAGAGACGATAATTCCAATGGTGGGTGAAACTAGGACAAGATGGCAGAGCCTCAGAAATAAGGGGAGAAGATTTACATCTGAATTGAGAAGGAACTTCTTCATTCAGAGGGTTGTGAATCTATGGAATTCCCTATCCAATGAAGTGATTGGCATCCTCAGTAAATGTTTTAAAGCTAAGACTTTGGCAAATAGAAAGTTCTAAGGGTTTTTACAAATACATTAAGGATGAAGGGATAATTAGAGAGCAAATAGGGTCCCTCTATGATCAGCAAGGCAGCCTTTACGTGGAGCCGAAGGAGATGGAGGAGATACTAAACTAGTATTTTACATCAGTGTTTGCTGTGGAGAAATAGATGATGATGACATCTTGAAAAATGTCCATATTACAGAGGAAACAGTTCTGAATATCTTGAAAAGCATAAAGGTGGATAAATCCCCATTCCTGATGAAGGGCTCCTGCCCGAAACATCGATTTTCCTGCTACTCGGATGCTGCCTGACTGGCTGTGATTTTCCAGCAACACTCTAACCTTGACCCTAAATCTCCAGAACCTGATCAGTTGTACCATAGAACTCGGTGGGAAGCTAGAAAAGTGATTGCAGGGCCTCTTGGTGAGATATTTGTATCATTGATAGTCACAGGTGAGGTGCAAGAAGACTGGAGGTTGTCTAATGTGGTACCACTGTTTAAGAAGGGTGGTAAGGACAAGCCAGGGAACTATAGACCGGTAAGCCTGATGTGGGTGGTGGGCAAGTTGTTGGAGGGAATCCTGAGGAATAGGATTTACACGTATTTGGAAAGACAAGGGCTGATTAGGGATAGTCAACATGGCTTTGTGTGTGCGAAGTCATGTCTCACAAACTTGATTGAGTTTTTTGAAAAAGTAACAAAGAGGATTAATGAGGGCAGAGCAGTGGATGTGATCTATATGGACTTCATTAAGGCATTCGACAAGGTTTCCCATGGGAGACTGGTTAGCATGGTTAGATCTCATGGAATACAGGGAGAACTAGCCATTTGGATACAGAACTGACTCGAAGGTAGATGACAGAGGGTGGTGGTGGAGGGTTGTTTTTCAGACTGGAGGCCTGTGACCAGTGGAGTGCCACAAGGATCAGTGGTGGGTCCACTACTTTTCATCATTTATATAAATGATTTGGTTATTAATATAGGAGGTAATAGTTAGTAAGTTTACAGATGACACCAAAATTGGAAGAAGGTTACCTCAGATTACAACAGGATCTTGATCAGATGGGCCAATGGGCTAGGTGAGGTGTTGCATTTTGGGAAAGCAAATCTTAGCAGGACTTACACACTTAATGGTAAGGTCCTAGGGAATGTTGTTGAACAAAGAGACCTTGGAGTGCAGGTTCATAGCTCCTTGAAAGTGGAATCGCAGGTAGATAGGATAGTGAAGAAGGCTTTTGGTATGCTTTCTTTTATTGGTCAGAGTATTGAGTACAGGAGTTGGGAGGTTATGTTGCAGCTATATAGGACATTGGTTAGGCCATTGTTAGAATATTGCATGCAATTCTGGTCTCCTTCCTATTGGAAAGATGGTGTGAAACTTGAAAGGGTTCAGAAAAGATTTATAAGGATGTTGCCAGGGTTGCAGGATTTGAGCTATGGGGAGAGAATGAACAGGCTGGGTCTGTTTTGGACCGAAGGGTCTGTTCCCATGCTATACATCTCTATGATTCTATGACTCTATGAGTGGCAAATTGACTTTAATTTAGATAAATGCAAGGTGCTGCATTTTGGGAAAACAAATCTTAGCACGACTCATACACTTTAATCGTAAAGTCCTAGGAAGTATTGCTGAGCAAAGAGACATTGGAGTACAGGTTCATACATCCTTGAAAGGCTGAATTGGCTGGGGTTGTTTCCCTGGAGCGTCAAAGGCTGAGGGGTGACCTAATGGAGGTTCATAAAATCATGAGGAGTATAGATAGGATTAATAGACAAAAAATTTTCCCTGGGGTAGGAGAGTCCAAAATCTAGTGCGTATAGGTTTAGGGTGAGAAGGGAAAGATATAAAAGGGACCTAAGGGGCAACTTTTTCATACAGAGGGTGGTGCATGTATGGAATGAACTGCCAGAGGTAGGAGTGGAGGCTGGGATAATTACAAGATTTAAAAGGCATCTGTATGGGTATATGAATAGGAAGGGTTTAGAAGGATATGGGCCAAGTGCTGGCAGGTGGGACTAGATTGGGTTGGGATATCTGGTTGGCATGGACGGGTTGAACCAAAGGGTCGGTTTCCATGCTGTACATCTCTATGACTCTATGTATTTTTTTTGAACAGTAAAGGAATTAAGGGTTATGGTGAGAGGGCTGGTAAATGGAGCTGTGGCCACGAAAAGATTAGCCATGATCATATTGAATGGCAGAGCAGGCTCGAAGGGTCAGATGGCCTACTCCTGCTCCATTTCTTTTGCCCTTATGTAAATCCACAAGCCAACAGTCTAGAATAGGGCAGGAAGAACAAGACAGTTTGTGGGAGTGTGATTTTCAGCTCCTCACCTCTTACAGGAGAGGGCCCCGACTAGTCCAAGAGGTAGAATGACCATGCCCAAACCCTGGACTGATATCAGAGGCTGCCCTTGACTTACTGCCCCAGACTTACCCCCTGACTAAAAGATGTCACCTTTGGCTTGACTGAGGACTACTCCCTTTAAAGTTTGGGACGAGGCCATTAGCCTGAAACAAATGCACAGCCATGGGAAATGCTGGGCTGCAGGCATAGGATGGGGGCATAGGACTGGGTGGGATGCTCTTCAGAGGGTCAGTATGGATCAATGGGCAAATGGCCTGCTTCCACACTTTAGGGATTCTACGACTCTACATGGTGCAGAGATGTACTTAGCACAATGCCATTCAACAACATGCAGAACAGTGGCTCAGTGGTTAGCACTGCAGCCTCACAGTGCCAGGGACCTGGGTTTGAGTACAGCCTTGGGTGACTGTTTGGAAGTTGCACATTCTCTCCATGTCTGCATGGCTTTCCTCTGGGTGCTCCAGCTTTTTCGCCTAGTCCAAAGATGAGCAGGTTAGATGGATTAACCAAGATAAAAACCCCCATTTAGGAATGGGATGGGCCTAGATGAGATGCTCTTTGGAGGATTGGTGCATAATCGATGGGCCGAATGGCTTCTCTTTGTCCTGTAGGGATTCTAACATGCCTACCTCTTTGACAGGTGACAGGTTTCATGACTTTGCATCGACACTAAAAGCTAAGACAAGAATTTTTAATTCCTCTATAGCCACAGGGGAGGTTCCAGAGGGTTGGAGGACAGCTAATGCTGTTGCACTTTTCAAGAAGGATATTAGAGATATGCCAGGGAATTACAGCGATGTTATTACACACTGCGGGAAGCGTGTGGGACTTGAACCCACGTCTCAAAACAGAGATACTACCACTTCACCATGGGAATAATGCAGATTTCATCATGCAAGGGTCCTTTATGATGACATGATAATTGTCAATGCAATGCTATTAAATCACTCCAGCCTGGACTGGAAGATAAATGTTAAATTGTCAACCACAGAAAATGTTTAAGAACTCAAAAGGGATTACACAGGTTGGAGAACCGTGAAATCCCTCTTTGAGTCTCCAGTGGACTGGTGGGAAACAGTCAAGGGAACATCAAAGGTGTTCAGAAGGTAGAGAGAGGTGGGCAAAACTGTCCAAACTCCAGAAATGTCTACAGAACCTACTCCAGCTGCAGAAGATGGGGGTCAATGTCACGCAGGATCTCCAGGAGGTGGACAGCCAGCAAATCTCGTTCTTTGCTTCGGAGGCCCCCAGGATAATCTTCCGGTCCATGATCTGCACTGTGGAGCAGGATGAGATGTGCTTGCGTTTCTTCTTCCAAAAGGTGCACAAGGAGAGCTCTGTGCTCAGCAGCCTGAAGGAAGAAGATGGTTCAGTAATGTCATCTCAGGCTGACATACTGAGAATCAATACACGGAGTGACATTGAACGATTCTTCCGCCGCCTTCGCCTCCATGCCTTCTTCTTCAATCGGAAGAAGATGGTTCAGTAATGTCATCTCAGGCTGACATACTGAGAATCAGCAAATGCTTTTATGCCAGACTGTATGGCACGAAGCCCACAGACAGCAAGGCCCCCCAGTCGTTCCTATTCTCTCTCATGGAGGTGTTAGATGACAGCATACGGGAGAGACTGGACCAGTCGCTATCTCTGGATGAGCTGACCAAGGTCCTCAAATCCATAGAAAAGAATAAAATCCCAGAAATGAGGGCTTACCAGCTGAGTTGTATTCGACTCTGTCGGATTTGATTTACCAGGACCTGCTGGACGTGTATAACAGTATGCTTCTGGCAAGTACCATGTGTGAATCCATAAGGAAAGGTATCATCACCTTTATCTACAAGCGGAAGAGGAGAGAGGAGAGGGAGGACATTAGAAATTGGCAACCTATCTCACTGCTGAATGCAGACTACAAAATCCTGTTTAAGTCATCGCCATCTGGGTCAGGTCTGCTCTGGGATCGGTGATTCACCCTGACCAAACCTGTGCTGTACCGGGCAAGATCTCTGAGACCTGCGTGCCCCTCAGGGATACAATCGCTTATGTGCAGGACAGTGGGGTGGACACATGCCTCATCAGCCTGAACCAGAAGGCCTTTAACAGGTCATGGCACACATACATGTGGGACATGCTTTCTGAAATGGGCGTTGGGGAGGGAATCCACAATTGGATCTGATTCCCCCACACCAACATCATTAGTGCAGTCTCAGTCAATGGGTTAGAATCAGAAAGCTTTCCAATCAGATCCAGAGTCAGGCAGGGCTGCCCACTCTCTCCTGTCTTGGATGTATGTTGTATAGAGCCTTCTGCTGAGTCTATCAGGAAAGATGCAAGCCTGAGAGGGTTGACTATTCCAGGAAGCAGAGACCGGCAGATCAAAGCCTCCCTGTACGTGTATGACATCGCCATTTTCTGCTCAGATCCACCGTCAGTGCACAGACTCATGAGCATCTGTGACCAGTTTGAACTGGCCACGGGAGCCAAGGTAAATCAAGGCAAGAGCGAGGCCATGTTCTTTGGGAACTGGGCTAGGGGTGGCATGGTGGCTCAGTGGTTAGCACTGCTGCCTCACAGCACCAGGGACCCAGGCTCAATTCCAGCTTTGGGTGACTGTCTGTGTGGAGTTTGCACATTCTCCCTGTGTGGGTTTCACTCAGGTGCTCCAGTTTCCTCCTACAGTCCAAAGATATGTGGGTTGGCCAAGCTAAATTGCCTATAGTGTCCAGGGATGTGTATGTTAGGTGAATTAGCCATAGGAAATGCAAGGATAAGTTGTGGGGGAATCCACACTGTAGGGATTCTAATTTAAACTATTATGTTTTATGCCTGCACAAAGTAAAGACTTTTTAAAAACTTTTCCTTTGTCTCTCCTATCTCTGTATCTTAATCCAATCTTTCTTTTCCTCTATTGTTCTTTCTGTACCCAATTAATTCAAATTCACTCTCTTTTTTTGTTATTTGTTTATTTTCTTCTCAATCCTTAAATCTCATTAATTAATAAGATACATAGTTACCTCAGCTTTCTTTAGAGGTCCCAGATACACTGCTGCCCTTGTCATTACATCATCAGCTTGCAATACAATTTGAGCTGAAGGGTGCGGAGAAAAAGGATCTTGATTAACAGCACACACTGTGAGATGCTTAGAGCGAACAAAATCTGGCCTATTGTTTCACATTATTTACATTTCTATGCCCTGAGATTTGCAATGAACTGTTTTTCAATGTGTGTGTGAAAAGGGGTGCTCAGCAGGTGACAGTAGGGAGTATCAGTTAATGAACTTGTACGGGAAGGGTGTTTTATTTGCACAAGGTGATCAGATTATCACCATTTGAGCTAATATTAGCTTCCTCCATAAAAGACCCTGCAGAGCCAGCTCACAAACATCATGTTAACCAGCAGTGATTTGGAATCTTGTAGGAGATTAGAAGTGTCCAGGAATAATTGCCAGGTGGAGAGACATTGTAAAGGTGCGAAGTATGAAATCATTCAAATGTCAAAGATCAAAAGCAGTGGCAGATGGATCATGTTCTAAATTTATTTCTTGGACATTGAACTGAATTTAACTGTTCCAAGTGCACTATTACAAAACAGAGCGTGATGTTTCGAATTGAACTCGGTTGTTGCGAAGGACAAATTTTCACTCCAACATTTTTGGTTTAAGCTAATCACACTAGCTGGCAGACTTCACTCAAGGATGGTGACTTTTTGATCACACATTTCCACACGATTTCCTTCACCCAGCCTCTCCCATTAACCTAGCATGTACACGAGTTGATTTTGTCATTCCCCCAAGATTAGAAAGCTGCCACAAGAGCCATGTTTTGAGCCAGCTACTCACCAGTGAAAAACAAATGAGACTGTGCAATCAATCTGACCTGCCTTATTGCCAGCCTCATTATGCAGCTAGTGCTCTTGGATCACATCCCAACTCACCTGCA
The DNA here is from genome assembly GCF_004010195.1 of Chiloscyllium plagiosum. Taxonomy (NCBI): domain Eukaryota; kingdom Metazoa; phylum Chordata; class Chondrichthyes; order Orectolobiformes; family Hemiscylliidae; genus Chiloscyllium; species Chiloscyllium plagiosum. The sequence goes on from NC_057713.1 coordinate 43,732,664, forward strand.
GTCGAATTTCTAGGCCACTGGTAAAGCTTTATGTCACATTTTGTTTGCTTCACCCTCCACCCCCAGCATTTCCTGAAACTAATGATCAGACGTTAGACGTCCCTCACCACATTTTCATGACGTGGTTCCATTTCTATGATCTAGAAGGAACCAGAGAACTGAGTTGAAAAATGTGATGCTGGAAAAACACAGCAGGCCAGGAAGCATCCGAGGAGCAGGAGAATCGACGTTTCGGGCATAAGCCCTTCTTCAGGAATGAGTCTGGTGTGCCAGGCGGGCTGAGATAAAAGGTAGTGGGGAGGGGATTTGGGGGAGGGGCGCTGGGAATACGATAGGTGGAAG
>NC_057713.1:43734348-43830415 GCF_004010195.1 Chiloscyllium plagiosum
CGCTTGGCACACCAGCCTCATTCCTGAAGAAGGGCTTATGCCCGAAATGTCGATTCTCCTGCTCTCGGATGCTGCCTGGCCTGTTGTGTTTTTCTAGCATCACATTTTTCAACTCTGGTCTCCAGCATCTGCAATCCTCACTTTCTCCTAGGAACCAAAGAATTGTCCATTTCATATCTGGTAATGAGTAATGAGGCTAAGTTTATTCTTGATTTCATAGTAAAGGATCCTTTTAGTAAGAATGATCAAAACAAATTCATGAGCAGATTATCTCAACAAGAGCTCTGTTCAATTGCTGTTGACTTTGCTTGATTGACGTCTTTAAGTTATTAGAAGAAAGTGAGGACTGAAGATGCTGGAGATCTGAGTCAAGAGAGTGTTGCTGGGAAAGCACAGCAGGTCAGGCAGCATCTGAGGAGCAGGAGCATTAATGTTTCAGGCATAAGCCCTTAATCAGGAATGTGTTCATCCATTCCTGATGAAGGGCCTATGCCCAAAACGTTGATTCTCCTGCTCCTTGGATGCTGTCTGACCTGCTGTGCTTTCCCAGCAACACACTCTCATCTTTAAGTTATTGTAATAAAGTATTCCTATGGTGCTGCAATACTGCTCTGATTCTGTAAATCTGTTCGCACCAATTTGGATTTTTTTTTTCATTTGATTACCAATTCCATGAGAATATTTGTAGACCTTACCTCGGTGCAGCATCTATTGATCCATGTCTCAGCTTCCATTTCAGCATTGGCAGAGACCGATCAAATATCTGAGTGGAGGTTCAGACTAGGTCTGCAAAATTGGTGCATATTGCCACACAAGCCCAGATTGGTGGAATTCAGTTTCAGATGCTACCATCATGGATGTGAATAGAAGGTCTCAAGGGGCTCTCATGTGTTCTAAGATTTGTCTTCCAGCAGATTATTAGGATTGTTGAAGTGCTACACCATGGAAGAAGAATTGACTGCCATCTCTCAGGATTAAAAGTCACACAACACTGGGTTATAGGCCAACAGGTTTATTTGGAAGCACTAGCTTTCGGAGCTCTGCTCCTTCAGCAGGTGGTTCACCCCAGTCCAACACCAGCACCTCCAAATCATCTCTCAGGATGACTGCATTTGGGCTCTAACCATTGCCATTCCTTCGGTACCCTCGCTGATCAGCCAGCCATTTTACTGCAAATATGTCATGGCGGTACTGTCTTGAGTTTGCAAATTCCACTGGATCAAGGGCACCCTGCAGCGCCACCTATAGTTTCTCCAACCATCAGCAGCCTCCCTCTGACCATCTTGCAGCAATGGAATAACACTAAATAAAAACCGACAGAACTGCAAATTCTATAAATCAGAAACAAAACTAGAAATTACTGAAAAAGCTCTGGCAGCATCTGTGGAGAGAAATCTGATTTAACGTTTTTGGCCGAGTGACCCTTCCTCAGTTCTGACCCATAACCTCCAGGAATATTACAGAAATATTGACGGTATTTTCTTGAGCCTGGATTAAAAACTCGAAATGTGGAAGCCAACTTTAAATCTAGGCAGATTCTGCAATTTGCAAACTGCAGAGTGGAACAGACGGTGTTTTTGCAGCCAGGTCTTGAATAATCAAAACCAGACAGGACTGAGACTACCTGGCCAGTGCTAATGGCCACATTGTTTCAGAACAAACTGTTGTTTACATCTCCAGTGAACCTCTTATGTTCGAAAAATGTTAAACAGATTTGTGGCATTAGGTCAGGGGGAGTCCAAAGGCTTGATAAGGACAGCTCTTGACAGTTGAAGGTTCAAAACCATGTTTCGTGACCTCTAAATATGGAAAATATTCACCTCAATGGATCTTCCAGTCCCCACTCAATGGCTACAGGATCTTTGAGAAAGGTGTGAAGAGAGGGATAAAAGGGATAACCTGCAGCCCCAGCTCACTCTGCTTTTTCCACTTTCTTCAACAGTGTCTCCAGAGAGCACCTTCAACTGGCAGCTGAGCCGCACAGGATCTCCACCTCCTGACCAGGCCCAGAAGAGCACCTCAGTGAGATCACCTTGGTGAGATCACCTGAAGACCAGGACCAGCCCTAGACCAGAGAGGAAGCACAAATCAACAACTGGATATCCTGAAAATTCACCATCAAAGACCAAGGAGCAGCCTATCCTTATCTAATGATTATTACTAATATTTTCAGATGAACAATTCAGACACAGTGGTAGGAACCTGTAGATAGAATATAGCAAATCCACAGAACCACATAACAGACCTTTCAGTCCAACTTGTCCATGTCGACCGGATATCCCAACCCAATCTAGTCCCACCTGCCAGCAATTGGCCCATATCCCTCCAAACCCTTCCTATTCATATACCCATCCAAATGCCCCTTAAATGTTGCAATTGTACTAGCCTCCACCACTTCCTCTGGCAGTTCATTCTAAATACATACCACCAACTGCATGAAAACATTGCCCCTTAGGTCTCTGTTATATCTTTCCCCCCTCATCCTAAACATATGCCTTTAGTTCTGGACTCCCCCACCCCACAGAAGAGACATGGTCTATTTATCCTATCCATGCCCCTCATGATTTTATAAACCTCTATAGGTCACCTCTCAGCCTCTGATAGCTAGTATAGATTTGAAACTGTTTACTTTGAGATTTAAAATGGTTTACTGAAAAATCCTGTGAAGAAATTCATTGAGCTTAATTAAAGTACAATAGTACAGACTGACAGATATTGTTTTTCATTGATAAAGTGTTTAATAAAGTTGTGTTGGACCTTCCCCTGACTCCTGTCCCCTTCGTCTACCTCACTGTGTAAACAGTTGCTCCTGAGAAAGAGAGAAGGCAGCTTAGAGATGTTCAATGAGGATTACCTCAGAATAAGGAGTTTAGTAGTAGTTTCAGAATAGAAGCATTTGAGCATAGGGGTTATTTAAAGCTGGGAAATTGTTAATGTCAATTTTAATGAAGACTCCAGGAAAGAGGCTATCAGATTCTCAAGACTGGGGTTTAAGCCACAGCTAAATTAAACTCCACTGATACAGCCTGTTACCACTATTAGTCTGTAGTCTTCCCTAAACTGTTTCCAACACATTTGCATCCTTCCTTAAATATGGTGACTAGAACTCCAGATGTGGCTCTGTATAACCAACGTAGAGCTTCTCTACCATTGTATCCAATTGCCCTCATAACAAGTTATAATATTCTGTTAATTGTCCTAATTACTTGCATTACCTGCAATTCCTCCGCCTCCGCCGTATCTGCTCCCAGGAGGACCAGTTCCACCACAAAACACACCAGATGGCCTTCTTCTTTAGAGACCGCAATTTCCCTTCCCACGTGGTTAAAGATGCCCTCCAACGCATCTCGTCCACATCCCGCACCTCCGCCCTCAGACCCAACCCCTCCAACCGCAACAAGGACAGAACGCCCCTGGTGCACACCTTCCACCCTACCAACCTTCGCATAAACCAAACCATCCGCCGACATTTCCGCCACCTCCAAACAGACACCACCACCAGGGATATATTTCCCTCCCCACACCTTTCCGCCTTCCGCAAAGACCGTTCCCTCCGTGACTACCTGGTCAGGTCCACGCCCCCCTACGACCCACCCTCCCATCCTGGCACCTCCCCCTGCCACCGCAGGAACTGTAAAACCTGCGCCCACACCTCCTCCCTCACCTCCATCCAAGGCCCCAAAGGAGCTTTCCACATCCATCAAAGTTTTACCTACACATCCACTCATATCATTTATTGTATCCGTCCTCATCTTCCGCCTCGGAACACTTCAACCCCAGGGCATCAATGTGGACTTCAACAGTTTCCTCATTTCCCCTTCCCCCACCTCACCCTAGTTCTAAACTTCCAGCTCAGCACTGTCCCCATGACTTGTCCGGACTTGTCCTACCTGCCTATCTCCTTTTCCACCTATCCACTCCACCCTCTCCTCCCTGACCTATCACCTTCATCCCCTCCCCCACTCACCCATTGTACTCTATGCTTCTTTCTCCCCACCCCCCCCCTCCTCTAGCTTATCTCTCCACGTTTCAGGCTCACTGCCTTTATTCTTGATGAAGGGCTTTTGCCCGAAACGTCAATTTCGCTGCTCCTTGGATGCTGCCTGAACTGCTGTGCTCTTCCAGCACCACTAATCCAGAATCTGGTTTCCAGCATCTGCAGTCATTGTTTTTACCTGCATACTAACCTTCTGCAACTTATCACTATGACATCAAACAAAGCTCAGCACAGGCTGGGAGAACAACACCTCATTTCCCACTTGTGGGACCCTGCAACCTTCTGGGCTCAATATTGAGTTCAACAATTTTAGGGCCTGAACATCCTCTTCCGTGTCCTTATCCCAAGCCCCACACACCACACCTTTACATCACATGGGTTGCTACCATAAACAACCCATTATTAGCTAGTTATGGTCCCCATTAGCAACTATACATTCTCCCAGGCTGATCTTTATCCATTCTTTTGTCTTCCCAGAGACAGAACAAAACTGCAGATGCTGGAATTCAAAATAGACAAACAGAAAGTTGGAAGAACACAGCAAACCAGGCAGCAGCACAAGGTGGAGAAGTCAGTGTCTCGGGTATTAACCCTTCTTCAGGACTAGATGTGGGGTAGGGGGAGTTACAATAAAGGGGGGGAATTGGGGTGGGGAGAGTAGTGGGATGGTAAGATAGTGATAGGTGGACACAGGTAGTGGGCACAACCTGGTTGGTCGATGGGAGGGATGAATCCAGTTGGTGGCTAGAAGGAAGGGTTGTTCAGAGGAATAGAAGGGAGGTGAGTCTGGAAAGGGTGATAGGGGATGGGTGAGAAGGTTATTTGAAATTAGAGAACTCAACGTTAAGCCCTCCAGGCTGAGGCCTACAGCAATTTCTGAGATTATATATACTTTTTATTTATGTGTGGGTAACCAGGAGATTGCACATTTGTCACCTGTGGAGGTCTGGAATGACCTGATGATGCGGCAGCTCAATGCTGAAGGATGTGTTAAGGTCACTGGAATAGATTCCAGTTCCATGTGGGGATGTGGCTTTTCCTGTCATTGCATCCTGAGTCATCTTTGTTTTTACCATTCTAACATTTACAGATGGTTATACTGCCTGTAGTATTTCCAATGAAACACCATTGTTTGGTGTCACACTGGCCTCAGTTGGTAGCATCCTCAGTTGCATCCTCTGCCCCGTTATTACATTGGAACATTGACGTTAAGGACAGGGATAGGCCACTTGATTTTTCAAACCTGCTGCACCATTCGATAAAATCATGGTTGATTTGATTATGAATTTAACTTCACTTTCCCACCTGCCCCCTAACCCTTAATCCCCTCGTTTATCAAGAAGCTACCTAATTAAGCCTTGAATAAATTCAAAGTCCCAGCCTCTCTCAAGGGAAGAGAATTCTACACACTGTGTCCCTGAGTTTTAGACTGGTCCTTCAGAGGAAACATCCACACTCTCAAGTCCCCTCAGGGCCTTATACACTTCAATATGTTCATCCATCATTCTTCTAAATCCTAATGGTTATAGGCTCAGCCTATACAAACATTTGTCTGAAGCTCAGCTCTTCATCTGGCCTAGATTATCCTTGATGCTCCCAACCCCCATCATTAAACTGCCATCAGCACTCATGATCTCCCCTTTATTATGCTTGATCTGCTTTTGGTAGGATCTAATCTTCCACGTTGTTCAGCTCCCCCTTTCTATCTCCCATGACTCCTTCTTAGCACTCTCATGAACTGACCTCCCTCCCTCGGTCATGCATTCTCCAACCTCACAAGCAGCAGATACCCTCACTCCAAGATGTCTCAAACTCCCTGGACATCCCTGTCAAACCAGCTCAGCATCCTCATCATTGGTCCAAAAATAAATGCCCTTAAAACAAAGCCAACTTCTACTCAGTCCAGGAAGACTACCTCACCTATTGCACACTACTTTTAACCAGCCAGGAACCTGAAAATTTACATTTTTCATGTGCTGCTGATTTGATAGCAAAGCAATCATTTAATGTGGTGACCATGTGTTTTAATGAGTGCGCATTACATGTTAATGTCTTAAAACTAGGTTCCTAGTGACTGCAATTAAGAACCATGATTTCCTATTAATATGTTGCCAACTCATTCCCAACTTTCATCCTGCCATTGGAAAACTGATATTTTGCTTTTCACAAAATTAAGTGCCCCTACCCACTTTTGTTTCCTGCTCCCAGATTTAGCATTGCATTTAGCCTATTTTGAAATAATTAACTAAATGGAGGCGAATACCAACCTTTAGCCATTATTCCACATGAAATAAGTACACTTTAAGAGTTCACATTCAGTTGAGCATGCAGAAAACCTTTGTTACTGAACCACATAGAGGCTGAACCCCATAGAGGCTGAACCCTACGCCTGCAGAATAGTATTTAGAAAGTAAAATTACTGTATTTGTTCAAATTGCTTTTGATATATGATGAAAGGTGTGGTTTCTGGGATTCACAAAAGGATATTGCTTGTTCATTTTCATTTCTTTTTATGATAATAAAATTTCAAAAGTTTATTCTAAAATCTGGAAATTCCAAAATGTGTATCCCTTATCAAAGAAGAGATAGCATGATATCTTTTTCTTGAGACAGGTCAACGATCCAAAGGCAAATAGCAGATATTTTCAGGAAAAGTTTCTGTGCATCCTAGCTGTGAGTGTGAACAATGTGCTGCTCATTTTCATCTGAAAAATGCTTGGCAGCTGAAAATCGATGTATTTTAATTCTACATTGAAATATTGAGAACGTTAAACAGATACATACGTAAACAAAGGTTATTTTATGGAACATTGGTGGAGTGTAATTTTTATTTCTCTGAGTTCAGGTCAATTTCCCAAACAAATAAAAGTCATAATTCACTTTCCCTTTTTGGCATGTGATCCTCTGAGTGATATGTTACAATGAATGCTTTCTAAAAGAGATAGTTTCCAAGCTGTTCTAATGTGAAGAAATTCTGACTGGACCTTAATATTTACTGAGTGAGCCTTTGTGAAGTTATGCTTGTGAACAGTGCAATCTATGATATGACTGAATTTTCCATCTGAAAAGTAATTAAGGACAATTAGTAAAGATAATCCCTTAATCTACTAAAAAACAGATCACGATGCATTAACCCCTCAAAATTAACATCTTGCCATATTTTTTGTAATTGGCCTCTTTTATTCCATTCTGTTTTCATTTCTTTTTAAATTTCTGGTTTTAACACAGATCTGATTTCCATTTTCCAAGTTTTTTTTTCATATGGGCTGGTTCTCAGTTTGAACATGAATAGGGAAGGCTTCTACAGACTCGTTAATGATGCGGGAGAGAAATTATCCCTGATTATTATATTTACCAATAAAAATGCTTCCAGATGAGATATATCAAATGTAAAAATTCAGTTTGCCATTACAATTTTACTGAACTGTCCATTAATTATAGTGATTACCAGTGATTTCATTTACTTTAAAAAGATATAAAATTACTTAAAATACTGTGAAAAGTTATGAAGAAAATTGCAGGCAACTTGCCTTGCTGTCTTCCTAGTACCATATTACCAGCCAAATCTCTTTGTAACACAGCAGCATATGGCTCAGAACAATGAGACTTCACCCAGCTAATAGGGTTAAATTTAATTTTAAGATTTTTTTTATTCTAATGCATTCTTAATAAGGATGATTACAAGTGTAGAGGGCACTTTACTACTCGCCATATATAACACCCAAATTTATTCACTTTCCTGTGTAGATAACAAAGACATGCTGTCTCACTGAAAGACCCAGTAATCACCATCTCCCTCCTGATTTCAATTCCCACAGTATTCTGTGTAACCACTGAGCCTGCTCAAACTCATTTGTGAAACCAACAGGACCATTGTATAATTAAGGCCCATAAATGGAACATGGACAAGACTATTAGATCTTTTTTTAAGGGGGTCAAAAAGGAAAGCTGGATAATCAACTAAAGGAGTTGAACACTGCCATCTTGTGGGCAAACTTTAATTTCTATGATGCTGAGTAGTTTTTTGCATTAAGGAGTTTTCAAGGTTCATATTTAATACAGAAATATCCTCTCAATTTTTAAATGTATACAGACATTATAAATCTTCTCAGTTTCTTCTTGTCACATTATTCAATTTAATAAGCATATTTTTGCATTTTTTGTCATTACACTGAATGTCTTACTAAATTCTAAATTGAATACATTTAATCCCTTTGCCCATTTTATTCTAATATTCTAAAATGTCTGCATCCTTCTACCTCTTAGGTACGCTAAGTTTAATCCAATTCCCCAATTCAGCAGGCATGTCCTTATTTTACAGCGGAGTAAATTGCTGTGCTCAACTTACTTGCTCTTAGGTAAGGATATGATCGTATAAACAAATGAATTAAGAGCTTGAGTAGGCCACTTGGCCCCTTGAGCCTGCTGTGCTATCCAGTAAGATCATGATTGATCTGATTATTCCATGTTCCTACTGCCCTTCACTCCCTTGCTTATTGAGAATCTGCATACCTTGTTCAAAGATTCTGCACCTTCAATGCCTTTTAAGGAAGTGCAAGAAACTATATGAAAAAAATTCTCCCCATTTCTATCTTAAATGGGTGATCTATTATTTTCAAATAGTGACTGCTAATTCCAGATTCTCTCACAACAGGAAGTAGTTTTCTATTCTTCCACAAAAATGCTGGAAAAACTCAGCAAGTCTGGCAGCATCTATAGTGTGAGAAATAGAGGTAACATTTTAAGTCCAATTGTCTTACTTTCACCTAGTCCATCCTTGACTCTTTCCTTCCTTTCATTTCCTTCTCTGGTTTCATTTTTGGGAATGAGCTAACTCCACAGTTGCCTAAACTACATTTCTTCACACTCTGCTTCCTGCAAGGTCTCCATTCCATTCTCCCAGTTTCTCCATCTCCGTCGCATCTGTCCAGACGATGCAGTCTCCCACAGGGTTATTTCCAATATACCTTTGATTTTTTTCTCAACTGAGGATTGCTCCCAGTATGGCTGACTGGGCCCTCAGCTATATCCAATCTATTTCCCAGTTTTAATCCTCACCCCTTTCCCTCCCCACAAAGAATCAAAAGAGTTCCTTTTTTTTCACTTTCCACCCAGCCCCCAGAGGAAAAACACAATTAAGAAAAAGGTCATATTATTGTACTTGTTAGTTTTACGGCATATGAGTCAGATCAGTACATGTCATTCGCAGATTTTCCTCTGTTTTCCCACCTGGGCAACATCTGCCTTCAAAGGAACATTCTCCACCATTGCAGCCACCTCCAGCAGTGTACCAGCACCAAATGCACCCCCTCCCCTCCCCTCCCCACCCCCACTCCCCTGACAGCATTTCACAAGGACTGCTCCCTTCATGATACCCTTGTTTACTGCTCATGACTTCCAGCACTTTTTCACCCATCCATGGTACTTTCTTATCAATCAAAAGGTATAAAACATCCTCCATCGTACTTTATATCTTCCATTCTCATTCTCAAGGCCCCAAATATAACTCTTGGTGAAGGGCATTTTACTACTTTTAATCTAGTCTACTATATTAGCTGTTCACAATGCAGTCTACACATTGGTAAGATCAAATGCAGACTGGGTAAATGCTTTGCAGAATACCTCTGCTCTGTCTGCAAGAATGATACTGACCATCCAGTTGCTTGCCATTTCAATACACCATTTTGCTGTCATGGTAACATTTCTATCCAGGCCTGCCATAGCGTTCCAATAAAGCCCAAAATGCAACCTGGAGAAACAGCACCTTTCCTTCTGCTTAGGCACTTTACACCCTTTGGGACTTAGTATTGAGTTCGACAACTTCATACTATTGAACTATGACATGATTTTGACAAATATGGGGGCAAATACATGGCAGGACTTCAGTGTAATTGGGACAAGTTAAATAAGGGGGCAAATACATGCCAGAAGCAGTAATAATGTGGATAAATGTGAGGTTATCTACTTCAGCAGCAGAAATAGGCAGGCAGATTATAACTTAAAGGCAATAGATTGTGAACGAGGGAGGTGCAATGAGACCTGGCTATCCTGAAAGTAAGGAGAAAGTGAGGACTATAGATGCTGGAGATCCTGATAAAGGGCTTATGCCCAAAACATCAATTCTCCTGCTCCTTGGATGCTGCATGACCTGCTGTGCTCTTCCAGCACCACATTCTCTATCCTGAAAGTAAGCATGCCAATGCAGCCGGAGGTGAAGAAGGAAAATTATATGTTAGCCTTCATAGTGAAAGGATTTGACTACAGGAGCAAGGATGTCTTGCTGCAACTGTAGGGCACTGATAAGACCACACCTGAAATGTTCTGTGCAGTTTTAGTCTCCTTATCTGAAGGAGGATGTTCTGGCTATTGAGGGAGTGCAAAGAAGGTTAACCAGAGTGATGCCTGGGATGGTGGGATTGACATATGAAGAGAGGCTGAATCAGTTATAACTATATTCACGAGGGAAGATCACATAAAATAAAATACAAATCTGACAGGTTTAGACAGGAAAGGTGCAGGAAGGATATTGTCAATGACCGGGGAGTCCAGAACCAGGGGTTAAGGATAAATGGTAGGCCTTCTGTGACTGAGATGAGAAGGAATTTCTTCACCCAGACAGTGCTGAGCCTGTGGAATTCTGAACCACAGGAAATTGTTGAGGCCAAAACATTGAAACCCTTCAGGAAAGGTGTAGATAAAGTTCTTAGGACTAAAGGGACCAAAAGGATATTGGGAGAAAGTGAAATAGGGTACTGAGTTGGATGACCAGCCATGATTATATTGAATGGCAGAGCAAGCTCAGGGGGCTGAATGGCCTCCTCCTATTTTTTATATTTCCATGAGGTCTGTCCTCTGTTTTGATTAACCACTTCCCCCAACCCTGCACCTTGCTTACATGAATTTACTTTCAACAGAGCTGATCCATTTTCTATTAATACCAGTCATATATATCGACTCTTGGTTCTCATCTTTCTCTACTAACATAAGCATTCACTGTTTTTTTTTGCTCTGACGTGCCTTTACCATCTGTTCCAATTGCCTCTCCTCCTCGATTCCACAGAATAGAAACCAAAACTTTATTTTTGAAGAAAAGTTATATTAGCCTCAAAACATTAACTCTGCTGTCTCTGCACAGATGCTGCACAGTCTCTCCAGAACTTCCAGTTTTAAAACGTTTAGTAATCACTTTCTAAACTGCTTCCAGTGCATTTACATTCTTCTTTAAGGAGATTAATCCAGATATGGCCACACCAATGTCCTGTGTAACTTAAGCTAAATCTCTCTTCTTTCATTTTTTTTAGGTTTTCTAATTGTTTACTGTACCTTCATGCTGAAGTTTTGTGATTCGTGTACTAACACACCTAGATCTCAGACTTCAGAGCTCTGCAATCTTTCATTATTTAGATAATATACTTATTTTTTATTCTTCCTTCTGAAATGGACACATTTCACATTTTCCTACATTATGTTCCACTTTTCAGGCTTTGGTTCTGTCCATTCACTCAACCTATCTATATCCCTTTATAGCTTCCTTCTGTCCTCTCCACAACATACTTTCCAGATTATTTTTGTATCATCAGCAACACCAATTTAAATTCAATTCAATTAGGGAAGGGAATTCTTGGGTTCATTTTTTAAGGCAATGTCTTGGCCAATTAGAGTTAACTCTCCTGATTTAAAATTTAACCAAAGCTTGGCAGTTAACTGTCAGTCATCATTAACTAGTGAATTACCAATGGCAAAATCTTCCGTAGAATCCACTTGTCAACCAGTCAGACCATTCCTCCTGTGCAGTACAAATGCTGCTTTCCATTTACTTAGTAATTCTTATGAATTGCCCTGATGAGTACAAATTGAAAAGTATCAACAAAGTGGGTTTATTTTTCAGCAACATTCCAATTTGGTACTGCCCAACAACTATTTGCAATTAATATTAGTATTCAACGCATATGCAGAAAACTAGCTTGCAGGTAAAACAGGTAGTAAGGAGGGCAATTGAAAATTATTGCTAAAGGAATGCAATCTAAGAGCAAGGGAGTATTGTTGCAATTGTGCAAGGCATTAGTGAGACTGCATCTGGAGTACTAAGTAGTTTTGGTCCCCTTACTTGAGGAAGGATGTAGTTGTATTGGAGGCAGCTTAGAGGAGGCCCATCAGAATAATTCCAGAGATGAAAGGCTTATTTGATTAGGAGAGATTAAGCAGTTGAGGCCTATACTTGCTAAAGTTTAGAAGACGAGGAGAAATTTACTTGAAGTATGCTAAAGGGGATTGAAAATGTCGATGTAAAGTGGATGTTTCCTATGGTGGAGAGTGTGGTGCTTGGAAAAGCACAACAGATCAGGCAGCATCCGAGGATCAGGAAAATCAACAGTTCAGGCAGAAGCCCTTCTTCAGAAATTACTCCTGATGAAGGGCTTTTGCCCAAAAGTTTGATTCTCCTGCTCCTCAGATGCTGCCTGACCTGCTGTACTTTTCCAGCACCACAGTCTTGACTCTAATCTGCAGCATCTGCAGTCCTCACTTTCGCCTAGTTTCCTATGGTGAGGCAATTTAGAATGAGAGATCATAGTTTTAGGATAAGGGGTGACAGATGTAAAACAGAGATGAGGAGGAATTACTTCTGTCAAAGGGTTGTGAATCTGTGGGATTTAGTACTCCAGAGCATGCTGGACACCAGCATGCTGCAAAAATTTAAGGAGGACATAAACAGATTTTTATTACTAATGAGTTAAAGGGTGGTAGTGAGTGGGCAGGAAAGTGAACTGAGATGAGATAGCTCTGAGAGTATTAAATGGCAGAGCAGGCTCGAATTTTGCTTCTAGTTGTTATGTTAATATTCCTTAGTAGCCTCATTATTTCCTCCTCACAACTTGCTTTCATAGCTATCTTTGTGTTATCGACAAATTTAGCTACCACTCATCTAAGTTATTTACATAATGTGTAAAACATTGGAGCCCCAGCAGTGACTGCTGCAGCATATTATTTTTTGCATCCTGCCAGAAAATAATATATTTATGCCAGTTCTCTGTTTCCCGTTAATTAGACAATCTCTATCCATGCAATTGTGTCACCTCCTTAACTATGATCATTTACTTGCCACAATAAAATTTGATGTGGCACCTTATCCAATTATTTCTGAAAGTCTAGGTACAATATCCCCTGCTTTCCTGTTTAAAGCATGCTACTTCCTCAAAGAACTCAAACAGATTATTGAAACATGATTTCCCTTTTACAAAGTCACATTGACTCTGCCTGATTACTTAGAAGTTTTGAATTTTCCCGATGACAATTTAAATAATAGTATCTGGTATCTCTCTTTTGATAGACATTAAGCAGATTGGCCTGTGCCTATCTCCCCTTTTGAATAAAGGAGTTATATCCACCATCTACCAATCTGCTGAAACTTCCCCAAAACTAGGGAATTTTGGAAAACTAAAACATTGATTATTTCCCTAGCCACCTCTTGTAAGACTCCAGGTGAGTTCTATCAGGGCTTGAGGACTTGTCAGTCTGCAGTTCCAACAATTTACGCAGTATCACCTGCCTGTTGGTTGTACTTATCTTGAGTTCTTCCCTCCCATCCATTTCCTGAGTTATAGTTATTTCTGTAATGTTGCTAATACACCCTATAGAGAAAACCATTGCAAAATAGTATTCAATTCATCTACTATATCTCCTTACCTTCCATTATCAGTTCCCCACACTCACTTTCTGTAGAATCAATGCTCACTTTGTTAACACTGTTTTTTAAAAATATTTATGGAAACTTATTATTTGTTATTATATTTCCTGCTGGCTTTCTCTCATAATCAATGTTTTGCTTACATTTTAATCTTTTAGTTTTTTAATATATTTTATCCATAATACATTGTGATCATATTCTTTACTGTAATAACACAAAATGGTTGTGACTTTATAAAACCTTTTGATTATGTTCCTACACTGATCTTTATTGTGCTGATAAACTGATCCACTGTTATAAATGAATTTCTCCTATTAGGTACAAACTCTTGCTATACATAACAATTCCAATATAATTATACCAGACTTTAGTACTTCAACAGTAGTCATGATTTGGAGATGCCAGTGTTGGACTGGGGTGTACAAAGTTAAAAATCACACAACACCAGTTTATAGTCCAACAGGTTTAACAGGAAGCACCAGCTTTCGAAGTGCTGCTCCTTCATCCACCTGATGAATCACTATCACCTGATGAAGGAGCGTCGCTCCGAAAGCTAGTGCTTCCAATTAAACCTGTTGGACTATAACCTGGTGTTGTGTGATTTTTAACTTTGAACTTCAACAGAGCATTAAATTTCGATGGTGCATTTTGAAACCACAACCTTTTAATATCTGGAATGGCAAGAATCTGAGATACTTTCCTACAGTATTTAAGCAATAATGTTCTCTCTGATAGCTCCTGTGTTCATAAATTAAACAAGTTTGGGAAATCTAAACCTCGTTTCAATTGGATGTAAGCTTGCAGCACAAAATGCAATGTAACCTATCTCTGTCATTTGTTAGGCTCTCGTTTAGGACAGCAGACATGAATGGCAGTTGGGAAATAATAAGGCAATCTGGTTGTGGAATCATAAACCTAGTGCATTATACTTGCATGTTGTGGATCTGAATTAGATTGTTCAATTATCATTGCAATAGCCCCATTATTGAAGCAACACTAAACTTTGCTAGATTGAGATACAGATATTACGTTATGTGGCTATAAAAGTGGCAGCTTTTTGAGATAAGAATTAGACTGAGAAATCTTGATTAAAACGTGGTAGTTGGATGCAGTCCAATTTAACAGAAATTTCCAAAAATTGATAATCCCATATCAAAATATGTAGTATGGACATAAATGGAGTAAGAGAACTTTCCTGATGCACAAATATGATGCACTGTTGAGATAAAGTAGAGGCAATGTTTTTGCACTTCCGGCTTACATTGTGTTCCTAAACTCAGACTACCTCTCCCACTAATATTGTACCTTCCAAATTTCCTGGCCCACCACATCTCATTTATAGTGACTCACAACATAACACAAAACCTTCTGAATGTTCAAACAGAATATCAGAACAGTGCAGCTCAGAGATGAGTCTAGTCATCATAGATCCTCCCCAGTATTACAATTATATTATATAGAACACAAAAATGAACACAGAAAAAGCTGGAGAAACATAGCAGGTCTAGAAGTATCTACAAAGAGAGAGAAACAGAATAAACATTTCAAATCTCCAGAACTTTTTTTTTAAGTAATACTGCACAATTTATGACACAGATATGCCTGTTTAAGGTGTATTCTCATATCATATTTTGTTTCAGCTCAGTTTGTAAATTAGGGAAATTCCCTGAATAACACATTTTTTTTCTTTTAGTGTGTAACTGAACATGCCCATTCCTTTTTAAAACAAATCATCACTGTGTTCACCATCGCTCCCAATCTGCTTGCTCTATCACGTTCACTAGTTTCCTCTCAAAAACCTTCACTGCTTCCAGTTCATTGCTTTTGTCTGCTGAGCCCTTACTACTCATGAGTGCTGGGTAGTGGGTTGGAGAAATTGGTTTGGTTAGAAGAAGGTAGCAGGAAGCTGGATGGTCAGGCCATGGAAGCAATAAGTGAGAGGATTAAGAAAGGAAAGTGATGTGTTCGGAGAGGGAGGCAGTGAGGAGAAGGGATGGGCAAGATGGTGAGTTCAGTGAGAAGGTCAATGAGCGGGAGGGAAGAAACAGCAAGCAGGAGGTAAGTTATTAAGAATTAATGAGAAGACTTTTGAGCCTGTTAAGTTCCAGGCAACTAATATTATTTTAATGTAAAAGTTGAAGTCTGGAACATAACCCATCTTTATTACATGTTTTATCATGGGAAAATGATTTTTATTTTAGCAAGATATTATTTAGCGCATTTTTTTTAACGAACACATTGGGAATGTTTAACAAAGGATATCTGTAATTCAAGGATATTTATACTGTTTAGACTCTGTTAGTTCATGAATAATGAGGTGTTCCACTGACCCATTTAAATGAACAATTAACAGTTCAGCAGCATCTGCAAAGGTAACAATTACAGCTATTAATCTCTATCTGAAATCAAAATAAACACTCTCTGGCAAAGAAAATCTTCACCTGTACATGTGTGAATTGATTTGAATGGACACTTACAGGGCCTGGGAGCTAAAGCAGAAGCTATTTTCAAGGCCTTTTACAAATGCATATCACTGACCAGAAACACTTACAGTATGATAACTGACTAACTACTGGTACTTCCGTGAAGTTGCTTACATTAAGTGAGATGAGTTGTTGTGTTGGGCACCTAAAAAGTAAGAACATAATTAGACCATTTGGCCTTTCGATCATGCTTTGTCATTGAATATGACCTTGGCTCATCCTCTCAGTTCACAATTCCACCTGCCTCCAATAACCTTTGATTCTCTTCCCAACAAGAACTTATTTGCCTTCAACATATTTAATGACCCCTCCTTCCACTGCCTTCTGAAGCAGACAGTTGCAAAGTCGCACAATGCTATGAGAGAAAAACACTATCTTCATCTCTGGCCTTAAAGAATGAGCTCTAATTTTAAAAACTTGCCTCCTAGCTCTGACTTCACTCACAAGAAGAAATATTCACCTTGTTGAGAGCGTTCAAGATCTTACACACGTCAGTCAGGTCACTAGTGTTCCCTGTAATATTTTTTCCACTGAGGTCCATGCACAGGAAAGGTTTCTACAAATGGAAGCTAATTGTTCAGCACATGAACGAGCATGTGCAGAACCTCTCAGCAGCTGAGCAGCCTTAACGGGTACATTTCCCCTCACTCTTAGAAACAGCTGGGAAAACAAACCCAGTCTGTCTAACCTATCCCCAAAAGACAACCCTTTCATTCCAGATATCAATTTATTAAACCTTCCCTAAATCACCTATAATGTATTTGGATTATTCCATAAATACTGCACACCGTGTTTGAGATGTACTCTCACCAATATCCTATATAACTGAAGCAATACATCTTTACTTTTATGTTCAACTCATCTTGTAATACATTGCAACACCACACTAGCCTTCTTGATTAAGTACTGGACCTACATACTAACATATTGTGACTCATGCACTAAAACACCTCAGTCCCTCTGCAGCCTGGAAGTCCACAGTCATTTTGTAAAGTCAGCAGCATGTTTAAAGATCAAAAAACTCATTTTGTATTTTTTCACTAAGAAAAAATGTCATCAAATTTTATTTTGAAGTTCCAGTAGAAATCTCTGAATCCCAGGCAAAGGATAGAAATTTACCTTACTCAGTTCAAAAGTCCCAAAATCCTTGGAACAGTAAACTCTTTGCGTATCATATGTAAGGCTATCAGTTTTCCATATTCACAGAAAAAGAGATTAAATGCTGACATATGATTCCCAAACACCAGTGATGTTTTTAAAAATCCCTGCAGCACAACAGAAAGCTGATTATTCAGTCAAAATGGAACAATATGGAAAATGTGAGGTTTTTCACTTTGGTTGGAAAAATATTTGTGTAGGGTACTTCTTAACTAGGAAGAGGTTGTAAAGTATACACAAAGAGGGATACCAGGAGTCTTTGTCAATAAATAACCAAAAACTAACATTCAAGTGTAGCAAGGTATTAGGAAGTTGAAAGAAATGTTGATTTTGGTCATAAGAGATTTGAGTACAGGAGCAGTGAAGACCTGCTTCAATTGTATGAACCATGCTGGAATACTCTAAAAGTTTTGGTTCCTTATCTTAGAAGGATGTTATTCCCACTGAGGGAGTGTAACAAAGGTTCAGCAAAATTGGCCCCGGAATAGTGGGACTTTCTATGAAGAGAGATTGTGCAAACTGGATATGTGTTCTCTAAAGTTTAATTTCATTGAAACCAACAAAATACTTTAATGGAGAGAGTAAATGCAGTTAAGATAAGTCCCATTGGTCAGGGAGTATAGAACCAGGATGCATAATTCAATAATGAGGGGATGCCATTCCAGTCCAAAATAAGTAGGGAGTTTTTCACTCAGAGCGCTGTGAACCTTTTGGAATTCTCTATTACAGAGAATAGCGGGAGGATGCTGTTTTATTTTACATGCATGCACACCTTCACCAGGTCAGTGTGGGAGTGGGAGGATGGGGGTTGTGCAAGAATGGGGTGGCAGGGTCAGGGTGGGCTGGACGGGGAGAAAGTGATGGGTGGGGGTAATGTGGAGGAATGCATAAAATTCTCCTCACAATCACAAAAGTTCAGCAATTCCAATTTGCTTTGTATTGAGGCATGTTTCAGCAATTCTCTGTTGGGTCACTAGAGAGCAGTGGAGACTCAATCCTGAGTATGTTTAATGTCTTTTGCCCGAAACGTCGATTTTGCCTGTCCTCGGATGCTGCCTGAATTGCTGTGCTCTTCCAGCACCACTAATCCAGAATATGTTTAATGTGGAGATTGAGTGTTTTCTGATTATCAGTGATGTGTCGGGTTATGGGAGGCTGGATGGGTAAAAGGCATAGAAGTGTTTGATCAGCCATGTTAATACTGAATGAGCGGGCAGCAGGCTCGATGGGCTGAATGTCCTAATCCTGTTCCCGTGTTCCAGTCACTGCAAACATGGAGCTGACTTTTAGAAGAGGCAAGGGTGGATGCAGTGTTTACCCTCCCCTTTGCCATTCAAGAAGTCAGCCAACAGCTCACTGGCTTTAGAAAGGGCAGCCCTGTGCTGATGGATCACAGCCATTACAGGGTGACAGTGGGACTTCTGTCTGCGCCACAGGCACAGGAAATCTGACCCTCGAAAATCAATCTGGTTGGCTGACAGCTGAAGGAAGGTTACATCTGAAACATTGTCTTCTCCACCTCTTGATGCTACCAGGCTTGCTGGATTCCAGCATCTGCAGTATTTTTTGTCTCCAGCTGCATAATCCTAACAGCTCCACAATTGGGTGATGATCACTGCTGGGATTGCAAAAAAGTCCCAAGAAGATGATTGTGGACACTGAACCGAGGCAAGCTTGGGGGTTTTGGTTGGTGCTGAGAGAGGGGGTGGAGGATGGGGGAGTGGAGAAGGGTTGGGATTAGGAGAAACAAACACAGTTACAGTCTCAGAGGGTGTACCCAAATGAATGCAAGGAGTTTATCCAAAGGAGGGAGCCCTCATCCTTCCTACCTTTCGTATCAAGTTGGGAAAATTAGTAGGCTGGCCACTTTCTTTCAGCCTTCTTCAATCTGTCCCCCCCACACCACCTAATGTTACAGCAGAAATAAGTTTTTAAAACAGAGCTTAATTGGCAGCCTAAGGCTGTCAACAGGTCAAAGAGCAGACAGCCAGCTGACACCTTATCCACCCACCATCAAATCGTGGACACTTCATGGTTGAGCAGCAGGATGATGCTGTTTTATTTTACATGCATGCACACCTTCACCAGGTCAGTGTGGGAGTGGGAGGATGAGGGTTGTGCAAGGATAGGGTGACAGGGTCAGGGTGGGCTGGACGGGGAGAAAGTGATGGGTGGGGGTAATGTGGAGGAATGCATAAAATGCTCCTCACAATCACAAAAGTTCAGCAATTCCAACTTGCTTTGTATTGAGGCATGTTTCAGCAATTCTCTGTTGGGTCACTAGATGGCGCAGTACACTGTGACTAATGTTACCTCTAAATGTTACTTCCTTACTCTGTTTGAAGATTGTTTCTGTTTCTTTTGGGATACAGGTGAGCAGAAAATAAATTAAATAGATCCTTGAATGACAGGATCTAACAAGTAGTGTCCCATAAGGCATCTTGAATCAGTGACCTGACTGGGATTGGGGATGAGTGGGTTGGTTTGCTCAATGTGGCTGAATAATAGCCATAATAGCACAGGTTCAATTCCTGCACCAACTGAGGCTACTGTGAAAGTCCTGGCTTCTCAACCTCAGTCTATGCCCAAGGCTTAATGAGCCCCAGATTAGGCTCGTTACTCACTCAACCCAGTTGTCTCTCTCTGTCAAATTAGAGAGTGGTTTTCTGGATAAGGGGAGTAAAGGCATTAAATCTCTCTAGGAGACAAAGAACATGGAAAATATGTTGTGAAAAAGGCACAAGAAGTTTGTGGATGAATACAGCTATGTTGAGTGGGCAAAAATTGAGCAGACATTTTGGCAAGAGAAACAAAAAAGCAGAGTATTATTTAACAGAGAACAACTGAGGAATTCCAAGTTGCGGAGAGATCATGATTTTCTCACAAATGAGTCCTAAAAGGCTAGCTTGCAGGAGCAGTACATAACCAAGATTAATGGGATGCTAACCTTTATTATGAGAGGAATTGAACACCAAGGTGAAAATGTTATGCTTCAGTTTGCAGGGTGTTGATGAGATCACATCTCATGTACTATGTGCAGTGTTTCTGCCTCCCTATTTAAGGAAGGATGCAGCTACACTGGAGGTGCTTCAGAGGATGTTCACCAGATTGATGCCTGGAATGAATGGGTTGTCTTATGGGAAAAGGTTGGACAAACTGGGGTTGTTTCCAGTGGAGTTTAGAAGAGTCATGGATGACTTAATTGAAGTGTATAAGATCCTGAATGGTTTTGACAAGGTGGAGCATGGGAAGAATGTTTCCTCTTGACTCCACAACCATGGGGTACTGTTTTGAAATTAGGGATGACCCTTTAAGGATGGAGACAAGAGAATTTTTTTGCACTTAGTGAGTTATGTGGCTTTAGAACTGCCTGCCAGGTAGAGGTAGATGAATTCTTGTTGGGCAGGGGAATCAATAGTTACGTTGTGTTCCAAACTAAAAGTTTCCAGATTTCTCTAATCTACCTCCAGAGGTTTGAGTACCAGTACTAGAGAAGATAGCAGCTCTCAAGGGAGTCCATTGTCCATGTGCGTGCAATATTTAAGGTGACTTGTGGCTCATGGAATTGTGTTAATATCCAATGACATTGGCACTGATCACTATAGTATTGGCTTTCTATATATCCAGGGCGAAAGTGAGTACTGTAGATGTTGAAGATCAGAGTCAAGATTAGAATGGTGCTGGAAAAGCACAGCAGGTCAGGCAGCATCCGAGGAGCAGGAAAAATGACGTTTCGGGCAAAAGCCCTTTCTATATATCCAATTCTTTTCAGGAATCCAGTTGAGACATCTATAGGATATTTCAGGCAGTTGGTCACTGCTACCTTCAGGACGTTACCAAGGCCTAGTTCAAAGGGCTAGAAATTTCTTGTAGCTGATAGCTCGGCAGAGAGGCCTGTTAGCCTCAGGGCTATTGCCAACTTCCAACAGGAGTAATCATTTATGCTCATGTACTCAAAGCTCTCTTGGAGCAGCCTGTAGCCTTTGTAACCAGTAAAGGTACTACTCAACCATTGTCCACGTGGTCATCAAATCTCCACACAGTCATCCTAGAGATTTGGGAGGAAAAGACTTCCCCACTCCCCTGACAAGAGGAATGCTATCATCTTCAAGAATGGAGAAAAATCATGTTGTGGGTGAATATAAACTTTGCCATTTCTGACAGAAAAAAAAGCTGCATTTTATTTAAATAGAGAGTGTTGGTATACCTTGAGGGATCTGGGTGTCCTTGTACATGAATAACAAGACTTTAGAGTGCAGGCACAACCAGTGATTATGACAGCAAATGCAATTTTATTGTTTATTGCAAGGGGATTGAAAATATAGGAGTGGGGAAGCTTTACAGCAGATGTACAGGGTGTTGTTGATAACACATATGGAGTACTATGTATCATTTTTGTCTCCTTATTTGAATAATGCTTTCGAAGCAGTTTGGGAAAGTTCATTTTAGGAATTCTTGGAATGAAAGACTTATATTCTGAAGAAAGGTTGATTGGGGTAGGGGTATCCATTGGAGTTGAGAAAAATGAGAGATGATTTAACTGAAACATACAATAACTTAAGGGGGCTGATGGATACCCAGAGGATTTTTCCTCATGTGAGGGTACTTGAAATTAGAGCACATAGTGTAAGAGGAAGGGAGTTCCCTTTAAGGTATAGATTAGGAGAGTTTTGGTTTCTCTGAGAAGATAGGTAGAATGTGAAATTATCTTCCCAGAAGATAGGGAGACAGAAACTTTAGATTATTGATAAGACAATGGGGTCAAGGTTTATGAAACTGAGAGCACCAGCCAGATCAGCCATGGTTTTCTTGAATGGTGGAGCAAGCTGAAGGTGCTAAATGGTCTACTTCTGCTCCAACGTACTTTGTTCTAATGGAAACTATTGAGGTTTTTCCCTCATGTCCATAGTAGGGAAAATCCTGACATACATTTGCTTGATCAGCCTACTTCCTCTGTCTGAGGAAATCCTCCTAGAGAGACAATGTGGTTTTTGACCTTCCAGAGGTTTTGTGGATTGTGCTGTAACAATATGGATGTCCAAGAACTTCATCCTGCGAATGCTTCATGATGGTATACCTGCAAATGTTTCGAGTAAGAGATCTGAAAAAGATGCCTTCTAATTCAGGCTCAGGGTCAAGCAGAGCTGCATGAAAGCTCCCACACTACTTACAATCTACATGACAAAGGCTATTCGCCCAATCAAAGATTGTTCTCAAAACTGTTCTCTGGAGTGAGAACTTTTGATTAGCTGAAAATAATACTCATGGAAGAAACAGTGCTTGTCACTCCTGACTTCACTAAATCTTTCAAAATGACGATTGATGCTCGTTCTTGGGTTTGGATACAGTCTTACTACAGAATGAATTGCGAAGCAAGAAACCAGTATGGGATCTTCCTAAGAAATTAAACTCGTATTAGAAAGTGTAAACTACTGTGGAAAAGGAGAAATTATGAGTATTATTGGCTCTTCAACATTTTAAAATCTATGTTTGTCCGTTGCCAAGAACCACCAATTGACACTGACTATAACCCATTAGATTTGTTAAAAAATGTGAAACTTGCATACATGATTGGTTTGATGGAGCTTATTAATGAATGGATTTCATATAAAAACAATTCACATTGTGGGAAAAGATAATATGTAATTATCAAGATTGTAGTTGTGCTGGGATATCTTAAGAATTTGAAAGGAAAGCTCAGAGGTAATTGTATAAATCCTGCATAAGGAATGACTGAGGATGACAATAAATGCAATTGTCTTGTGTCTTTTTGTCTTTATTCACTCATGGGATATGGGTGTCACAGGCTGGGCCAGCATTTATTATCTATCTCTAGTTGCTCCTCGTGGTGAGCAGCCTTCTTGAACTTTTGCAATCTATTTGAATTAAGTACCCCCACACTGCAGTTAGTAATGGTATTTCAAGATTTGATCCACTGACACTGAAGGAGCGGTGATAAATTTATAAGTCAAGATGGTGAGTAGCTTGGGGTGGAAGTTTGTAGATGATTGTATTCCCATATGTCTGCTGCCATCATGTCCTGCTCATCTGACAAATGTCACTGGACTTTACCTCAAGTTTCCCTTTGGGTCCCTCTCTTGGACCAGTCCCTTTTTTTTTTGTAAAAGACCAGACAGCGCCTCCTGCAAGGGTTAAGAACTTGGCTTTACTGCATTCAGGTAAAGCTGCAAGATTCTGCTATTCCATCTGTGCGCTGCTAAAACTCATGTATTTATACTCGTTGAAATTCCAATCTTCTGAGTAAGCTACTGCTGGCTGAGGAACCAATTTTAACTGTCACTACCTATCAGCGGGTAGGTTGTATCACTGACTAAAAGTGAAATGAACTACAATTTAATGTTTCAGTTAAATGTTAAATGCAAATGTGTCTAAATTCTGGAAAAACCAAACCCGACAATTTCCTCACTTACCAAAGTTGCAGAGTTAACAACTCTGCCTCATTGCACTCAAAGTTGACGAATGCTCATTGGCAAGGTCTACACACTTGACATGGCTGCTGATGCCAGTGAGGAACTCTCACCCTGCAGCTGAAGAAAACTGCAATGTCTGCCACACATCAATCTGAGTCACAATAGAACAGACAACCAGCCTTCTAAAAACTAAATTCTATAGTCCAGACCACACTGCCAGAGCTTGATAATAAGGACAGGATGCCCCAATAAGGGCTTCCAAGTCATTCATTGTTTTCTGCCCAAGCTAACACAGTAAAGATGGGAGGTCTTGCAGCCTTGCATGTCAGGGAGGAACATCACTTCTCATCCGACAAGTTGTTATATGTGCAATCACATTTAGATTTTATTGCCTAATCTGCAGAGGAACCATAAGATACAGGAGCAGAATTAGGCCATTTAGCCCAACAAGTCTGCGGAACCAACAACTGCCCAACAACTGCCCAAGTGGGCAGCACGGTGGCACAGTGGTTAGCACTGCTGCCTCACAGCGCCTGAGACCCGGGTTCAATTCCCGCCTCAGGCGACTGACTGTGTGGAGTTTGCACGTTCTCCCCGTGTCTGCGTGGGTTTCCTCCGGGTGCTCCGGTTTCCTCCCACAGTCCAAAAGATGTGCAGGGTCAGGTGAATTGGCCATGCTAAATTGCCCGTAGTGTTAGGTAAGGGGTAAATGTAGGGGTATGGGTGGGTTTCGCTTCGGCGGGTCGGTGTGGACTTGTTGGGCCGAAGGGCCTGTTTCCACACTGTAATGTAATCTAATCTAATCTAAACTCGTGGCTGATATGTTTTTCAACCCCATTCTCCTCTGTTCTGCTCATAACCCTTGATTCCCTTAGTCCACGCCTCTATTCTTCCTACTAAAATGCATATGCTCACACTTGCTTACATATATTCCATACCACTTCTTTGCCCACTGTCATAGGCCTGGCCCAGATACCTACATGGAGTCAAGACTTAAGAGTCAATCATAGAATCCCTACAGTGTGGAAGCAGGCCATTTAGTCCATCGAGTCTACACTGACCCTCTGAAAAGCGTCCCTCTCTGGCCCACCCTATCCCTGTAACCCTGCATTTTCCATGGCTAACTCAATTAATCCACACATCCCTGGTCACTATGGGCAATTTGGCATGGTCTGCACATTTTTGGACTCTATGAGGAAACTGGAGTGCCTGGAGGAAACTCATGCAGACAATATGCAAACACCACACAGACAGAAGTTGGAATCAAACGCGGGTTCCTACCGTTGTGAGGCAGCAGTACTAACCACTGAGCCACCGTGTCATCCCATTTAGTCCCATTTGCCAGCATTTGGCATAATTTCCTCTAAATTCATGTAATCATTCATGTACCCATCCAGATGCCTTGTAAATGTTATAATTGTAGTAGCCTCCACAACCTACCTCCGGCAGCTCATTCCAAACATGCACCACCCTCAGTGTGAAAAAGTTGCTGTTTGGTCCTTTTTAAATCTTTTCCCTTTCATCTTAAACCTATGCCCTCGAGTTTTGGACTTCCTCACCCTGAGGAGAAGACCTTGGCTATTTGACCTATCCAACTCCCTCATGGTTTTATAAACTGCTATAAGGTCACCCCTCAGCCTTTGACATTCCAGGGAAATTAGCCTCAGCTCAAATCCTCCATCTCTGGCAATATCCTTGTAAATCTTTTCTGAAACCTTTCAGTATTCACAATATCCTTCCTATAGCGGAGAGACCAGAATTGAATGCAGTATTCCAAAAACAGCCTAACCAATGCCCTGCACAGCTGCAACATGACCTCCCAACTCTTTTATTCAATACACTAACCATTAAAGGAAAGCATACCACACACTTTCTCTACTATCCTGACTACCTACCAACTTTCAAGGAACTGTGATCCTGCACTCCAAGGTCTCTTTGTTCAGCAACACTCCCCAGGACCTTATTATTAAGTGAATAAGTCCTACCCTGGTTTCCAAAATGCAGCACCTCACATTTATCTAAGTTAAACTCCATCTGTCAATTCCTTGGCCCATCTGATCAAGGTCCTGTTGTACTCTGAGGTAACTTTCTTCACTGTCCACTTCACCATCCATTTTGGTGTCATCTGCAAACTTACTAACTATACCTCCTACGCTCACATTCAAATCACTTATGAGAATGACAAAAAGCAGTGAACCCAGCACTAATTCTTGTGGCAAACTGCTGGTCACAAGCCTCCAGTCTGTAAAGCAACACTCCACCATCACCCTCTGTTTCCTATCTTTGAGTGTGTTGTTCTTAGCTGTCAAATCTCAGTTTCCCCATTAGTAAAACATTGTGTAGTTGCAGAACACCTTTCCTTTAGTAAACATTTTGATTTCAATTTTCAGGAAAGAGCTTCTGGTTTGTGTGAGCAGGCTGATGTTACTCTATGATTCAGTAACAATCTTCAGTTCAGATTTATGAGTGTGGGCTCATTTCTCGCCCTCTTCTTGATCCGATTCAGTGAGTCAATTTATTTGTTTTGGGTACTGCCATTTCATGTAGGTTTAAGTTTTTTATGTCTATGTGTTCTCAAATTGATCGACATGTTCCAGGATATGGATATTTTGCTTTCTTTCCCTTCTCATCTCTATGCCTGATAACTCATTTATTATCCTCATTCATTGTTGGGTACATCCTTCATCCACAAGCTCTGAAGTTTGATTCATTAAAAGGATATTTCTATCTGACTGTGGACTTTTTCTCTGTTTGTTGTGCATTTGTTTGTTGTTCTTCATCAATCCTGCTACCTTTATTTTGCCTTAGTTGGATACCCACTGAGGCAGCCAGACTTTTCAGCTGTCTACTCATAGCTTCATGTGTTCTGGCAGTGTCTACAGCCTGCTATATTGTGAACTTGTCCTTTCCAATCAAATTTTTTTATACTTCAGAATGTGTAGAACCCCAAATGAGCTGATCAATCAGCCTTTCGTCTGTTTCCAAAAATTAACATTTTCATGCTACATATTTCAATGTGGCTCCTGCCTTCGGCTCTGAAATTTATATTGTAGGATCCATTGATTTGACTTTGGCTGGTGATGCATGCTGAATTTTTTAAACATTTTGTCTCAGTTCTCACTGTAATCTTCACTCAGTTCACAACTATTAAAAGAAATTTAACTCTTTCTATCCTGCCCACATAAAGATGCAGTTGACACTTTCTTCTTCACTGGCAAATGGGATTAGGTTAATTTAGGACATCTGGTCGGCATGGACGAGTTGGACTGAAGGGTCTGTTTCCGTGCTGTAAATCTCCATGGTTCTATGACTCTATGATGACTTTTAAAAATTTCTCAAATGCCTCTTTAATATCGTCAGCTTCCCAATTCTTCATGACCTGGATTTGTGTGTTCATTACTGCAAAGACAAATGTTGATTTCATACAGTCCATTATGTTTTTTTTCCTCTCTGGCACTAATATGGGTTAATCATTTGTATAATCATGTTATTATTACTAAATCCATCTGAATTCTTGCTTTTATTCACAAACATCCAACATCACCATTACCATCTTCTGGTTCTCTGAAGTTCAAATTAATCAGAGTTTTACTTCAAAATGGTGGAACTTCATCATTACCTGTCTTTTAGCTCTTTATGTGGCTGGTGAACTGATAAACTGTTGCTCAACTCCTGACTGCAGTGCAGTAGTAAACATGACATCACAAATGTATATTCAGTGATGAAATCTGTAGTTTCAAAGGCAAACTGAAATATAGAACAGAGAAAAGAAACTAAGCCTCCAGCTTCAAAGTTTGGAAATGGTGGAAACCATGTAGCAGGAGAGCTTCTATAATAGAGTTTAGATGGCGATCCAAGTGGTTCAATGCAGGCAGGCTGAAGAAGCAAAAGGTGTGAACAAGTGGCTGAGAACAGGAAAACATTCAGATTCTGCTGCTGTTCTTGTTAACTGAAGATAAAGTTGGTGACTATACCATCCAGACCATCACAAGCAATATTAAGTACATTCTGCAGAGATATGTATTTCTGGTGAAAACCCTGCCTGTGGAACTTGAGTTGTTGTGCATTGCTCTTGCCTCGGGATTGGAAGAAGAAGTACTGAATTATTTGTGAGTAAGAGAGAATTTTGAAAGACTTTGGCTGAGATTGCTAACATATATGCTGAGCAGATTGCCGGGTCTGATCTTAGTAAGATCTATCTTAATTGCATCTGCTACTTAATGTAAAATTTATAATTTATAATTGACCACAATTTGCCTGTTAATATGTGTTTAACTCACATGAACTCTGGGTTTTAAGATACGGGTGGTTACCCATGATAGTATTTAATGCTTATTTTGTTTGACTCTTGCACTATAAAAGATCTTTGTTTTAAACTATGGAATCTTGTGGCTTCATCATTTCAGTAACTAACTGGGATTTCAGATTGCCTATTTTTAAAAAAAGTTACCAATCTTTACCAAGATTATAACAATTTGTATAACAATTAGTTTCTTGCTCTTTATGAATTATATAACAGTATAATACTATTTCATATTGATAGCCTCTAGTTTTCCTGTTTCCCTCAGGTGGAAATTGTTTCTCTAGGTACTCTATCAAAACATTTTATAATTCTGAAGACGTATCCTAAGTTACCCCTCAGCTTTTTATTTCCAAATGAAAACAGACCTCTCCTGTTAATCGATTCCTTAAAACTTTACAGTCGATTCTATTCTCATAAATCTTTATTTGCATTCTCTCTAGTGTCCCTACATCCCTTTTATAGAATGAAAGCCAGACTGCAGACAGTACACCAAGTGCAAGATAGTTAATTAAATAAGCCTGAATTAATGTTTTTATTTTGACTATATACTACACATTAATGTCAAGGCCACAATGAACATTGCTTAAAAGCACAAACATTCTCTGAAAGCATACCCGGTTATAAAGAACACACTGAGACATGTAGAAATATTACATGAAAACTTGTTCGTGCATTTGAAACCCATTGAGATTAAAGGGGCAACAGTAACATGGATACAAAATTGCATAAGGGACAGAAAGTAAAAAATGATGCTGAATATTTGTTTTTCAGACTGGAGAAAATTACACAGTAGTTTGCTCAGCATCAGTACCACTGCTGTATAAAATATATGTTAATGATCTGGAGTTGGGTATACAAGGCACAATTGCCAATATTCAAAACTTGCAGATGGTAAGATGACAACATATTCTGGGAGTGGATATGCACAAATCTTTGAAGGTGGCAGGCCAAATTCTTTTTTTAAAAAAAGTGCTTTGAATCCTAGGTAAATAGTACTTAAAAACTATTACAACACAGGAGATGGCAATTAGGCAACTCCATGAGTACCACTACCTGCAGCCCTGTGAATATTCTCTCTTCCAATTCCTTTTTCAAAGCTAGGATTGAATCTGCCTCCACCATAGTTTCAGACAGTGCATTCCAGATCCTAGCCATTTGCTATATGAAACAGCTTTTCCTCAGTTTACTTTGATAACCATATCAAAACAATATCCTGTGGTTCTTGATACTTGTACCAACAAAAATAGTTTCTCTCTATTAACTCTGTTCGGTTCTATTGTTTTGGAAACAGAGGCATGAACAAGGAAATCATGTACTAAATAAATCACTGATTAGGCCTTAATTGGAGTATTGTATACATTTTTGACCAACACAATTTAGGAAAGAAAATAATATTTTTTTAAAAATCAGAAGGATACTGAATAAAATGGGGTGAGAAAGGTGGCAGTTGTAGGTGAAACAAGAGAATCTGGTGCAACCTCCTGAGAACTGTGAGGTTGATGACAGAATTAATAAAGGTGTTCAATGTTTTGAAAGGGGTTGACAAAATAAAGAAGAAACTGTTTGCAGTGACAGAAGGCTCCGTAATCACAACACATATATTTAAAGTAGCATCTTTTTGTCTAGTTTTACACAATGAATTGCCAAATTCTGGAAATCACTGCTTGAAAGTGTGGTAGAAGTAGATTTGACATTACCTTGCAAAGGGTAAAAACAGGGACTGCAGATGCTGGAAACCAGAGCCTAGATTAGAGTGGTACTGGAAAAGCACAGCAGGTCGGGCAGCATCCGAGCAGCAGGAAAATCGATGTTTTGGGCAAAAGCCCTTCATCAGGAATAGAGCTCTATTCCTGATGAAGGGCTTTTGCCCGAAATGTCGATTTTCCTGATCCTCAGATGCTGCCTGACCTGCTGTGCTTTTCCAGTACCACTCTAATCTAGACCCATTACCTTGCAAAGTTGAATTGTAAAATTTTTGGAGGGAGAAAATATGCAGGACTAGAGAAAGTGCAGACTGGGACTAACACAAAACGAGAATATTGCAGGTTGAGGAAAGGAGTACCAAAAAGGCTAGAAATGGAGTTCGTGCCTCAGGTTAATATGAATCCTTGAGTCCAGTTCTGATGAAAGGTCATCATTGACACAAAGCATTAACTTCTTTTCTCTCCACAGAAGCTGCCTAACCTGCTGAGTATTTCCAGCATTTTCTGTTGTTATATTGTTGAATGGATCTTTCAAAGTACTAGCACAGGCATGGTTTCTTTTGAGCTAAACCATTCTATAGCTTGTCTAGTTTGTGATCATTCTTTTATCTGATAAAATACAAACATGAAGAAGGTACTCAGGTAGTCTAATTAATGCATCACATCCAGCCCATTTCGATATGGCTTAATCAAAAATGCCATTTTCCTTACCCACTAATCTTGTGATTTCCCAGAAAGATATCTGCAAGATATGTATTGATTTTCTCCTTTTTTTAGATTCACATAAAATTGAACTCTTACAAAAGGTGGTATGCCACAGCTAGAGTTCTCTTGGGCAACTTTAATATCATTCCACAATTTCTCTTGTCTCTGATGTAGCTGAAAAATGTGAGAAACACCAGAGTCTGATGCTCCAACTCAGTCTTCCATTTCCTGAGGAGTTAGTAAGTTGGAAATCAAAGGAGGGAAGGAAGAATAGATGGTCAGATTAAAGTTTTTTTCTGAAGGAGGAATATATTACTTTCTTTTCATCAAAACTGCCCATGTATTCTTGGAGTGCAACACTGGAGTACAAAGAAGGCTGGCCTTCGTTGTAGTAAGCACTTTAGACGAGAACAAATATATTCTAGGTAGCTCTAGCCAATTTATCTAGAAAACAATTTTTAGTAAAAATATAAGGATAACTGCAAAGATATCTGTAAACAGAATGTTCTTTGATTTGTTTTTGAGGTTATAACACCACAAAAAGCACTACAAATCACCTCATCGGTGTCTGTAGACAAGTCCAACATGACACAAATCACGATTAAAATGGAATAAATGTAACACATCTTAGCATGTGCATCTTGAATTCTGTGCTCTACTTCCTATTCATCAAGAGGCAGACACAAAAGAAAAATTCTATTGTAGGTAAAACATGACAGATACTCGAAGCAGGAACTTGCACATTTTCATTCTCCCAAAAAGTGAATCACTAATGAGTTAACATTAAAACTGAACAAAAATGGCATTTTTGAAACAAGAATCATATAAAATGAATGTTGTACTCAATGGATTGAGAATATAGCTAGTTCTGCTATGACGCATTTTTCATTAACGCAAATTGGCTGTAATGCGATTAGATGAATGCGAAATGCTTGTATTAAAACGCGAACTTTTAAAGCGTGAGTTGGCTATAAGGTGATTACATCACCAAGACTTTAAGTGTATTTGTATTGTGCAATTTTTGTATAGCATAGGGTTGCACAAGAATGCAACTACCGCGTAATAGCAGAACCACCTGTTTTGGAAATATGTTATCTGTAAATCTGCAAATAGTCTATTCTTTATCATTGTGAGTTCCTCAAAACACAACCCAAAACATATGTTATCTGCAGTTCATGAAGTTGGTCTTCATTTCTTCATGTTGTTTTGTTATACTACTCATGGAATTGCTATCCCATAAAAACTGATGACCTGATTTACGGAATTGCTATCCCATAGAACTGATGACCTGATTCATTAAAACATTTGTACGAACAAAGCAACGCTCGGATGGGAACAACGTGAACAGGACTAGTTATGCTAATTTTCTGAAAGATAAAAATGGAATATAAATCACAAAACAATAAATCACAAAACAATAAATCTCCAGAGAAAAGAAACTTCTTATATTAAATCCAAAGTATATATTACAGGAAATTTTCCCTTGAATTATTAAAACACTTGTTATGAAGTAGTCAAACATTATGTAGTGAGAAAGACTCACATTATGTTGGCAATGATGAATAGAGTTGTTAAAATTTGCACGTTTTGCTACATTCTCATTCGGTTTCCATTTCTCACATCCAGGCATATATCTACAAACAATGTTGTCATTATGTAAAAATCTAAAAAAGATGTAAATTGACTAATGGCCGAGAAACACATTGACTCTGAATTTCTCCAGACCAATCATTCAGTCCTAAGTTCCAAATGTAGCTGTTGGTTACCTACGGTGCTAAACCATGTAAAGTATGTCAAATGAGTGGCATATTACCGAAAGATAATAGTTTAATACCTGAAGTAATACTGGCAAATAATGAATGCTCATGTTACTATTCTGTATGTATTTCCTTGAAATTCCCAGCAAATGATCCCAAATCAGAAACACTGTTTAAATAGCTTATCAGCGCTTATTAATAGGGCAAGAAATTATGTTAATAGCTTATTATATTAATATTAAATCTGAGAGATTTAAATCTATCAACTTCATGACTGAGGCCAGTACTCCAAGGTGGACTCAACATCAACTCGGCACCAAATTTATCTTCATTCAGAGTCTGTGCTGCCTTTGATATGAAATTCATGTTAAGGTAGGAGGCCATTTTATCAAAAGAAAAGTGTAAATGGAAATTTATGGAGGAAGTCAAGACTCACAGGAAGTTTGTTAGTCCCAAAAAGTGCAAAGATTGGCTGGTTTGAGTGTTAGCTACGTGGCAGCCAGAATTTGGGATGGACAGAAGACAATCAGAAGAGATGTAAGCAATGAATGGTATTGGCTCCAAGTTAATTCAAAGCTTGAAGAAGTATTACTACTCATTCCAACTCCTCAATAATATAAGCAAAAAAAACCACTTATCTTTAGAGGGGAACCTCGAGCAGTAACTTAAAAATACTGAATTTACTACCACACATCTAAGAATACTGACACATGCTGCAGTCAGTGAATAATAAATGTTTAGTTGAGGTTTCACCAAATCCCCTATTTTCACGTTTAAAGATCTAATATCTATTTCATAGATGACCCCTGAATGCTTATTCAGAGAAGTATTTGCAGTACAGAAAGTGGTGCACTTCCAGGACGTATCACATACAAACATAAGATCTGCCATATTGAATGCATAGTTAATGTCTCTTGGAATTTTTGTAAGCTTCTACTCTGTATTCAGTTGGCTGAATGGCTGATTTGTGATGCAGAGTAATGCAACAACTTAGGTTCAGCTTCCCATGGTAGCTGAGGTTACCATGAAGGACCTCTCCCCTTTCCTAATGTGTGGTGACTTTCTGGTTAAAACCATCACCAGTTGTCTTTCTCTAATGAGAGAAGAGCCCTATTGTCTGGTAGGACTATAACAACTTTATCTTAATTGTAGTTTTTTAATCCTTGCATTCATCCAAATACTGTTCATTTAATTCTATATACATATACATTATGTATTAATTTCAACAAAATATTTACCTTTGCTAGATCAACAAAGCTCACACATTCAAGCCAGGTGTTCAGAAAGCTACGTTTACATACAGCGCACAAACTTGCATGAGCCAATATTTTTCTTGCTTCTGGATAATGTTCAAGAGCTTCAGAGAGTGAATTACCACTCAGTCCATTCAAGATATAGCGTGCTGTAATTTCCTTCAATTTCAAAAGAGAATACAGTTAGATAAGCAACTAGGAATGACATACTGATACTTTGCTATAAAGACCAACATCAGAACCCAAGTCAAATTCCGTAAGTGCTAGTTTTAATTCATGGTTTAAGCTCATAACTGTGAGAAATGGAAATTTAACATTAAGAATAAAGCTCTCTGGTGATTTCATCAAGTAGCAAATGAGGTAAAATAGATTGGATAGATGAGACAGTATGAAGCATTTCCTCTAGGTTAGGTACGGGAGTAAAATCAACCAGAGTATATATTCTCAATTGTTACCTAATGATTTTTAGTCTGAATTCTTAGTGTTGATGTTGGAGTGAAAGGACCAGGCTTTATATGATGCCTATCAGGTAACCCATCAATTATGTTTAACTAGGTAAAAGTGAGTACTGCAGATACTGGAAACCAGAGTCTAGATTAGAGTGGTGCTTCATCAGGAAGGGCTTTTGCCTGAAACATTGATTTTCCTGCTCCTCAAATGCTGCCTGACCTGCTGTGCTTTTCCAGCACCACTCTAACCTAGACATCAATTATGTTTGCCAACTTTCTTCATATATATTCTTTGAAACAGTCAAACATCTTGCTAGTCAAATACCATTTTATCCATGAGCTCAATTCTTTTTAACAAACAGCCAAAAATATTTTGAAAAATAATAAAACAGTTATCCACTTGAGTTACATTTCAGTAGTGTCTTGACTTTCTGGAGATGAGGCGCTGACTACATTAACTCAAAAAAACCCCACTTTACAGAGGTACAGTAGTCAACACTGGTGGCAGTATACTTGCACCTCAGTCAGGCTGCCACAATGGCAAGGGCACAAAATATGGTCTGGGTGAGGGGCTCCAGTGTCCATCACCAAGAGTAGCTTGATAGCACCACCATACAGAGCTAATCTAATCCGAAAGGACATAGATACTAAACCTGATTTGAGCAGGTGGAAAATCATGCTTGACCTTGTTCTCCCAAAATCTGCAGCAGATGTACCCAATAGTATCATTAGGATTGATTGCTGCCAATTATTGTGGAGACTTAAAAATGAGATGTAAGTTAGATCACAAGACTATCTGTAGGTCAAACAGAATAAGTAGCGTGTGAAAGACGGAGGTAAAAGATCTCACAGCCAACAGATCAGATCTTCTATCGCCAATTAGTTATATAAATAGTAAAGGTCAATTAGGGATGGGAAACAAATATTAGATGAGCCAGCCATGCTCATATCATGTGAATGAATAAATACAAATGAGTCTAGTTGTCAAGGTGAGCAGGGAAGTGAGCCCTGTGTGTCAGTGCAGACCACAAATTTGTTTGAATCTAAATTTCACAAATTCTTGATCAAACAATCAGAATGCAAATAAAAACATATCTTCATGTTAACAGAGTTAGCTTTTTAAGTCCAGTATGATTCTTTTGCAAGATTAGGCATATTGGACTTGAAATGATAATTCTATTGTTTGTTTTACAGATGCTGGTAGACTGGACAAATTTATCCTTTTTTTTTTGTTCACCTTCAAAGCCTTGGACTGAAACTTACAATATTATAGTTGTGTCATTTTCACCAAGTTTCATTGAATGTTTCTCTATTGATAAGATCGAGTGACTTGTGTCACATTATTTTTGCAAACTGTCCTCATTTACTTCCTACCATGCCATTGGCATCTACCAGACAATGTAGAAAATTGCCCAGGTATGTCCTGTACATAAAAAGCAAGACAACTCCAACCCAGCCAATTACGACTCTATCAGTCTACTCTCGGTCATCAATAAAGTGATGGAAGGTGTCATCAATAGTGCTATCCAACAGCACCTGCTCAGCAATAACCTGGTCAGTGATGCCCAGTGTGGGTTGCACCAGGGCCACTTAGCTCCTGACCTCATTACAGCCCAATGTTTTCACACAGAGGGTAGTGCATGTATGGAATGAGCTGCCAGAGGAAGCTTCATCAAAGCTTTATCAAGTACCTTACCTCCATCCTAAGGTTAGAAATGGGAATGTTCACAGATGATTGCACAATGTTCAACACCATACTCAACTCCTGAAATACTGAAGCAGTCCATGTTCAAATGCAACAAGATCTAGACAATATCCAGACTTGGGCTGAGAAGTGGAAGTAACATTTGGGACGCACAAATGCCAAGTAACAACCATCTCCAATAAGAGATGATCTAACAACCATCTCTTGATATTTAATGGGATACCATCAATGAGTCCCTTACTATCAACATCTTGGGGGTAACCATTGGTCAGAAACTCAACTAGACCCACCATAAAAAAAAAGTGTCTACAACAGCAGGTCAGAGAATAGGAATTATGCAGCAAGTAGCTCACCTGACTTCCCAAAGCCATCTACCATCTACAAGGCACAAGTCAGGAGTGTAGGGGGCCATGATTTGAAGGCTGACACTCTTTTGTATGAATCAAGGCTATAATGCGATCAGGAGGTGAGTGGCCCTAGTGAACCCAAACTGGGCAGAAGTCTCTGGAATACTCCCCATTTGCTTTGATGATGCAGCTTCAACATCACTCAAGAAGGTTGACACTACTCAGGCCAAAGCAGTCTACTTGACTGGCACCACACTCATAAGCATCCTTTCCCTCCACCACTAACATTCAGTAGCAGCAGCGTATAGTGACTACAAGATGCACTGCAGAAATTCACCAAAGATCCTTCGCCATCATCTTTCAAACCCACAATCACTTCCACCAAAATAGACAAAGGCAGAAGAAACATGGGAACACCACCAGCTGCGACAGCATTCCTTCACTGTCAATGGGTAAAATTCCTGGAATTCCCTTCCTAAGGACATTGTGGGTCAAACTACAGTACATGGAGTTCAGCAATTGAAGAATGCAGCTCCTCACCACCATCTCAATGGTAAATAGGGACAAGCAATAAATGCTGGCCAGCCAGCATCCCACACTGAATAAACAAAAACTGCATTACTTTCATCTCACTGCCTCCTTCTTTTCCTCTCAGTCCAGAAAAAAACAATCTACAATAGGGTAGAAAGAGCCAAGATGAGTAATAGGATGCCCAGCATTCAGCACTTCCACCCTTAGGAGAACAGGATACTGACTGCCCGGAGTGACCATTTGGCAGTGACCAAGTAGCCGGACTGATTGTGGAGACTTTCCCGTGATTTGTTATGTTGGGACCCTCTGAGTGATAGATGTCTCCATGGACTTCACTGAGATTCTCTTCCCTTAGACTTTGAGATATGACTGTCTGCTTGCTCCATATGCATGTTTACTACACATTAGCTTCTGGGACA
Organism: Chiloscyllium plagiosum; assembly: GCF_004010195.1. Classification (NCBI taxonomy): domain Eukaryota; kingdom Metazoa; phylum Chordata; class Chondrichthyes; order Orectolobiformes; family Hemiscylliidae; genus Chiloscyllium; species Chiloscyllium plagiosum. The sequence continues at coordinate 43,771,275 of NC_057713.1, forward strand.
TGGTGACATTGTGGGATTAAGGCAGAAATGTAGCACATAGCAAGATGTCCACCCTCTTGACTGATGACTGCCGACCGACATGACAAGCTGTGTGGTTTTGTGTCTAGAATAAAATGTATAGAATATTGTTACAATGCTGGGTTGGAACCCCAAAAACTGCAGTGAGCTTTGCCCTTAGTTCCAAAATGTGTCTTTTGAAAAGAGGAGTGTATTAGACACAAAATTACTGTAGGTGTAAATTCAGTGGCTAACCACTCAGCCAATTCTAGATTCAATTAGCCAAATTTCCTTGGATGTCATGGACTCACTATCAGTTTCCCAAGTGGGACTTTATCAAAAGCCTTGTTGAAGTCATAATCATATAGTTATACAGCATGGAAACAGACCCTTTGGTCCAACCAGTCCACGCTGAACATAATCTCAAAGTAAACTAGTCCCACTTGCCTCCTCCTGGCCCATATTCTTCCAAACCTTTCCTTACTAATGCAAAAGTCTTTTAGAAGTTGTAATTGTACCCACATCCACCACTTCCTCAGGAAGTTCATTCCACATGTGAGCCACTCTCTGTGTAAAACATTTGCCTCTCATGTCTTTTTTAAATCTCTCTCCTCTCTATGTCAAATATATTGCCCTCATTTACACACCTAGTCACCTCTTCGAGAAATTCAATCAAGTTGGTCACACAAGATCACTCTTACCAAAACAATGCCGTTTTTGATAAATCCTGCTATTTTCTCTTTGCCTCACTCAATGTGTCAAGAAAACTTCAATTAGAAGTGAGTGACTTGAGAGACCTAAGGTCTAACAATCCCCTACTCAGCAGCAAAACCACCCTTTGTGGATTTTGACTTAAATTTCAGACATAGTTTCTGGTTTCTCTCTAAAGAATACATAAGGATAGGGGTTAAAAAGTCAGTTTAAACTTGACTGGAGTGTGCTGTTACGATTAAATGTTCTCCTGGGTACCATTTGGATTTGAGTGTTAGTGAGCTATGAAGGCCAAATTTAAAGAACTATCTCCTATTCACTGCATGTTGCAGGAATCGAAGACCTCTCTCACTTTAAGTGCTGCAAATCAGAAAAAAAGAAACAAAGCAACAAGAGGACGCTCAGCCTGAATGCTGATATTCAATTACATATTAAGAGAATAAGAACTACAGAATCTCACCAAACTGCAAAATAAAGGTAATGAAACTGACTGTTTAACTACAGATGTCAAAGCTATTGGTGGCCTCCACTGCAATGGCCACAGCATTCAATTATCAGCTCTTCACAAACAACTCAGACAGAGTTCCGTGTAAACTTCTATTTACTTTTACCATTTTGATCCACCTCTTATTTTTAATCTCCATGTATGTGTGTTACATTAATAGTTATTCTTGTATATGGTAATTAATTAGTGTAACTCACTTGTTTTATTCATTCAAGCAAGACTATCTACATTAGCTCATTTTTAAGTTTCATTTGGTCTGAGAGAAAGGCATACACAAGGGAAGGGATCCAGTTTTAAATTAACCTTGTTCCAACAACCAAGGGGGTTAATGACCAAGAAGCAGTGCCAGTTCATCCCTATTCACCCAAGAGCTTAATAGTTTGTGATGTCCTATCTAGAGCTGTAATGAATTGGGGAATCTCGCCCTGAGATAATCATAACATTATACAGAGGAACCTCAATTACCTGAACATCAATTATCCGAAAATTGGATTATCTGAATAAGATCTGAAGGTCCCATAAAACTGTTACAGCAAAGAGGTATTACCGACAATGGTACAACAATTGCATCTTTTGTTTAAATGAGTAGTGAATTCGGATGACCTGCACATCAAAGAGGTGTTAATGACACTGGTGCAACAATCTCAGTCGGTCAATTGTAGCATAATTTTAACACATTAAAATGACTGACATGCTGAAGGATTCAAATGCATGACAAAATCAGTGCTGTCTTCATTCCCTCTACGACTTTGCTCTGAGTGCATATCTGTTATAAGTGATTGAGTTTGTTGCACTGACCATGTCTGTGAAGATAAAGCAGACAGCAGTGACAATTGAAGAGAAATGCGAGATTTTACACCGTCTGGATTGTGGTGAAAAGGCATCAAAGATTGCACAGGAGTACAGCATCAGGACATCAGGAAAGCAAGACTGGCGATTGAGAAATTTATCAGCCAAAGCGACAGTTCTAATGCTTTAAAAAGAAAATCCATGAAGCCAGCGAAAAATGACCAACTCGATCAAAATGTATTTTTGTGGTTTTCACAGCAGCGTGAAAAGGGGATTCCCGTATCTGGCCCGATGATACTAGAAAAAGCTGCCAGTTTCCATAAGCGGTCACAGCGTATCATTGAGCTGGTTACAGCGTTTCAAACATTGTCATGGCATTAGGCAACTCAGAATTCTTGGACAGCAGAAGTCAGTGGTTGACAGCACCGTGGAAGCCTACAGACAGAAACTACAATCCATCATCCGTGAAGGAAATTACGAACATGAGCAATTTACAATGCTGATGAAAGTAGGTTGTCTTGGCGTCACTGCCAGACAAAACACTTGCATCCAGCGCAGAAAAACTGGTGTCAGGACATAAAGTGCAGAAGGATTGCATTACAATTTTCCCTTGTGTCAATGCCACCGGCACTTATAAATTACTGCTTGTCTGCATCAGGCGTTATTCTAATTCACGTTGCTTCAAGAACTGTGACAAGAAGTCATTTCCCGTGAAGTACAAATCACAAAACATATCCAATTTTTTCATCCTGGTTTCAAGAAGAATTTGTACCTGCCATTACTTAGCAAGCGCTGGGTTCCAGCAACATGTCCTTCTGTTGACAATGCGAGTTCATACACTGTGAAAGGCAGCCAATTAGAATCACCAGACGAAGCTGTCAAGTGTTTGTTTTTACCACCAAACACCACTTCAAAGTTACAGCCGCTCGATCAGAGAATCATCGCAATAATAAAAACAATTATCACCATAACATGTTATGTGCCGTCCTTGGAGAAGACAATGCAGACAAAGGAGTGCAGGAAATTATGAAGGCATTCACAGTCAAGGAAACATTGTTTATGATTGCTGAATCTTGGGACTCCATCAAGCCATCGACAGTTGCGGAGTGTTGGTACAATGGCTTGCGTGTTGGTAGCCGTGACAGTGAAGAGGACACCCATCCAGATCAAAGGCAAACCACTGACATCACCAAGAACTGCAGACAGCTGGGATTATGAGTCTTCGTAGGGGTTGAGATCAATGCTTGGGTTAACTGTGACAATGACATTGGCACAGAGACACTCAGCAGTGATCAGATTATCAATGTAGTTACTGAAGAACAACGAGAAAGTATGGACGCAGTGGATGGTAAGGAAAATCAGAAACTGATATCGTCAGCAGTGCCCATTAACGAAGCTATTGACAGTTTGCAACTTTTCACAGAGTGGTATGAAGCATAAGACAAAGTCGATGCCGTTAAGTTGATGCATCTTCGTCAAATGCTATTGTTCGCAAAAAAAGAGACAGCAGCACCTCAAGCAACAGCGGCTGGATATTTTCTTCGAAAAGTAATAACCGACCTCCACCTCAACGAATTTTATTTACACAAAAAGTGCTTTGATTTGTGAAATAACATGAATTTTTAAGCGATATCCAGTGTTTGTACAAATTTTAGCGATTGAATGAAATAAAAACTCAGTAAACATGCTTTTTAACGCAATTATGCTCAGTATGGCTTCCTTTTATTATTGGAATAATCAATTATCCGAACAAAACACTGCCTGCCCATCGCCTTCGGATAATCGTATATTGGAAAGAAATATTTCTTGAATTTTGAGGCTTGAATTTACATGAACCACCTGCCTTGTGCCTTTCTTCACATAATGGGCTCTATTTTTGTGCTAGCAAATTAGATTTTAATGACAATGACTCAAATATGCTCTTGACAACCTAAAGGAAGAATGTGTGGGGCTATGGTAGCCATGATGTGGAAGAGCCGGTATTGGACTGGGCTGGACAAAGTTAAAAATCACACCACACCAGATTATAGTCCAACTGGTTTATTTGGAGCACTGGTCATTCAGCAGGTAGCTGTGGAACAGGATCATAAGACAGAATTTATAGCAAAATATTACAGTGTCATGCAAGTGAAATGATATATTGAACAAACTTTCAGTTGCATGACACTGTAATCTTTGGCTATAAATTCTGTGTCTTATGATCCTGTTCCACAGCTATCTGATGAAACAGCAGCGCTCTGAAAGCTAGTGGTTCCAAATAAACCTGTTGGATTGTAACCTGGTGTTGTGTGATTTTTAACCTGGGTCTATGGTGACAGGCTTTATAGAACCAACAAACCAAGTAGTCAGATATGCAGAATAATTACAGCACAAATTCAGCTTATGGTGTCTGTGCTGTCCCTCCAAAGGAACTAAGTGCCACTCCAACCCATGTCATCATGGCCCCACACATTCTTCCTTTTTAGATAATAATTTAATTCCCTCCTGCATCCACCATTCTTTCAGGAAGTTCATTCCACATCCTATCCACTCATTGCATGAAAACATTCACATGTTGCAATTGTTCCTTTCACTAAGGACCTTAAACCTGTGGTCTCTCATTTTCAATCATTCCACCAGTGGGAGTGGAACCAGTTTTTCCCTATTTACTCTGTCCAGACCACTCTTGATGTTGAATGAGTCTATCAGGTCTCCTCTCAACACTCCCTTCTCCAAAAAATAACAGTGCCAATTTCTCCAATCTATCTACATGACTGAAGCCTAAAACAAAATACTGCAGATCCTGGAAATCACATTACCACTTTTAGATCAATGATCTTTCTGAAGAATTGATACTGACATACAGTTCTGGTGCAAGGTCACCAATTGGAAACAGGAATTCATTTTCTGCCACAGATGTTTCCTAATTTCCAGTATTTTGGTTTTAAATGAAAGTATCTGTTGAACAGATTTGTGCACCATTGTCCTTTTTCTCAGTGGCAACTTAAGATGAAAATTTGAAAGCAAATTGAACAGATGAAAAGTATCTAATTTAACAACTGCAATACAAAAAAAAGGTACAATTAAAGCAGAATGACAACATTGCAACTGTCGACTAACACACACAACTTATTTTAAAATTTGGCAGCTCATTAATAACTTTAAGTGGAACAAAATAAGAAACAGAAGCACTAAGGGTGAATCAATACATTAGGCAGGAAAATCATTTTGAATTCATGGTACATCTGTGAAAGGCAATAATAAAATAACAGATGTTGCAGCAAATTTCACTGCCAGCTGCCCACAATTCCTAACATATACTCTTGCCAGCTCACCAGTTGTAAAGGAATTTTGCATTTAGGATGTCAGAAATGAGACCAGCTGATATAATGTTCTTTCGCTCTGTGGGGCAATAATATTATGGCATGTCTGCATTTACTCAAAACACGTGCACTCAATTTAAAACAGCTGATAACACAAATATTATTGCCAGCTATTCGGCTACGTACAAATCCACGTTTCATTTATTCAAGATCTGCTTTTGTTGGCTGAATTCAAATCTATAATAGAAGAGCTGTAAGGCCTTTGGCTTTATTACAAGTTCCTACATTCAAAATGCTGCAATTTGTATCCAGTTTAGGCAAACATCAAAGGAGGATAGCCATAAGACAGACACCTGTATTGACTCATGCTGATATCTGTATGTACAAACAAAATAGTGAGACATGATGAGTAACCATTTTATAAAGACATGAGGCCTTAGAAAAATCAAAGATATTACATGTATTTGAATGCTGTGAAGCATCAAATATGCAACTTCTGTACATACATTTTGCGTGGTAATGCAGCTCTCATCATATTGCTTAGCACTATATTTTGCATGCTTCTGCTGCTTGCCGTGCAAGCATTTCTGTATTTTAGTTTTGCCAGGTGTACAGGAAGGAAGGGTTTCTGGACCTGAAATATTAACTCTGATTTTTCTTCACAGATGCTACCAGACCTGCTGAGCTTTCAAGCAATTTCTGTTTTTGTTTCATATTTCCAGCATCTGCAGTTATTTCGGTTTTCATTTCTAGGAGTGTCTGGTGCTGCTCTTGGCATGTCCACCTGCATTCCTCACCAAACTAAAATCAATCTCCTGGTTTAATTATATTAGTAGAGTGAGAGATAACCTAGTTGTGAGGTTACAGATTGTGGTTGAATATAATGCCGTGTTGGTGGACTATAGTGCCTCATTGATATCCAGTTTTGAATTCAAAATCTGTCTGAAAATCAGAATCTGCCTGATTTAGCAAGCTGATAATATCACACAACATGATGGAGGGCATCCTCAATATGAAGCTGGGGCTTCTTCTTCACAAATACTTTGTGGTCCTTACTCTCACTGATAAAGTCAAGGACAGACACATCTGATGGACAGATTAATATGGAAAGCATACTTGGCATTTCCTTAAGACCAACAGGATATATGAGCAGATTCAAGCCATTCAGCCCATCCAGTTTGCTCTGCCATTCGATCACGATCCTTATGTGCCTTAACCTTATCCTCCTACTTTCTCCCTGTAATGCTTTATCTTCTTACTAAGCAACAAGCTATCTGTCTCTGTCTTAAATACTTGTTGTTCCTTCACCACCTGCCCCAGACCCAGAAGATGAGGAACGTCCTTTCTAACATAGCCTGCTCAATCAGTAGTCGTACTAGTGAGCTACTCTTGACACTGACATGCCCCACATGGAGTACATTCCTCACTCAGTGCTTCCTGAAAGTGGTGTCTGACATTGAGGATTGCTGAGGGGGAGCAAGAGGTTATAGCCAATAAAATGTTTACTTATCCACAGCATCTGGAGTTGTGCACTTCCTGGGCAACTGTACGCCACTGTATCACCAACACTGGTGGGACTGTCCAACAGGTAGCATGGTCATTGAATGGTCAACAAGGCTGTGTTTGCTGTTGCCATTCAATCCATTCAGTTTTATTCCATTGTTTAGGATTCACTGTGGCTGTGTGGCTGGTTATACTGTCGCAGAGGGCAGTTAAGAGTCAACCATATTGCTGTGACTCTTCAGTCACATATATGTCTGGCCAAGTAAGGCTGGCAGAATTCCTTCAGGGGAATTAGTGAACTCGATAAGTTTTATGATAATCATCTGTGGTCTTATTTTTGTCATTAGACGGGCATTTAATGGAGGATTGATTAAACTCATATCTCACCATTTGCTATGGTGGGATTTGAACCACAACATTAGTCTGTGGTTCTGGATTAATACTCCAGTGACATTACCACTATGCCCATCGCCTCCCTCAATGGGTTGAGATGGTGTGAGTGGGGGGAGGGCACATTGGCATGGATAAAACTAAATTGTCTAACTAATAGGAGATAGAGGCAAAATAGGCATTTTTCTTCTGGTTTACAAGATGTAATGAGTGGTCTGCCACCAAGATTAGTGTTGGGCTCACCTTTCAACAATACATATAAATGATTTGGATGAATGAACAAAGGTATGGCTACTAACTTTTCTGAAGAAACAAAGATAGGTTGAAAAGTAAATTGTGAAGGAGACCAGAAAGTGATAGAGGTTGGTTAAGTGAGTGAGTAAAATTTGGAAAATGGAGCATAATATGTGAAATTGTGAAATTGTCCACTTTAGGTGGATGAATAAAAGTGCTTTCTACTTAAATGGTAAGAGATTGCAGAGCTCTGAGATGAACAGGGTCCTGGATTTATGATTCAGTTATACATGACATTGAAAAGACAACATCTGAAATACTGTGTGTGTTATGTTGGCCTTCTTATTTAAAGAAGGATGTAACTACACTGGAAGCAGTTCAAAGATGGCATACTATACCAATACCTGGAATGGGCAGGTTGTCTTATTTAGAAAGGTTGGACAATCTGGGCTTAAATCTGCAGGAGTTTAGAAGAGTAAGAGGCAACTAGAGAGCTCTTGACAGGGTAAATGTGGAGAGAATGCTTCCTCTTGTGACAGAATCTAGAACTGGGGTCATTGTCTAAAAGTCAAACATTGCTCATTTAAGAAAAAGATGTGACTTTTTTTTCTCTCATAAGGTCATAAGTCTGTAGAACTTTCTTCCAAACGTTTGGTGGAAACAGATTTGTTAAATATTTTTCACACGGGGCAGATAAATTCTTGGTAAGCAAAGGGGCAAAAGATTATCAGTGGAAAGTGGGGAATGTGGAATTGAATTTACAACTGATCAGGCATCAGGCCCTCGTAACCAGGTGAGATTGGCATCAAAAAGAATAAATAAAATATTAAATCAATTACTGCAATATTTTAATGACTTTGATCTCCTGTAATAAACATAATTCTAAAATGCATTTTTGGTAAGTAAGCAGTAGCTAGCTCATATATGACCAGCAAAGAAACAAAATTCCATTTCAATATTGGGCAAAATTTTGTATTTTGGGCTGCAATTTGTCAGGAACAGGTTTCTGACATCACTTTTGCCTTGATTGGCCAAATGGTGACCAGGGGTCCACTCACCACCTAAATCAGTATGGCAGTTGAACTCTCAAAGCTGGAAGGTCAATAGAAGGCCCTCCAGCACACAGGGGGTTGCAGGTTGAGGCATTGTCCCAGCAGTTGAAACATATGTGAACTATAGAAGTGGCCATTTGTGCCAGACCACAATTGTACCTGCTACAATGTCAACCACTACCAGTTTTTGGTTGGGGTAGATGGCTGCCACTATCATCTTTCTTTAATGGGTCTATCATTGATAGAAGAAAACTACAAATGAGACTTAATGAAATTAGGCTCTCTCATAACCAAGATGTAGTTTATTGCATAATCGCAATCAAGAACAAGGTACATTACAAAGTTAGATATTTATACTAAGACTATTGGGAGATGTGTGGATGTAGTTTATGTAGTTTATTTATCCTACAAGATCCTTAGATATTCTGCCTTTCTCCACCAAGTCTTCATGACATCTTCTGATTGGGTAAAGTCTCCAACATTTATCCTTTCAGAACTGTTACTTTATACAACTTCGCCCTTTATCCATTTCTGTATATAATTACATTTACTATTATCCTATCTTCCCCAAGTCTGACTTGACAAATTCAGGCAATCTGGAAGTTTCACAATTCTTCCAGAACATAATCTCTTTGGATTAAGAAAATTCTGTGGCTTGATTGTTGACCTTGACTCTGTTCTTGACTTAGTCTATGAAGTCATGTTACACAAATTTTCTTTTGTAGGTCCTTCACTGAGGATGCCATTCCTGCTAAACCACATAGTCCATTACCTTCTTTAGATATTTCTTAAAATCCTGAATTTATTTTGCATAGGAATTCTTCATTACTGAATCAGGTAGCTAGGAGAAAGTGAGGACTGTAGATACTGGAAATCAGCATTGTGAGTGTGGTGCTGGAAAAGCACCACACTCTTAGATCTTCAAAAGGTGCAAGGAGTAAAGACCATGAAACAAAATTTTTAAAAATTATAAAAAATATTAATTGGGCCAGAGGTGAAGTATTGCATATAGTTCTGATACCCTACAGCAGGAAAAATATTACAGCCAATGGAAAGTTAGGATGAAGATTTATCTGGAATAATATCAGAAAAAAATGTTAAAGCTCTGAAGAAAGACTCAAAAAATTGAGCTTTTCTCCATTAGAAGCCAGATTAAGAGGATATTTAAAAGATGCACTTAAGATTCTCAAATGTTTTGAGAAGGTAAGTATTGAAGCATTGTTTTTATTAGTTGAGGAACTAGCAACTCGGGGCATACAAGTGAGATAAAATTAGAAATATAAACATTATCTCAGGATGATCACCAGGAAAGAGGGGGCATTGTTTTCGCATAAAATTAGAACATAAAATGTTTCATCACAATTTACTATTGAGGCAAAAAATTGTAACTTAATAAGAATTTGGATAAGCATTTGTAAAGAGAAAATATAAAAGGATAGGATTGAAAGTGAGGAAATAGGGTTAGGATTTAGAACGCCAGTTGAAGAATTATTAAAGCTATTACAACTTAATCAATTAAAAAGTTTTAATCATAATTAGGTGGATTTTTATTTGGTAAAGATAGTAAAGCTTACAGAACTAATACATGGAAAATGGAATTAAGATATAGATCAACCAGGACCTAATTGAAAGGCGGTCAGGTTCAGTGGTTTGAATGTTGACCTCTTGCTCCTATGCTTCAGTACATTATAAGCACAACAGATCAAATGAATACCATACGTGCCAATGTTCTAGCATTGGGTCTCGGAAGCAGCAGAAGCAAAAGTTAGCAGATGGATTTTGGGCCATCTCCCATCAGTATTTGCATGCAGCAAAGCAAGAGTAGAGCATACTACTTCCCTTTCCTTTGCGGTCCAATCAATTTTAGGTGGAGTAATAGAAGAAAATTCATCTCTTAAAATCTTCTGTTCAATTTTATTTGTGCTTATTTTTTATACTTAAAATGATCTGACGAAGGAGAAGTCCATTGTAATATAAATTGGACATAATCTATTAGGATGAGGTTCACTATAACAAATGACCATTTCTAATTTGCTGACAGACATTTTTCTTACTTTGTGCTAGGAATGTAATCATGCCTCTGATAAATTAATTGTTACTTTTCTATAACTAATGAAATCCTGTCAATAATTTGCACCAAGGTGAATAAATCACTGAAACTGAACATAAGTTCTGTAGTCATTTTCAGATTCCATTTTATTTAACACATTCAGTGGTACACATTTACAATTCATCTATAAACGTTTCAACAGAATTATTTCAGAAATCTTAATGTTGATGGTCTTAGTCATTAAAGAATAAGCACTCACTAAAGAAAGGCAATGATTATATAAATCTGAAAATAGTTAAGGCTATTGTCAACTATACTGCTGCTTTTGTATCAGTGAATGGTGACTTTTGGTTCATGGTAATACAAAGCTGGTTTTGTACTCAGATGCCAGGTCCTAAAAAGGTTCCCAGGGAGACGACTGCAAAACAATGTAAAACCCTTGCCAAGAAACAATTTCACATTGCTTCAGCTTTACAGCCTAGAACTAAAAAATGTTCTGCTTAATCCATTAGTTCTTTTCAGCCCTTTTTATGCAGTTTTGAGCCATTTAAGATGATGAGAGAGCAGTTTCTTTCATGATGGCTTAATCAGAAAAGCAGCCAATGAAGAATCAGTCCTTCCTTTCGCTCTAATACCCTGTCTCTAGCCTGTATTCCATGGCATAAACCTGAGCTCTAACCCTAATTCTAACCACCTTCTTTGGCCTCAATGGAAGTTTCTTACCTTCTATGAGTAAAATGATGATTTCCTGCTTTCTCACAGAGAAAACAAATGATTTCCTGCTTTTCGCATCCCGGTTAACAATGCCTGTCCATTTCCATGGCTTTCTCAAATAAAGACTGGTGTATGCAGCCTTAAGTAAGTTATTCCAACCTGAACTGCAGTTTAAGTTATGGATCTGCCATCATCCTCTTTCCTTGACTGTGACCATGGGCATATTGTACTTGATTTATAGTAGTAGAAGAAAATCAGCAGTAAGTCATAAGAAGACGATGTTGTTCTCTTTAATAAGCTTTCAATTCAATTCTTTTATGCATATCTGAGAGGGCATAAAACATGACCTCACTTGTAAAGGTGAAATATTCATTCAGTACTGTACTTAACAATAAGGCTCAAGTTTTATGCTCAAGTCCTGGAGTAGGGTTGAATCCACAAACCTCTGACCCAAGAACGAGTATTAGTAATTGGTCCATAACTGACACAACATGCTTGAATATTTATTAACATCCTTTGGTACATTGCTTTACATAACAGGTAACAAAAGAAGTCTTGTGGCACCCTGTTTCTGAGCCAGAGGCTCTAGTTGAAGTCCCACTCCATCACTTGATGGCCAAGGAAGTTGCTTTTAGAACTTAGCCAAATTGACTGAGCATCAACTGGCAACATTGGCAGCCAGTAGGAGTGGGAGAAATTCTTGGTCAGCCATGCAATGGAAAGAAATTAAAGATTCTACCATTACTAGCCATAGCTCCAGGCTACAACATACATGTGAAAGTATATATTGCCAGAGCAACTTGGCTTCCTTGGAGGGGTGGAGTTTGCTCAGTTAGTTGGGCAGCTGCAGTGGATCAAATTGTTCCCAACAGCATGGGATTGATTCTGGTTCTGGCTGGAATGGATTTGGAATCTGTCTCCTTGCACTACTTTGTGGCACTTTTTAAAAGTGTTAATTGGACCTAACTTGTGCAGATATTTGAATACGAACACACACCAGTCTCAATTACTCTGCATATCTCAAAAATTTTCATTTCTTATAACACTAATATTTAAAAAAATGCAATTTCATTTTCAATCAATAATTGATGCAACTACTTGACTATTATTATACTCAATAAAAGTTTGATTTTGTAAAATATTTAAGTGGCATATCTATAACTTCTGAGTCGTAGTCAATGACGTAGTATACCTATTCTGTTCTATCCACTAGCCACCCAAAATCATATAGTTGTGAAGTTAAATTTACCACTGAATGACCAGCTGTAATCGGGATGATATGAAATCATGTGAAATACTGACCACTCAACATTATTCTTTAGTTAAGCTGCATCAACATTTGGAGTCATACAACAGCAATGCTGGTTAAATGCAGTTTATATTTACATCACATTTGAAATGAAAAATGATGACATGGTAAATCACACTTACAAATACATACATTCTGTGCAACACAATGCTCAGCCTCCTTTCAAGAACATATTTTGAAATTACAAGTTGAAAATGTCCACAATAATTTGAGGCTCTGAACCATGGTCATGACAGGGTCAGAGTCGAGAGTGTGGTGCTGGAAAAGCACAGCAGGTCAGGCAGCATCCGAGGAGCAGGAGAATCGATATTTTGGGCATAAGTTCTTCATCAGGGTCAGGGGTCTGAACTCAAAGGATAACAAAAAGGGACATTTCTCATGACCCAATCAATTTCCCGTCATTGAAATTACAGCAGCCGTGCAATATATGGGACATATTTACATCAGATCACAGTTTAAACGAGAGGGGATTAGAAATAATAGGTCAGCATTCAGAGTTTATGAGAGAGATTAATATACTGATATCTGGAACTTTCTGTAGTTCCCACAGTTATGCCTCTAAGAGGTCTAGGCAGCTTGGTCTGCTGTGGTGTTTCTTATTTTCTAGAGAAAGAGATATCTTTATTTTTACTGACAGCTTCTTGGAGATGTGTTCCTTCAACAAAGTGTGTGCTGAAGCAGCAACTTTACTTCTGAGGGTGTTGCTAGGCAAGCTTCAGGACAATTGTTGACCTTAAATCCATCATTTCTCTCTATCAAAAGATTTACTTTGCTTTCTTTGCACAAAGTAAATTGACTTTTTATGAACAGTAGCCAAACCACAGCACATCTCCAATTTTGACTGTTTAGTAAGTATGGGTAATCACCACTTCTAGAAGTCACTTGTCCCATCAAAACACTTTCAGTTCCCAAAACAGTTCCATATCACAGGCATTCCTGATGAAGCGCTTATGCTCGAAACGTCAACTCTCCTGCTCCTTGGATGCTGCCTGACCGGCTGTGCTTCTCCAGTACCACATCTTTTGACTCTGATCTCCAACGTTTGCAGTCCTGACTTTCTCCTAGTTCCATATTACAGTTCTTTATAGTCCTTAAATATAAATTTCTAACAAAAGGCAACAAGTAAGTTTTTCCTTCTGCTATTAAATTACATTGGATATGCATATGCCGTGTTAAAACTAGGAACTTTGTAAAAGCATTCACTAGTTAAAGAAAATTAACTTCAATCCTATCAACCATCTTAAAAATAGATATTTAAAATCAGAATGTTAGGTATTCCACCTCACTGCGATAGCACAGTGGAAATCACGTTCCACTATTCCCAGTGTCATCATAAAGTTAAAGATTTTATACAAGTATGCAAAATCCCTTAATCCATGTGTCTTTTAGTCCAAGTTGACATAAGGTATGGACCAAGTTTCTGTATTTAAGTATGATTATTGTTTATTACAAATAAACACACACACACACACACACACGATGGCAGAGGGAGATTCAATAGTCCTTGTCCACAGGATTCACTGAAATGAACAAAATCAAAAATGGATAAAAAAAATAGAAAACAGAAAACAGAGCTAACTCTTTGGATCCAATGACCTATTCAGAATTTCAGAACTTGTCTGAAAAAGGGTCACTGACCCAAAACACCAACCCTGTTTCTCTACACAGATGCTGCCAGACCTGCTGAGTTTTTACAGTCATTTCTGACTTTGTTTTTGATTTCCAGCATCTACAGTTCTTTGGTTTTTTTTGTCTACTGAAATTAACTTTCTGGCTTGTTAGAACCTGATGCTTCTAAATCTTCCTACTCCAGGTACTTTCACATGTTAGCAGGAAGCACTGGGTGAGTGGTTCACTCTTATGACATTCCTAACTTATTGCTTAAGAGCCACTGCTTATACCAACTGAGGTGGGAACATAAACTGGCTTTCTTCAGACTTCAGGAGCTTTTTACTATAGAGAGAAGATTAATTCCTTCCTTTCTAAAGGTCCAATGGTTTCTGAACAAATATTCAAACCCTCAAGCTGTTCAGCTACCTGGAAGCCATCACACAAGTTGTTGGCAAGCAAAAAACCTTTGTCATCTACGACTGGTCACCATTCCTCAGACAAATCAGATACCTATTCCGGGCAGAATCTCTATTCATATACAATCCTTGGATCCAGCTCATCTGCAACTAACTTTCTCCCCCACTTCGTGGGTGGCACGGTGGTTTGTTGGGCCGAAGCGCCTGTTTCCACACTGTAATCTAATCTAATCTTCTCAAACAAACAGTATTGTAAGGTAACTTGCTTTCCACAATCCTTGGTTTTTGAAACTGTCCCTTTCCCTTTTCAGTCTAGAAGGTTTCTTCATTACAGAATAAAAAGATATTGTCATTACACAAGTTCCAGTAAACTGACACCAATATCTTATACCATTGTCCGAATAATGGATACCTTGAGTGTGGAAAGAGGCCATTTGGCCCATTGAGTCTACACTGACACTCCAAAGTGCATTTCACCCAGACACAGCTTATCAGCGTAACCCCACATTTATCGTGGCTAATCCACCTAGCCTACATATCCCTGGACACTACGGACACTTAACCTTCCACACCTTGTGGGAGGAAACTGGAGCACCTGAAGGAAATCAATGCACATGGGGAGAATATGCAAACTTTATACAGAGAGAGACACCTAAGGCTGGATTTGAACTCGATTCCCTGGTGCTATGAGGCAGCAATGCTAACCACTGAGCTACTACGCTGCCCACTGCTGTCTGGTTCAGCTGGTCTCACATGATAACTAAAATATGATGCACTATAAATTGATAATTAAATTTCAACATATTCAACGTTCCAACATTAATGCTGTACTAATTGAAAGTTGGACCACAACAGAATTCTCCATAATATAATCTCAGTGATTAAAAAGGTAATGAGTTATGATAGACATGTGAGGTTTGTAAATAGCACTAACCATTTAATAACTAAATACTATCAAAGGCATATTAATCATTAGCCTCTTACTATTGTTGAATAGAAATTTATTTCTTTCACATTATTAATCATTATCACATTAAAAGGCTTATGTTTAAACATATGTTAAAGGTGTTAAATCAGGAATTGCTGGTAAATTGTTGAGTGCAGGATATCCAAACCTCAGTCACTATGACTTACACCAACATAAATCATAGAGCTTACAGTCTCTGATTTCTCTCTCTCTTTTTGTCCTCATAGGAGAAACAAATGTAAGAGGTTCTAAGTTCAGATTAGAGTGGTACTGGAAAAGCACAGCAGGTCATGCAGCATCTGAGGAGCAGGAAAATCGACGTTACGGGCAAAAAATTCTTCATCAGGAATGTAGGCAGGGAGTCTCCGGGGTGGGGAGATAAATGGGAGGGGGATGGGGCTGGGGAGAAAGTAGCCAAGAGTACAATAGGTGGATGGAGGTGGGGATTCCTCAGCAGAGTGGGAGAGGGAGTTGAAATGTTGGTCCATGGGGTTGATTGGTGTGAGTGCCCCCGTGATGTTCCCTAAAGCGCTCTGCGAGAAGACGTCCAGTCTCCCCAATGGAAAGGGGCCTTGGATGGAGGTGAGGGGGAAGGTGTGGGCGCAGGTTTTGCAATTCCTGCAGTAGCAGGGGAAGGTGCCAGGAGGGCAGGGTGGGTTATTGGGAGGCATGGACCTGACCAGGTAGTCACGGAGGGAACGGTCTTTGCAGAAAGCGGAAAGGGGTGGGGAGGGAAATATATCCCTGGTGGTGGGGTCCGTTTGGAGGTGACCAAAATGTCGGCGGATGATGTGATTTATGCAAAGATTGGTATGGTGGAAGGTGAGGACCAGGGGGTTCTGTCCTTGTTGCGGTTGGAGGGGTCGGTTTTGAGGGCAGAGGTATGGGATGTGGATGAGATGCTTTGGAGGGCATCTTCAACCACGTGGGAAGGGAAACTGCAGTCTTTGAAGAAGGAGGCCATCTGGTGTGTTTTGTGGTGGAACTGGTCCTCCTGGGAGCAGATATGGCAGAGGCAGAGGTAAGAGGTCCTAAGACCATTAAGACCCATGGAAGAGGTAGCTAATATGTTAGTCACATGAGAGGCAGTTGACAATTACAAGACTGTCATTTCAGCTGCACATCGTAACTAAACAGTCAATACATACTTTGTGGAGGTGAGCATACCTCATCCAAAAGGTCCTACTCATCGAATGCTACCTGACCTACTGAGCTTTTCCAGCACCACACTCTCGACTCATCCAAAAGCATGTCAAACATTCGGTGGCATATTAGACCTCAGCTCTTTGGAGGCTTCAAATGTCCCAGGCTACCTCTCAGTAGTTATTTTTGTCTCTCCCAAGGCATGAGTATAAATTTCCTTCTCCACTGGCATCCCTAGGACAGGGGGACAAATCATGGCCAAAGTGTCACACCATATTTGCACACCATTCACCAGCACAGAGACAGAAATCTCAGTAGATTAATGCACATGTTTGGATAGAATGGGACTGGATGAAGAGAACAGCACTAATGTGCAGGAAGTCGTGTCAGAAACGCTGGCTCGCGAAGATACTAGCTGCATCTCAGTAAAAGCCCTTTATATGCCATCAGAATGTAATCAAAGACGATGAGGATGTCACATCATTTACAGCACCACCATCATCCCTGGTCTCCTCAAACCATCTGACAGAAGGACCTTGTGTACATCAGAACATGATGAAGGCCATCTTTTCAGTTTTGCAAGTACAACAGTCCTATTAAAGCGGTCCAGCTACATCCAGGATGGCAATACTTTGAGACAGCATTGCAGTATGGATGCATGAATTTTATGGCCTCCTTCTGGGCTTCCATTACAGCACTCAAGACATTGGTTAGCTTTCACTTGTGCTGTAGTGGTAATTGAGACAGAGGCAATCAGACACTCCATTACATCTGAGTCTACAAAAACCATCATGGAATTCACTCTGGATTGCACGATAGAAAGGATGCTCCAAGCTCTGCTTAATACCTTTATGTTATGTTGGAGCCAGACTCGTTCATATTCCTTTCTAGTAATAAAAGGTGGTCTGTTAGGCCAGCTGATGCACCAAGGCATCTTGTTATGCATGCTCATCAATTTTCTGCGTATGTTGTCCCATAAAGTCCTCATCTGAGTTCCCTGCTGCAGAATTCATCTGAGATCTTGTGTTCTGGTGAGCTGGTACATGGGCCACTCTTTCCCTTGTGTTTGCCTGCAGCTCATACATATATGATGATTTACCACATGCAGATTATAATTCTATAATAACCTCTAATGTACATGCAGTGCCAATATACTTGCCAATGGCTGCAAATATTATATCAAATGACTGATCTTCCTCTTCATAAGTGCAGGGTTTTTCTTTCTCTTTCTTGTTGGGGTGCATCAGTTGTCCAACTGACAATGTTAAAATCATACAATCATAATGGGAGTGTTCAAGGGAGGGATGGGTGCAGGATCCATGGTTGCACAATATACAGCTTTTACTGTATCTTAGGATAAGAGATTTGAGATGATACATTAGGCAGTAATTTTTTTGTAATCCTCAAAGGCATTGGCAAAATCAAATGCTTTGAGATAATTTGCAATCAGTACACACTCTCCAATATGTGAACTTTCTCACAGATTTAAATTAGAAACAGGAGGTGTGTGGCTTTCTACATCTCCTGGGGTTGGGAGTTTTGAGGTGAAAGATGGCAAGTTCCTTTTGATAAAACATCAGTTAAAGCTCAGTTGACTGTTAACTAAGGTCTGTTCCCTGAGGTGGGGGAGTCCAGAACTAGACAGTGTAGATTTAGGGTGAGAGGGCAGAAATTTAAAAGGGACCTAAGGAGCAACTTTTTCTCGCAGAAGGTAGTGAGTGTATGGCATGAGCTGGGAGAGGGAATGGTGGAAGCTGGTACAATTAGTGGGCGGCACGGTGGCACAGTAGTTAGCACTGCTGCCTCACAGCGCCAAAGACCCGGTTTCAATTCCCGCCTCAGGCGACTGACTGTGTGGAGTTTGCACGTTCTCCCCGTGTCTGCGTGGGTTTCCTCCGGGTGCTCCGGTTTCCTCCCACAGTCCAAAGATGTGCAGGGTCAGGTGATTGGCCATACTAAATTGCCCGTTGTATTAGGTAAGGGGTAAATGTAGGGGTATGGGTGGGTTTCGCTTCGGCGGGTCGGTGTGGACTTGTTGGGCTGAAGGGCCTGTTTCCACACTGTAATCTAATCTAATCTAATCTAATCTAATCTAATTACAACATTTAAAAGGTATCTGGATAGGTATATGAATAGGAAGGGTTTAGATGGATATGGACCAAGGGCTGGCAAATAGGACTAGATTAGATTAGGATATCTGGTCAGCATGGACAAGTTAGACGGAAGGGTCTGTTTCCATGCTGTACATCCCCATGACTCTATGACTAATCCATTTGTGGTCAGGTGATGCTTGTGATCATTTTAAGTCAAGTGTTTTTCATTACGGTTATGACCATTTCAGTCCGTGGAAGTCCCAGGTACGAAATTGGTCAGTGTGATTTAAAAATTATTAGTCCATATTGTTATGAACCAGTCAAAACATTTCAAGAAGACAACTCAGACCCTAATTTTTCTAGCTGTTTTAAGCAAGTGTATAGTGGATTTTCCAGGTGTGATGCAGCTAGTCAATCCTCCTCAATTTTCAACAAAACACAATGTATTTACAGAATACCGAATGAAACACAAACAAAAGAGAATACAGAATAACTTAACTTATCCGAAAACCCAATAGACTACCCCAACTTAATGATGCTGTTCCAAGTTCCTTCAACAATTCCCATAAACAACCCTTGGCAAAAAAAAGGGAAAATGAAACACAGGGTCTTACAGGAGAGAGATGGCAGAGAGATTCAGTATGGAAAACCTTCTTCCATGTAGCTGATTCTTTGACAAGCTGCCTCAAAGAACTGACTGCTTGCTAAAACCAAACCAAACCAAATCAAAGAAAAACTGAGCTAGGAGAACTGGCCACTCTCCTTTCATTGTACAAGTGCTTGTTTAAAAACTTAAAGAGCTTCTTCAAGTAGATAAATACAAACAAAATGAAACCTCTGTCTTTACAATCCCTCTGAAAAAAATCCAAGGACAACCTAACCTTGTTAAAGGAGCAGCATCATCACACTTCCCCCCCCATAAAAAAACTGAACCGTCAATATTCAAAGATGGCTTCATTTTAAAACCCCCTTAATCTTACACTGCTGGTACACACAACATATGTACACATTACATTGACGATAATCATACAAACATGCACACTAAATTCTATTACAATCTGTATTACTCCTGCCACTGAACTCTTCCGTTTCTCATTCAAGTCTCGACAATGCATCAGCAATCATGTTTCCTCATCCTGCCCCATGTACAGTTTTCAAATTGAATGGCTGTAACAACAAGCTCCATCTAAACAGTCTGGAATTTTTGTCATTAAATTTCTCTACAACCTTCAATGGATTATGATCAGTGTATGTAATTGTCTCAGATACATTACTGGTAACATAAACATTGAAATGTTGTAACGCCAACATCAAGCTCAAAGTCTCCTTCTCAACTGTTGAATATTTCTGCTAATTAATGTTCAATTTCCTGGAGAAATACCTGATGGGTCTTCCTATTTCCTCGTTACGCACAGCACCAACATCCACATCACTTGCATGATAGCCAACTAGAATGGCTTTGCGTAATTAACTGTGGCTAACATTGGGGCAGTGATTAACACGGCTTTCAGGCGTCAAATGCCTTCCGACAGTCCACTTCCAGTGAAACTCCTTGCCTTTCTTTAGCAATTCAGTAAGTGGAGCAGCCACACTGCTAAAAGTTGGTATAAATTTAAGATAAAATCCACTCAATCCCAGGAATTATAGTACTGCTTGTTTTATCGATGATCTGGGAAACTCCCCAGTTACTTTTGTTTTTGCATCCCGTGGGGTTATTTGTCCATGTCTAATAACATGGCCCGGGAAGGTGACTTGCGCTTTGGCAAATGCACTTTTAGCTAGGTTTATCACCAAGTCTGCCTTCAGAAGTCGATTGAACAATTCCGATAAATGTTGCAAATGTTCCTTCCATGTGTGATTAAAAATCACCAGGTCATCTACCTATACGACACAACTGGGTAATCCAGAAATGACCTATTTGTTTGGTCTTTGAAATGTGGTTGGTGCATTAACTGATACAGTCCAATCAGCCTTACAAAAGCTGAAATTGTCTTCACTGCCAGGATCCTCTGAGCAAATCCAACTTAGAAGTAAAAGTTATTTGCCCCACCTTTTCAATATAGTCTTCCAAACATGGAAACATAATATGCATCAGTCTTTGTAACTGCATTGACTTTGCGATAGTCTACACATAACCGTTGGGTACCATCTGGTTTTGGCACCATTACCATGGGTGAGCTCCAGCCACTATAACTCATTCAAATTATGTCATCTTGGAGCATGCATTCAATCTCCTTTTGAACCTGTGCCAACTTTGGAGGGTTATGCCTACAAGGATGTTGCTTAATTGGAACAGCATCTCCTGTATCTACATTTTGCATAATTAGGTTAGTACTTCCCAGCTTATTTCCACATATCTCCCCATGCAATCGCAATAACTCTTTCAGGTCATTTTGATTTTTCTCTGAAAGGTAACTCCTCAATAAGTTATCCCAATTTTTGACAACTTCCTCATTGTCGAATTTAATTTAAGGAATGTCCGATTCAGAATCCTCTGAACTTAGTTCGTCATTCTGTGTTGTAACCAATAACACAGTCTCCCTTTGTTTTCCTTCCCTGTCAAAATACCTTTTAAGCATATCCCACAACACACCCTGAGAGATTTCTTTCTGTCTGGAGTTCTTGCCAAATTATTCAATCGCCTTTCAACTTGATAAGGTCCACTAAACCTTGCTTTTAAAGGTTCACCGACTGCTGGAAGTAACACAACACCTTATCTCCAATAGTAAATTGCAAGTTTTTGATTTCTTGTCTGCTTCCTGTTTCACTGTATGCTGTGATACTTTTAAATGCTGTCTAGCCAACTTCCTCACTCTAATTAATCATTCCCTGAAATCTGATACATAGTCCAAAAATGTGGTCTCTGAATTCTGACTTACCAATTTCTCCTTAATCAGTTTTAGTGGTCCTCTCACTTCCTGCCCACAAACTAATTCAAATGGCTTGAATTTGGTCGATCCATTTGGTGAATATCTGATCGCAAAAAGTACAAACAGAATTCCCTTATCCCAATCATCTGGATAGTCCTGACTATAAGCCCTCAACATGATCTTTAATGTCTGATGCCACCTTTCTAGCGCTCCCTGCGATTCTGGATGGTAAGTAGTAGATTTGAGTTGTTTTATTCATAAGCTGCCCATAACTTACTTGAATAATTTCGATGTGAAGTTTGACCCTTGATCTGATTGTATCTCTGTGGGTAGTCCATATCTAGTGATAATTTTGAGTAACTCCTCTACATCCTTTTAGCTGTGATATTGCGTAATGGAATGGCGTCTGGAAATCTACTAGGCACATATTATTGTTAACAAATACTGATTGCCACTTTTTGTTTTAGGTAGGGGTTCTACGCAATCAATTAAGACTTTTGTAAAAGGTTCCTCAAATGCAGGAATAGGTATCTAAGATGCAGGTTTTATTACTGCCTGTGCTTTTCCAATTATCTGACATATGTGACATATCTGGCAAAATTCAACTACACCTTTGTGCAGTCCAGGCCAAAAAAACTGTTTTTGTATTTCAGCTTGGGTTTTTCTTACCTCTAAATGATCCCATTTTGGTAGTTTGTGTGCTACCCGCAACACCTCCTTTCTGTAGCCCACTGGCAATACGACTTGATGAACTTCTGCCCATTTCTCATCTGGAGACCTGTGATGGTCTCCATTTCCTCACCAACACATCATTCTTAAGATAGCAGCATTCAGGGATATATCTAGATTCTTCTTCCAAGTATGCTTTTTGATACAATTGGTTTAGTTTCTCATCTTTCTGCTGTAATTTAGTTAATTTCTCTGAATTAAAGATGTCTGCTTTGACATCTATTTGCTCCTGGTTTGTCTCAACCATTTGATCAAACAGGGTCTCTGCTAATTCCATTTCAACTTTCTTATCTGTACTCTTTGATCTCTCCTGGTTCAACTGGTGACATTGTGACCTCATTACCACACAGTCAGGAAAAATCCCAGGATATGCGTCTTTTAATAGTTCAGTTGCCTGAGTTTCCAATGGCTTTCCAAACACAGTAGGCAGCACACCTACCTGTTAAGCAGCTAAATCATTAGCAAGGACAAATTGTATTCCCGGAGCTGAGAGTTTGCCCCGTACTCCTACCACAACTTCTCCACTCTTCACCTCACTCTACATAATTCAGCACTTCTTGATAATAATATTTATTATTGTTGTGACAATTGACCTTGTGTGTGTTAAACAACCTTTGGCACTGCTACCAAGTTCACAGAGTTAAACTCCTCACATTATTTGCTCTTGGCATCTACTCCCACCTACACCTCTTAGATGTCTGACATGTCTCCCTCCAAAGAAACTCCAAAGAAAAATAGCCTTCCTCATTCCTCATTCAGACCACCTGTACACTACTACCTCCAAAACAGTATGATGATCTTACTGGAGTCCACTCTCTGCCTGGTATACCATGCTCCTTTGACTGTATCAATATCAGTTATTTGCAGCTTTCACATACCAACTGAAGCCTCCTCTTCAAGGGGAAAGACTTTCTTAAAGAACTAGAGTCTACTTTAAACACCTATTAACCTTATATAGACTTTAAGTTATGGCAACAACAGGGTTGTGAATGCAAAAATAGAGATTATTTGATGCATTAAATTCATGCTGGCATTGGAACAATCCATTGAGATTTATTACCCCACGGCTTATTTCCCTCAAATGTTCATTGAATTTATTTTAAAGTTATCAATCAAACTCCTTCCAGCACTTTTGTAGGTAGCAAGATCTAGGTCAATACACATCACTGCATAAAAAAAAAATTCTATCACATAATCCCCATTGCATTGCATGAAGAAAACCTTAAATCTATATTCCAAAGTTCTTCATCAGTTAATGGGAACAGCTTTCCTTTACCTACCTTAACTAAACTTGCTATAATGTTGTGTATGTTTATCAAATATCTCCTTAATCACTTTGCTCCAAAGAGAATACTATCAGCTTTTCCAACTTCACCTTGTTACCAAAATTTCTAAGATTTGGGACCAATCTGGTAAATTTCGTCTACACTCATTCAAGGACGCTCACATCATTCCTAAGTCTATAGACTTCTTGCGGTGCATGCAGCCATCAGCAATGTGGATCATATAGAGCTACATGCAATGATTATTTAAATGAAGCAGCACAAAATTTAACTGGTGATGAGGGGTCTCAATCTTAGACATTATACACCACTAGTCAGAATCTGCTAACAATGACCTATTTATTCTGACTCGCTGCTTTCTGTCTGTTAGCAATCTTTCATCCATGCCAGCATATCACCTCTAATACCACATGCATTAATTTTGCTAACTAACGTACTGTGGGGAACCTTACCAAAATGCTTCTGAAAATCCAAATATATTACATCCATCAACTCATTTTATCTATCTTGCAATTTTGATACTAACATTCTCAAAGAACACAAGAAAGTTTGTCCAATATGTTTTTCCATTCAAATTCATGCTGCCAATGCCCAATCAGATAATTTTTTAAATCCAAGTATCCATTTATCATGTCTTTCATGACAGATTCTAGCATTTCCCCTACTACTTACTGTAGTTCCCTGCATTTGCCCTTGCTCTCTTCTTAAATAATGGAGTGATATTTCCATGCTTCCAATCTGCAAGAATCAATCCAGAATGTATGGAATTTTCAAAGACTGTCTCCATTATAACAGCCCTCAACACTCTGGATTGTAGATTACTAGGTGCTGAGGACTTAAATACTTCCAACCTTGTTGATTTCTCTAGAATATCCTTCTTACTAATATTAATTTCCTTCAACTCGTCATTATCCCTCATCACTTGAATCCATAAGTCTGGGAGGTTTTTCCAATTTTTCTTAGCAGTAACCATTTAACTTCTTTGCCAGTAAAGTTCATTTTTTGAATGTAGACCAAGAAACACAATTCCAGATTCCAGGAAATTTATTTAATTATAACAGGGTTGAATAGAGTCCCCTCCAATAAACACAGCAAAAGCTATTCAGAATAACTATACTTATCATTCACTTATGAAAAAGAAAATGCAAGGTTCTACACTCACTGCTTAGATGAAAATTTATTGTTTAAGGAATTTATCTGCACAACATATTGATTTCTGTAGCCACAAAACTCTAATTTTACTTTAAAAATTAAACTTCAGGCTGGCTTTTATTTATCTTTTCATATTTAACAGAAACCAGATGAGCATTAAAGAGGTGAATAAGAAAGACATTCACCAACATTAAATCAAATGCATTTTGAATCACAATATGTTCAAAATTCAGAGGTCAATCAGCATCTGTCCACAAAAAGGATGGGTTATAAAGTTTCAGATTTAAGACCTTCATCACACCAAGAACACAACCTGACTGTTCTGCTTACAGCTTTTATTTTATTAATTCAAAGAAAGACAGCTTTCATCATTGGGTTGTTTTCAATATAATAATGCTCCAGAACTCCTTCAGAATCAGCTTCAAAGCAAGCAGACTGTACTAACTTATTTAAATCTCGATCTGTTTCATGTGCCACAGATTTCTTTTGAACAGTTCTCATCATTAAATTGCATTTGGCTCTCTTAACATATGCTTGAAGTATTAAAGTGACCTTTCATTATGGACTTTGTTCAGCCATTGCTCTGGTCAGTACAAATGATGGAAAAATACCCAGAACCTGTTCATGCAATTTTTCCACCTCTTTAGCCTCCCTCTGACTTTCTGTGATTATAGGCGAAATTATAACTTCAGCTCCAACTAAAACATTCTCCAGGAGTAAAGCAACTCTGTCCACACGCAAACTCTTAAACCCAATTACTAATAATTTACACAATGGAACCCAGATATTTTCCCCACTTATTACATTTATGAACATATTGGCCTTCTTTGATCTCTCTGAAGGATAACTTTAATCCCGGCTTGGGCTTATAACAGGCAAATAGAATTCATCCACAAGTACCAAACAATAACCATTTTGAACAATAAAAAGTCAATTAATGACATCACCATCATTGAATTCCCCACTGTCCTGTGGGGATCCTTTTGCTAGAAACTGAATTAGACTAGTTATATAAGTATTTTTGGCTACAAGAGCAGGTCAGAGGTGAGGAATCCTACAGCAAGTAACCCACGTCCTGACTCTCCAAAGCCCATCCACTATCTCCAAAGCACAGGTCAGGAGTATATTGGAATAGTGCTCACTTGCCTGGAAAAGTGTAGCTCCAACAACATTCTTGAAGCTTGATGCCATCTCAGACAAAGCAGCCTGTTTGATTGGCACAAACTTACAAATATTCAGTCCCTCCACCACCAACACTCAGCAACAATAGTTTGCACCATCTATAAGACAAACTACAGAAATTCACCAATGCTCCCTCGACAGCACCTTCTACTACTAATATCTAAGACAAGGGCAGCAGATACATGGAAACCCCACCACCTGCACGTTCCCCTCCAAGCCTCTGTCAATCATGACTTGAAAATATACTGCTTGACACTGTATCAAAATCCTAGAACTCTCTCCTTAATGGCATTGTGGGTGTACCTACATCAAATGGACTGCAGCGGTTCAAGGAAGCAACTCACCACCACGAGGCAACTCACCATCACCAACTCACTATCACCAACTCACTTGGATGGGCAATAAATGCAGTCACAGCCAGCGACCCCTACATCCCATGAATGAATGGAAAATATGTTGCCATTAGCCATAACATTGAATTACAATTGGCAAAACCCACACTGCTGGCACATCTATGTTATGGTGTGACTAAATCATCTTGGTTCCCTTGTGTAGATTTGCCGCAACCAATCCTTCTTAATGGTGTTAGCCTAATCTGCTGACACCAAGTGGAGAATATCACATAAAGTCATTGGCAGAAGATAGGCTCAATCTTGATCAACAGCAAAGGAATTTTTCCATAGTTTTTATTATATACGGTGGTATTTCTTATGAGGCATCGGGTTCAGTTAAAGAGAAAGCACACATTACTGTTTCTACATTTACTGAGCATTAGAATAATTTGGACCAAACACTGCTACTTCTCACTGGACAGATATGTTGATGTTAGAAATATAGCTAGTTTTATATACCTTGTGATTTTGAGAAGTGGAATTTCAAGGGCACAGGGTCACTGTACTAACAAGTTTATTTTTTGACTCGGGTCAATATCATGCAGGCTTATTTGATACAATCTTGTGTGTTGAACTGAAGTGCATTATTTGAATTTGAACTGTTAATTTATATGTCACTTTATCATTTGAATTGCATAATCTCAGAATCAACTAAATTTTGTTCATTCAAAAAATTCTGAAGCAGTTTAAGCACAAATTAATAGCTCATTTACTTATTTTAGTGAAAAAGGAGACTAGCTTACTACTGTTTTACCTTTCTAAATGAAAACATGGTCTAACCAAAATGAGTCTCAGAAATATCTCTAGCAATCTTTAATAATTACCTGAAGAGTTAAAACTTCATTCATTTGTGTTGACGTAATAAGATCTTTTTCCAAAAGAGGATTCTGTTCGTAGTAGAATTCTTCCAGTTTAAGGTACAGTAACTTCAAAAGTACAAAATAAAAAGCATCTTTGGTAAGCGTATATATTTACTTTGCTATATTTATATATTATAACTCTTGCATCAACGTACATTTCTTTGGTCACGTGGACAGCTTTTGTCAACAGCTTGACAGTGTAGTGGGAAGTGTTTTGCACTCTTGCTTTTACACATCTCCTATAAAAGTACAATTAAAACAAAATATATAAAAGTTTAAAGTTCTGGCAGCATCCACAGTAAACACTTGTGATTTCATGGCAGGGAATGCTTTACAGTGATGAATACCACCACAACAATATTCAGCAAGAGATGAGCTATGAAAGAGCCTCCTGGTTAAACAATGAAATTCTGCAATACAACCAAATGTTTCCTGCGCAATTCATTGCCATTAATAGAGTTAAACAGCATGGAAACAGATCCCTCAGTGCAACTTGTCCTTGCCGACAAGACATCTCAATCGGACCTAGTCCCATTTACCAGCATTTAGCCTATATAACCCTCTAAATCCTTCCTATTCACATAACCATCCAGATGACTTTTAAAAGTTGAAATAGTATCTGCCTCCACCACTTCTTCTGGCAGCTTGTTCCATATGTGCACTACCTTCTGAGTGAAAAAGTTACTTGTCCGATCCTTTTTAAATCTTTCCATTCTTACCTTCAACCTATGCCCTCTACTTTGGACTCCCCCACTCAATGAAAAAGACCTTGTTTATTCATGCCCCTCATGATTTTATAAACCTCTATAAGTTCACTCCTCAGTCTCCAACACACCAGGGGAAAAAATGCTCCAGTCTATTCAGCTTCACCCTATAACACAAACCCTCCAGCCCCAGCAAAACCCTTGTAAATCTTTTTTGCACCCTCCCAAGCTGAACAACATCCTTCCTAAAGAAGGGCAACCAAAATTGTATACAGCATTCTAAATGTGTCCTCATCAATGACCTGTACCACCACAACATGACATTCCAACTCCTACACATATTGTTTTGACCAATGAAAGCGGGTGTGCCAAACTCCTCCTTCGCCATCTATCTACCTGTGACTCCACTTCCAAGAAACTATGCACCTGTGCCTCTAAGTGTTTATTTGGCAACACTCCCCAGGGCCTGACCATTAAATGTATAAGTCTTGCCCTGATTTGCCTTACAGAGATGCAATACCTCACATTTATCTAAACTAAACTCCATCTGCTACTTCCCAGCCCATTGATCAAGGTCCCGTTGTACTCTAAGATAATGTTCTTCGCTGTCCACTACACCACCTATTTTGGTGTCATCTGCAAACTTATTAAACATACGTCCTATATTCACATACAAATCATTTGTATAAATGACAAAAGCAATGGACCTATCATCGATCCTTGTGGCACACCATTGAAAAGCAACCCTCCACCAGCACCACACCCTCTGTCCCCTACCTTCAAGCCAATTTTGTATCCAATTGTCTAGCTCCCCCAGATCCCATGTGATTTAGCCTTGCTAACCAGTCTACCACACAGAACCTTATCGATAGCTTTGCTTTCCATATAGACAACATCCACCACTCTGCCTTCATCAATCATTTTTGTTACCTCTTCAAAAAACTCAATCAAGTTAGTGAGAGACAATTTTCCATGCACTGAGCCATGTTGACTATCCCTAATCAGTCTTTGCCTTTCCAAATGCATGCAAATCCCATCCCTCAGAATCCCCTCCAACAACTTACCCACCACTGATGTAAAGCTGACCTTTCTACAGTCCCCTGGCTTTTCCTTGCTACCTTTCTTAAATAATGGCACCACATTAGCCAGCCTCCACTCTTCCCGCCTCTCACCCTTAACTGTCGATGAGACAAATATTGTAGAAAGGGGCCCAGTAATGTTTTCTGTAGCTACTCAGAAAGTTCTGGGAAACACCTGATCAGGTCCCAGAAATTTATCTTAACTGCCTTTGTGCATTTTAAGATCTCCAGCAACTCCCATTCTGTAATAAAGATAATTCAAGAATTCAAGAATTATCAGCACAAAGGTAGTATGGATGTTTTTTTCAAAATTAAATTTTAGAGCAAATATTTCACATTACATTGGTTACATTTTATTTATATATACATCGTTGTTATTTGTTAAGACAAGCTTAGACAGAGAGCTGAATACACCGGAAAACCTTACAGTTATCACATATTGATGGTTACAGGGGAGTTACAAACATTTATTAATATGGAAGAAACAACATTAAGTTTTTGTTTACTCTTTATTGAATGCTCATGTTACAACAAAGTATTGTGCTCATCCTCCTACTGACGCAGTATATCCAAGCCTTCTCAGCAGGATAATTGAAATGTTGAGATGAATTCAAAGTCATCATTTACATCATTCTTACCATGACTGACACCATCCTTGCCCAGTATAACCAGGCTCTTATAACTTCACTCCTCCATGTCCCTAACCTTGTAATATTGAGCATCTCATTATGCTTTTAAAGAATATTAACAGTATTTAAAAAATCTTAAATTTATCTGTAAGTTTAAATATGGACTGAAATATGAAAAGGGCTGTTTGAGAAACTACGGTCTGTGGATAAGGTTGCTGCATTCTTATAAAGAAACTTACCATACCTGATAGTAAATGGTGTTTAAATTTCTGCTTGGTTCAAGCAATGGAACAGGCTGGTTGCAGGCAGGCTGGCATGAGTGGGTGCATCCAAAGTGAGAGTTGGCCAGCAACAAGTAGCTGATTGGTTTGTGGAGTGATGACCAATTGTTGAATATAGAACATAACATATAGGAGCAGAAGTAAGCTGTTCTGCTTATTAAGCCTGCTGTGCCATTCAGTATGATCATTAAAGATCATCAAACCCAGTAACCTGTTCCTTTTTCTTCCAAATAGCTTTGATCTCTTTAGCCCCAAAATCTATATCTTGAAAACATATTTTGGCCTCAGTCACTTTCTGTGACAAAGAATTCCACAGACCCACCCTCTCTGGGTGTCTCTCCATTTCTGTCCTAAAAGGCCGGCCTACTCCATATCACTGTGACCCCTGGTTCTGGACTCCACATTTGACAGTGGCAGCGTCACAGTAACATCATTCACACATGCTCAGACACAGCATGTCAACTGCTCATGGAAGTCTTTCATCTGACATGCCCAACAATATCAAATTTTGCACAAATCCTTCAGTGAGCTAAGTTAGCATTAGTGCAAAAGAGTGGGTGTAAGTGTAGCTCTACCACATTTCAAGCTGCTGGTTACAAGACTCTGAATTTCAGGACTTGTTCTTTCAGAAGTTGAGGAAATATTTAATGCATCTTAACAGTAAAACAGATTAGATTCATAAAATAACACTGACCTTTGTTGGGAAAATATGTAATTGATTTCCAGCAACATCTAATACTTTCAAGTTTCTTAGTACACACAGTTCCTAGAAAGTAGATAAGAGATTAAAAATATTTTACCTGGGCCATGCATGATATATCACTACTATTACATTCTTTCCCTCTTTATAAAGAAACGTCTTTTCAAGTACAATTAGCAAAACTTAAAAATCAATTTGATAGGAAGTACTAGAGAAAATTCAACTTTAATTAAATCCTTGGTTTCAGGGCTCTAGAAATTAATGCCAAATAATTGTCTACATATTTGAAAAGCAATTTTATTGAGCTGCCTTAGCTCATCTCTCTGTGTATGAGGAGAGAAAACAGATGGTACTTAATGACAAGCTTTGCTTCTAGTTATGTTAGATTTGTAAATGATTTCCAGCCAAGCGAACTAAAATCATTTCTCAAGGGTGGTACTAAGCAAAAGGAGGACAAGGAAGTGTAATAAACAAACCTAGACCTCACATCAGCTACAATGAAGGAAACTTGAACAGCCTAGGTAAGAGGACAGCAAACATGGACGAGGAAACCTACTCTAGATTACCACAAACCATCCTCCCTCAGCTGATCCTCCTCCATATTGAAAAACACCTGAAACACTGATGATGGCAAGGGTGCAAAATGTACTCTAGATGGGGAATTTCAATGTACCACAAAGAGTGGCTTTATGACCTGATCAACTGGTCAGGTCATAAAGGACATAGCTGCTAGATTGAGTCTGCGGCAGGTGGTGATGAAATGAACAAGAAGGAAAAACATACTTGATCCTAACCTTAACAATCTACAGATATAGTTATCCAAGACACTATCATTAAGAAAAACCACCGCACAGTTTTTGTGGAGACGAAGCCCTGCCTTCGTATTGAGAATAACCTCCATTATGTTGTGTAACATTATCGCCGTGCTAAATGGGATAGTCTTCAAACAGATCTAGAAACTCAAAACTGCGCATCGATGAGGCACTATAGGCCATCAACAGCAGCAGAATTGTACTCCAGCACAATGTGCAATCTCATGGCCTGGCATTTCACCTATTCGACCATCACCATCAAGCCAGGAGATCAACCCTGATTCAATGGAGAGTGTTCGTGCTCATGTCAGGAGCAGCACCACGCATACTGGAAAATGAGGTTTCAACCTGGTAAAGCTAACAAATAGAACCATTTGCATGCCAAACAGCATTGGGACCAAGTGATAGATGGAGCTAGGTGATCTCACAATCAACGAATTAGATCTGAGCTCTGCAGTTCTGCCATATCCAGTTGAAACTGGTGGTGGACAATTAAACAACTCACTGGATGAGGAGGCTCCACAAATATCCCCAAATGAATGATGGACGAGCCCAGTACAGCAGTGCAAAAGTTGAAGCTGAAACATTCACAACAATCTTCAGCCAGAAGTGCCGAATAGATGATGCATCATGTCCTCTTCCACTGGTCCCCAACACTATAGGTACAGGTCATTATGTTATAACACGCATTTCATCAACATGAATTCGCTGTAACACGATTGAAGAATTAGACTCGCTGTTTCTACAGCGTGAACTTTTAAAATGTCTGTTGGCTATCACACAATTACATAGCAACACTTTATGTGCTGTTTCTAAAGCATGATATTTCTATAATGCAGGGTTTCACAAGAATGCAACCATCACATTATAGAAGAACTGGCTGTACCAGTCTTCAGCCAGTTTGATTCACTCCATATGATATCAACAAACAGTTGTAGACTTTAGATACTGCAAAGGCTATGGGCCCTAATAGTATTCTAGCATTAGTACTGAAGCCTTGTGCTCCAGAACTTGCTGCTCTCCTAGCCAAGCTGTTCCAGTACAGTTACAACACTGGTATCTACCCGACAATGTGGAAAATTGCTCAGGTTATGTCCTATTCATAAAAAGCAGGACAAATCCAACCTAGCTAATTACTGCCCTAGCTACTCTCAATCATCAGTAAAGTGACGGATGGTGTCATCATGTGTAGCAATAACCCAGTTTGGGTTCTGTGAGGGCCATACAGCACCTGACCTCATTAGAACTTGGGTTCAAACATGAACAAAAGAGTTGAATTCTAGAGGTCAGGTGATTGTGACAGCCCTTGACATCAGGTCACGTTTGACCAAGTGTGGTATCAAGGAGCCCAAGCAAAACTGGAACCAATGGGTATTAGGGGCCAAACTCTTCATTGGTTGGAGTCAACTTGGCATATATGAAGATGGTCGTGGTTGTTAGAGGTCAGTCATCTCAGGTCCAGGACATTTCTGAAGGAGTTCCACGGTAGCATCCTAGGCCCAA
The DNA here is from genome assembly GCF_004010195.1 of Chiloscyllium plagiosum. Taxonomy (NCBI): domain Eukaryota; kingdom Metazoa; phylum Chordata; class Chondrichthyes; order Orectolobiformes; family Hemiscylliidae; genus Chiloscyllium; species Chiloscyllium plagiosum. The sequence continues at coordinate 43,804,237 of NC_057713.1, forward strand.
ACATCTTCAACTGCTTCATCAATGTCCTTCCTACCATCATCAAGTCAGTAGTTGGGATATAACTCATCTGGACCTGGATATTTGTCCACTTTTAAGACTGCTAATATCTCCAATACCTTCTTACCCCTATGCCAATCTGTTGACAGGCTCACAATCTGTCTGCCCTACAGCCTCCTCGCCTGAGTGTAGACAGAAGTGATATCTTCTAACTCCACACACAGATTTCTGAGTAGACTCTACTCTTTCCCTCATTATCCTCTTCCCTTTAATATACTCAGAGAATATGTTGGGATTCTCCCTAAATTTACTCATCATTGCTTTTTTCTCACCCACTCTTTGTTCTCCTAATTGCTGTCTTAAGTTCCTCCCTGCACTTTCTATACTCCACTAAGGCCTCCATTGATTTCCTCACTTTGCACCTTCTAAAAGCCTGTCTGCTATCAATAATCATTTCAAACTTCTCATTTGTCTCTGAATTTCTTGGAAATAGTCCACCTCAAAGCTTGCAGTTCAACTTTCTTACAGATGTAATTCTCCATATTCTCCTCAATCAGCTTGAGAATCTGAATGGCACAGTTGATAGCCACTCTTTTCCGCCCTTGAACCTGTGACAGCGTCACTTTTAGATGAAGCAAACTGGCATCTGTTTCTAGTGTGAAAGGGATTTGGAAATCCTGGTAGCCAAATACAGGTGATGAGACAAGTTTCTGCTTCAGGGTGCAAAAGGAATCTTCACATGCTAGAGTCCAAATCCTGCAATGATCTGTGATGTAATACAGCTCATACATCCTTTCCCAACTACAACTGCAACATTCTCCAATTTCCTCTGTAAATTGCAAAATAAGGCAGCCAGACTTACATAAATCTCTTTTAATAAGCAGCTATTCCAGGGAACCCACATAGTTCCCTCTCTACCTTAGGTCAGAATCACTCCTTTATCACTCAGATTTCCTCATCATCAGGAGTAATGTTTTCCCTTCATAATAAAGTGCCCCAGGTGCTCATCCAGAAAAATTGGCATCTCAATTGGTGGAGCTCCCACTGAACTGCTCAGATTCTTTGCTCAGTGCCTTCTATCACCATTTAGCACTCATTGCTGGAGGTCCCATTACACAGAGATACTGAAAGGCACAAAATAAATTTCAGTGGATAATTCAGGGATATACTGCTCCACAAAAAAAAGGTTCCTAATTGCCATTTCAGTATTTGCAGGTTAGTACCAGCTATACAAGACCTTAATTTTGAAAGATGGAATGATATCCTTTATTCTATACATAATGAAAGAAAAATGCTGCAACAAAACAGTTCAATATACCTTTTCCATTCTGATACAAATCATTATACAGCTCTTCAGGAAATTCTGATGAAAAATTACTTTAAAAAGCTGATAAAATTAAAAGCATTTTTATATTGTTTTTAAGATCTCAGAAATGAACAAATATCCTTTTCTTTTGTCCATGCCCATGATGTTTGTGGAATTTCACACTCAGAATACTCTCCCATGCATACCTGTTGCATACTATTAGTATTTAAATGAATCCAGGCAGCACACTTGTCATAAGATTTTTTAGATATTCATTCCTTTTTCACCTTTTCTTCATAAAATTTCATTTGACACTAAATCAAACTGACTTATTTCCTCTTAACATAGCTCATAATCCTTTTCAGTTAGCTACGTTTCCTATGTTTTCATTATCTATAAATTTTGATACTGCAACCTCTATAACCTGGGTCCAAATCATTTAAATATATTGAGAAAAACAATATTTAAAACCCTGACATTTTGTGATCCTACTGTTTACATCCTGCTTGTCTCACAAGCATCCATTACTCGCTTTTCTATTCTTTATTCAGCTGTCACACTTACTTTAATAACATATGCCCATCATATAATCATTTGTCTCCCATGTTTATCAAACCACTTAAACATCTATATACATATTACCTACTGCAATTTTTCATTAAATATATCTTATTTACTCAAAAACCTCTTACAATTTGTCTGTCATGACTCACCTTTTAAAAACAAAATTTCCTAAGCATTTATTATTTTTTACTTACATTGCTTATTAGATGACAAAAAATTTACAGATATTAGAAAATCAGCCAAATGGGCACAGCCAATATTCCTTGTGGAGTTCCACAATTGTACACAGTAAACCAGTAGTTTGTGAATCATAGTTTTCCACAATTGGGGTTTTAGATAAGTAGTTTCTCCAATCTTCTTATTCAGAAAATTTTATGGTTACAGTTTGCGATGTGGCTTCAAACTGCCAAAGCTCCAATTACCCATACGTAGTTCCAAGTATGCAGGAAACAAAAGCAAGCATTTTAACTGTTCTTTGCCACTATAAACATAGCAAAACATTTAACATCAAAGCCACCAGTTTTAAGTGAGTACGTAAGTCTAATTCAATTTTTATTAAATAACTTTCTTGGATATACCCTAGTGCTTGGGATTAAATTTCAGAGAATTAATACTTACTCTGTAAATGTATTTCATGCACATTTCTTAATCTAGATTAAAATTTTAATCATTGGTAATAAAGATGTGAGACCTGAGTTTCCATAAGGACATCATCATCTTCTATCCTAGCTTTGGTAGAAGACCTGCAGAAGCCCCAGATAAATGCATAAATTGACATTTCACTAGAATTTCTGCCCGTTTCGTGCTGGATTTATGTAAAGGGACTTGAGAGGTTTAACAGTGTGTTAGAAGAAATGAAATTAGTTGCTCTTGTGGTAAGTAGTACATTTAGTAGGACTCAAGTGCCCATTCTAGCATTTGACAATATTGCAGCAGGTCAAGTAGAAATATCAATTAATCTGGCATCAGTGGGAAGGACAAACTTCATATTCAGCATAACAAAAGTCTGTGGTTTGACCTAGCAGTGAATTATTTTGCGTCCTTTAGCAGGAAACATAGGACATGGACTTCACAGAATGGGGATATTTCCATGTTTGGCAGGAGTATTTAAGTGACTTTCAGAAAATATTAAATCTTATGCATTACATATATATCAATATTGCTTTCATAATGCACAGTTGTAAAAATATCTACACATATTAATTTTTAACTCTCTACAAATTGCAGGTGATCATTGGAGCTTTCAAAATTCAACATATTTGGTCTTGTTGAATACAATTAGGACAAATGGAGAGGTCATTAATCAAAAGAGTCAGATAATGCTTTGGGGACCTGAGTGGAAACCCACCACAGCTGACAGTGAAATTTGAATTTAAGAAAAATCTGGAATTAAGAGTCTAATGATGTCAATTGTTAGAAAAATCCATCTAGGTTCACTAAATATCCTTTAGGGAAGAAAGGGTTTTTTTAAAAAATTCATTCATAAGATGTGGGCATCGCTGGCTAGACAAGCATTCATTGCCTATCTTTAATTGCCCAGAGGGCAGTTAAGAGTCAACCACATTGCTGTGGGTCTGGAGTCACATGTAAGCCAGACCACGTAAGGACAAAAATACTTCAGATGCTGGAATCCAAAGCAGATAGGTCGAAGATGGAAGAACACAGCAAACCAGGCAGCATCAGGAGGTGTAGAAGTTGACGTTTCAGGTGTAACTCTTCTTCAGTCCTGAAGAAGGGTTAGACCAGGTAAGGACGGCAGTTTACTTCCTGAAAAAGACATTAGTAAACTACTTTGATTTCTGATAATCAACAATGATTTTGGGGTCACCATTAAATGCTTCACCATCCACCATGGTGGGATTCATAAGAACATAAGAACTAGGAGTAGGAGTAGGCCATCTGGCCCTTCAAGCCTGTTCCGCTATTCAATAAGATCATGGATGAACTTTTTGTGGACTCAGATCCATTTACCCACACTCTCACTGTATCCCTTAATTTCTTTATTGTTCAAAAAAGACTATCTTAGCTTTAAAAATATTTACTGAAATAGCATCAACTAATGCACTGTGCAAGAAATCCCATTGACTTACAACCCTCTGGGTGAAGAAGTTACTTCTCAATTCAGTCCTAAATCTGCTCCCTCTAATCTTGAGGCTATGCCCTCTTGTCCTACTTTCATCTGCCAGTGGAAAAATCCTCTCTACATCTATCTTACCTATTCCCTTCACAAGTTTATGTTTCTATAAGATCTCCCCTCATTTTTCTGAATTCCAATGAATATAATCCCAGTCTACTCAGTCTCTCCTTAAAAGCCAACCCCCAACTTTAGAATCAACCTAGTGAACCTCCTCTGCACCTCCTCCAGTACCAGTACATCCTTTCTCAAGTAAGGAGACCAAAACTGCACTCAGTACTCCAGGTGTGGCCTCAACAGTGCCCTGTACAGCTGCAACATAACATCCCTGCTTTCAAACTCAATCCCTTTAGCAATGAAGGACAAAATTAGATTATTAGGTTAGATTCATTAGATTACTTACAGTGTGGAAACAGGCCCTTCAATTGAACCCGGGTCTCTGGCGCCGTGAGGCAGCAGTGCTAACCACTGTGCCACCGTGCCGCCCACTCACGGTGGCACGGTGGCCTTCCTAATTACTTGTTGTACCTGCAGACCAACCTTCTGTCATTCATGCACAAGGACACTCAGGTCTCTTTGCATAGCAGCATGCTGCAACTTTTTACTATTCAAAATCTAAAAAAAAGTTATAATCCTTTTAACTGTTACTCTGACCAAAATGGATGACTTCACATTTATTAACATTGTATTCCATCTCTCAGACCTTTGCCCACTCTCTCAAAGTATCCATGTTTCTCTGCAAAGTTTTGCAGTCCTCTGAACACTTTGCTCTGCCATTGGGGACAACATTTCATCCTCACTAACACTCAACACTGGAGCCCCCCCAAGGGGTGCGTACTCAGCCCCCTACTGTACTCACTGTATACCCATGACTGTGTTGCCAAATACCAAACTAATGCCATTTACAAAGTTCGCTAATGACACCACCATAGTCAGTCAAATCTCAGATGGTGACGAAACAGAATACATACAGGAGGTGGAAGACTTGGAAAAATGGTGCACTGAGAATAACCTAGCTCTCAATGCCGGCAAAACCAAGGAACTCATTATTAACTTTTGGCAGAATGTTACTCATGCCCCCCAACACATTAACAGCACAGAGGTGGAACAAGTGGAGGGTGTCAAGCTCCTGGGAGTGGTCATCAACAACAAGCTTTTTTGGACTCTTCATGTGGACGCACTGGTTGCAAAGGCCCAACAACATCTCCTCCTCAGGCAGCTGAAAATTTGGCATGACAGCAAATACCTTTGCCAATGTTTATAGGCGCGCCATCGAGAGCATTCTGTCTGGATGTATCACTACCTAGTATGGCAACTGTACCATTCAAGATCAGCGACGGTTATAGAGAGTGGTGAACTCAGTCCGGACGATCACAAAGGCCAACCTCTCATCTATAGAATCGATCTACCAGCCTGCTGTCAAGAAAAGGCTGTCAGCATTCCCAAAGATCCATCCCACCCTGGCAGTGCTTTTCTACAACTTCTACCATTGGAAGAAGGTACAGAAGCCTGAACACATGCACCAGCTGATTTTGAAACAGTTTCTACCCTACTGTTGTTAGAATACTGAATGGACTCACAAACTCTTAGCATTTGCCTGTGCCTGTGTTTTGGTCTTTGCTGCTGTTTACCTATTATTTACTTATCTATGCTATTTAACAATGTGATCTGCCTGTATTGCTCACAAGACAAAGCTTTTCACTGTGCCTCGGTACACATGACAATAAATTCAATTCAATTCAATTCATCTTAGTGTCATGTGCAAACTTTGACACATTACAAGCAGTCCCCAACTCCTAATCATCCATGCCAATTGTGAATAATTGCAGTCCCAACACCGATCTCTGAGGCACACCACGAGTCACTGACTGCCAACCAGAATAACACTCATTTATCCCCACTCTTTGCTTCCTGTTAGTCAACCAATCATCTATCCATGCTAATACTTTACTCATAATGCCATGCATCCTTATCTGATGCCGCAGCCTCTTGTGCAGCACCTTGTTGAAGTCCTATTGGAAATCTAGGTACACCAAATCCAATGGGTCCCTGTTGTCTACCTTGCACCTAATTTCTTCATAGAATTCCAAAAAAATTTATTAAGCACGACCCGCCCTTCAAGAACCCAGGCTGCATCCGCCCAACGGGGCAATTTTTATCAAGATGCCTTGCAATTTCTTCCTTGATAATAGATCCCACTACAAAGGTTAAGCTAACCGCTCTATAATTCACATCTTTTGTCTACCTCACTTTTTAAACAGTGGCATCACATTTACTGTTTTCCAATTTGTTGGGACTGCTCCAGAGTCCAGCGAATTTTGGAAAATTAATATCAGTGCACCTGCTATTTCTCCCACCATCTCTTTTAGTACCCTGAGATGCATTCCATCATTGCTTGACTATCGTTAGCTGCATTAGCTTGCCTAACCCTACCTCTTCCGTAATAATGATTGCTTCCAGGTCCTCATCTATCTTTGTCTCTTTGTCAACTACTGAATCACTTCAAACCCTGGTCCTCAGAACATTATCTGGTACTCTGGATTAACAGTCCAGCAATAATACCACTAGGCCTCCCCTCATGAAATCAGCCTTCCTTACCTGGTCCAGTCTACATGTGACTTCAGATGCATAGCAATGTGGTTGTTTGACTCTTAACTATCTCTGAAACTACCCATGCAAGCCATTCAGTTGTATCAATTGCTACAAAGTCTGCAAAAAGAAACCAAAGCAGATGGTTGCTGTGTCACCATAGTCTTATCAGACCATAGGGGCTGTTCTCTTATTAGAGAGAGAAGCGACTGGTGGTGATTTAACCTGAGGCCATCAAAGACACTGGAAAGGACAACAGCAAAAGAACAGCCCTCTCAATTTTCAATGTCCTCCTTACTAACATTTGGGGGCTTATTCCAAAATTGGGAGACTCACAGACTAGCAACAGCATGACATATTCGTGGAATCAAACCTTATCATGTCCCAGACACCACCATCACCATCCCTGGATATTTCCTTTCCCATCAGGAGGATAGGTTGCAAAGCAGTGGCACTACAATGGTGGATAGTTGAGACACAGTTGCCTGGAAGTCCTCAACATTCACTCCAGACACTAGGAAGTCTCATGGCATCAGATCAAACATGGAGAAGGAAACATTCTGCTGGTTACCACATACTACACTCCCTCGGCTAATTAATCAATACTCATGCATGTTGAAGAACACTTGGAGGAAGCACTGAGGGTAGCAAGGGCATAGAATGTGCTATGTATTTCAATATCTATCACAGAGTGTTATGACAGCAGCACTAATGATCAAACTGGTCAGGTCCTAAAGATCATGGCTGCTGGACTGGGTATGTAGCAGGTAACCTACAAAAGGGATAAACTTACTAGACTTCATCCTCACTAGTGTGCCTGCTAATGCATCTGCCCGTGACAGCACTTTAAAAGTGATCATCACAACTCAGTGGTTAGCACTGCTACCTCACAGCACTAGGGTCCCAGGTTCAATTCCAGCCTCGGGCAACTGTCTGTGTGGAGTTTGCACATTCTCCTCGTGTCTGCGTGGGTTTCCTCCACAGTCCAAAGATATACAGGTCAGGTGAATTGGCCATGCTAAATTGCCCATGGTGTTAGCTGCATTAGTCAGAGGGAAACGGGTCTGGGTGGGTTGCTCTTCAGAGGCTCAGTGTGGACTTGGTGGGCCAAAGGGCCTGTTTCCACACTGTAGGGAATCTAATCTGGTAAATAACATCCTTTTGGAGATGAAGTCCAGTCTCACACTGATAATACCTTACATCATGCTGTGTGGCACGATCTGTTTGGCATGTGGTCATGCTGAATGGGATCGACTTTGAACAGATGTAGCAATTTGAGAGTAGGTATCCATGGGGTGTTGTGGACTGTGAGTGGCAGAATCATGTTCCAACACAAGGTTCTGGCATATCCCCCACTCAACCATTACAATCAAGCCAGGGATCATTCCCTGGTCCAACAAAGAATGTCGGAGTTATGCCAGGAGCAGCATCAGACATACCTAAAAGGGAGTAGTCAATCTGGTTAAGCTACAAAACAGGAATATTTGCACCAGTGCAAAAGCTGAGGCTGAAGTGCTAAGTGGATGTTGTCCAAAATTATGCATGGGGAAAGATCTTACGATTGAATCTTATTGCACAACATGAACAATACTCTGGTGTATTGGTCATGTGTTGTATCATCCATTTTGCTAAGTACATCTGAAAGCGTGACAAATTCAAGCCACTTCATGCTCAGAACAAAGATTCCATTGTACATGGAATGTCCCCATCTTCTAATCAGAGCCTCTGTCTATTAACAGACCGATAAATAAATAGTTTGATCTGGGAGCCAAAATAACTTGTGACAAGAATAAAGCCATGTTGTTTCGACAGAGAGCCAACTAATCCTTTGTCACTTTATCAATAGGTTAGATTATCAGAAAGTGCTGAGGACTCAAAATATTAACTCTGTTTCTTTCTCCACAGATGCTGTCAGACCTGCTGAATCTCCAACACATTCTGCTCTTGTTGCAGATCTCTAGCACCCATAGTGTTTTGCTTTTATCAGAATATTATTTAAATAGAGAGAGACTTCAGAAGGCTATGGAACAGGATCTGTGTACCCTTAGACACCAATCAGAAAACATAAGCAGATACAATGGGTAATTTGTGGGCGGCACGGTGGCACAGTGGTTAGCACTGCTGCCTCACAGCGCCAGAGATCCGGGTTCAATTCCCGCCTCAGGTGACTGACTGTGTGGAGTTTGCACGTTCTCCCCGTGGGTCTGCGTGGGTTTCCTCCGGGTGCTCCGGTTTCCTCCCACCATCCAAAGATGTGCAGGGTCAGGTGAATTGGCCATACTAAATTGCCTGTAGTGTTAGGTAAGGGGTAAATGTAGGGGTATGGGTGGGTTTCGCTTCGGCGGATCGGTGTGGACTTGTTGGGCCGAAGGGCCTGTTTCCACACTGTAATCTAATCTAAAAAAAAATCTAGTGTCAAAAAGTGCGGCACTAGAAAAGCACAGCCAGTCAGGCAGCATCCAAGGAGCAGGAGAGTTGACGTTTCGAACAATGGGTAATGAGGAAGGTATGGAATGTTGGTCTTTATCATAAAGAAGATGAAACATAAAAGAAGGGAAGTAATTGCAACTTATTGGTGAGACCACGCCACTGTGTATAGTTTCAAACTCCTTAATTAAGGAAGGATGTACTTGCTTTGAAGGCAGTTCACGGAAGGGTCACCAGGTTGCTTCCTGAGATGAAGGGGTTGTCTTATGAGGAAAGATTTAACAGGTTGGGCCTCTACTCATTGGAGTTTAGAAGAATGAATGTTGATCTTTGGAAACAGATAAAATTCTATGGAGTTTGACATGTTGAATATTGTGAGAATATTCATGGGCAATCAAGTAGAGGGAACAGTGGGCCTCCCATTTAAGATAGAGATCTTTCTTCTCTCAGAGGGTTGTTCAGTTTTGGAATGATGTAATGCAAACAGCAGCAAAGATGAGTCACTGAAAATGCACATGACTGAGTTAGACAGGCTTTGATCTTGAAGAGTTTCTGGGGGTTGGGGAAGATGACAAGCAGAAAAAGGGAGTTGTAGCCATAAACAGATCAGCCATGATCTATTTGCATAGTGGAACCATCTTAAGATGCCAAATGACTTACTCCTATTGATATTTTGTATGTTCTTATGAAGAGGGTCAAAATTATTTGGTAGGGTACCTCATTGCTTGCAAATATTACTAAAGTGTAGCTTGAATGTTGGGAAAAATAGCCCCTGCATCCCCTTTATGCACAGTCATATTCATAGCACCACTATATAGAGCCTGCTAGCTGCAGTTGTTTGGGAAATATCTGACATCTACCTTGATACTGTTAATACTGTTAATACCTATCCTCTATGGGATATTCCCTGGAACCCTACCAAAACAAACATTAGCTCTCTTGGAGGACCATCAACTTGGTGCAAGAAAATTATTTGTTGTTCACAATAGTGATGCAGACTACCACTGTCCAAGAAAGACCAGAACCTAAGTACATTCCCTTGAGCTATACACATCAAAGAATATGTGACATGAAATCGAAGTACATATTGTAAGTAAAATCTGTAATTGCAAGTGCAATCTGCTGTCATAGGGCCATCACCTATATGTCTGAGGACCATCACCGATATGAACTTTTGAAAGATATTCAGTTAACAAGTTATCTCTGTATTCCACATTCCATTAAAGACAATGGACAACTGCAAAGACTGGAGGTGTAATTATCAGAGACTGTTGCCAACTGACACTTCCATAAGCACTGACGAGTATTACTGATGTAGGTGGAGGATGATGAGGGTTCACAGATGTTGTTTCCCTCCAAAAATGATTTAATATTTTAAAAATCCAAAGTGTACACTTCTGTCAGGGTTCCTGATGAAGGGCGTATGCCCAAAACGTAAATTCTCCTGCTTCTCAGATGCTGCCTGAACGGCTGTGCTTTTCCAGCACCGCATTTTTTAAAGGTTGTAAGGTTCCTGGCCTCCACTACCTTCCCAGGTAGTGCAATTCAGATTTGCACTACCCTCTGAGAGAAAAATCTTTTCCTTAAATCCCTCTGAATCTCCTGACCCTTATTCTAAAATTATGCCACATTTATGGCTGAACCCTTAACCAAGGGAAACAGCTGCTCCCTACTCACCCTGTCCATACCCCTTATAATCTTATACACCTTAATCATGTCCCCCCTCAGTCTTCTCTGCTCTAAAGAAAACAATCCAAGCCTATCTAGTCAAACCTTATAGCTTATTTGCTCCAACCAAAGCAACCTACTGGTAAACCTTCCTCTGTATCCCCTCTAGTACTATTGCATTCTTCCTGTAGTGAGGTGGCCAGAACTGCACACTGTACTCCAGTACTTTCCAACGCTCTATACAACTCCGACATTACCTCCTTGCTCTTACATTCCATGCCACAACCGATGAAAGCAAGTGCCCTATATGCCTTCTTAATTATCACGTTCATGCCTCTGTGACTTCAGGGATCTGTGAATAATTACTCCAAGATCTCAGCAGGGTAACTTTCCATCTGCCATTAAGATGATATTGACGCCATCACCAATTTGTGCTCAAGTTGGTGCTTAACTGATTCTAACGGACTTTCCATTACTATCTGTAGATAAAAGTTAAAAATCACACAACACCAGGTTATAGTCCATTAGGTTTATTTGGAAGTACTAGCTTTCAGAGTCATGCAGATGTCAATACTTGGAATATCATTTAAACAAAGCACATACTGATGATCTCAAAATAATTACGCATCATTTGAAAAAATAGTGATAGTTAAGTCTACAGTGAATGGATCAGAATTAGCACAATGTGCCTTGGGGAAAAAAAAGAGCTGGGAGTAATCACATCAATGCAGGCCAATCCATGTAACATTTTATAAATTCCTAGAACTGGTCTGACTCAAGATTGAGATACAGACAGACTCTAATCTCACACCTTTAATGCATTGTCTGAGCTGGGATGTCACTTTTTTTTTAATAGACTTTATGTTATCTTGAGACTGTGAGTTGAAGGAAGTTCTGGGAGTTACATATTAATGAACCAAAACCTGCAATGCATTCTAAAAGATGAAAGACTTAGCTTTCTAGGTTTGTTCAATATATCATACCAGTTGTATGACACTGTGATCTTTTGCTATAAATTTTGTGTCTTATGATCCTGCTCTACAGCCACCTGATGAAGGAGCAAAGCTCCAAAAGCTAGTAATTCCAAATAAATCTATTGGACTATAACCTGGTGCTGTGTTTTTTAACTTTGTCCATTCCAGTCCAACACCGGCACCTCCACATCATAATGTCAAAGCCAGTCTGCCCTGTCTCCAGCAAAAACACTCTTGGAGATGGGAATGTATCAGAAATTTGGAATTCCCATCTACAAGAGGAGACAGAGGTACAACTTAATTAGGGGCGGTGGTGGTGTCCCTGAGCTTTGTTAGTTTCTAAACTGTACCTACATTTTCTAAACTGTACCTACATTAAGTTCTGGGCAGAAAGGCTAAGTTTCCATCTTCCTATCAGCTGATGGATTGAGGCCCTTAATTGGTCAATTGATGATACTTAAGGACCACTTAATAAAATATTCTCATCAGGCAGCAATTATTTCACCAGTGCAGGCAGGTAGGCTATGGATTGAGGATTGGGTTTTTTGAGGTGAAGCCCTCAGTCTGCAGTAAATTGTGTATGATCAAGGGACTGGACAGTGAAGAGTTGGGTGGAAATGGTACCAATGTAAAAAATCTAACCTATAATTGATAGTTGATCCAATTGTTACCTCTAGGATTTTGTGGCTGACAAATTGGATGCCATGTTCAACGCTGATCATAATTTCAAGAATTGTTTGGTTGGTTAAAAAAAAGAGGAAAGGAATCTGTTCCAAGGGTCAGGCTGGAGGGTAAAACATTAATTCAAGAAACAACCAGTATAATTTACAAGTTGATGATTCTGGCTGATAAACTTCCATAACCTATTTGCGAATGCTGCAAAAATTATGTAAATGGTGACACTTCTAATAATATAATTAAGTTAGATTAATGGAAGTTTTAAAATAAAATTCTTTTTAAAAATTAAGAATTAAACTAAAAGCCACAAGAACTTAGCTTAAAATGAGGGTATTGTTTTAAAAAGTGTTCTTTAAACAAATTATGCAGCACAGTTATGAGCATGTTTCCAACATAGGACCTGACTTAATGTGGTAATGAATCAGAAATTCAAACATGGAGGTCAGTATCCCAATTGTTTTTCCACTTGGTTAAACTTTGTACCAAAGAGAAAATTCTGAAAATCTACTCAATACTGTCAAACCCAGGGAAAATATCAAATGGAGTCATGCAGATGTCAATGCTTGGACAATCATTTAAACAAGCACATATTGATGATTATAAAATAATTACACAACATTCGAAAAAAAAGCAAGCGTAAGCATACAGTGAATGGATCAGAATTAGCAGAAGGAGCCTTGGGAAAAAAGAGCTGGGAGTAATCACAGACACACTCCTCTCTTTGCCAAGACAATTTTGCAAAGCTATTAAGAAAAAATGCTTCCATGTATAGCTAGAATAGGAGTCTGCAGAAGGTGTGTTAATACTTCATAATAAAGTAGTGAAACTGCAGTTAAAGTTTCATAATAGTCATTGTATCATACTATAATACTTAGACAAAACTACATAACAATTACATGGAACAAAATTGAACCTCAATATAAAAGGGGACCACTTGGAACTAAGAATTAGAGAAATTTAAGCATTAATGAACGTGGACTAGAAGGAACCTCACTGACATACATAAAATAATAAAGAATTCAAATAAAGTAAATTTATGATTTCAAAAAATCTGAAGAAAGCAGTTCCAGACCATGTAAATATTAATTAAATTTAGATCAGATAAAGAAGAAACAGGAACTGATAATATTAGCAGTAATCTCAGAAACTCAACAGGTCTGGTAGCAGAGTCACTATGGACTTGAAACACTCACTCTGTTTCTTTCTCCACAGACTTGCTCAGATTTCCCATCATTGTTTTTATTTCAGATTTCTAGCATCCACAATATTTTGCTTATAGTTAGGAATAATCTAGTAAGCAAGTTAATCAGAGACAAAAAAACTGGTCAGATTGTTCAACATATAATTATTTTCCACATTGATTGGTGTATTAATAGACGAGAAAAATAAACAGCTTTGCGCTAAACAGTCTTTTCTCAGCCGTGCATTTCTTAAATTTTTCAAATAAGTAAATGTTTCTAATATACCTAAATGAGATGTCAAAAAGATATGTTGATCACCCTCAATTACACAGAAATTAAGAATATCCTTACTTGAACCATGACTTTAAAATATGAAATCCACTATCCTCTGTCCTAAAATCTCCTGAATATTGCTCTTTTTGTTTCTTGACATTATTATTATCAAAGTAGATTGTTTCCTCCTGCAAACAATTAAGCCATAATACATGGATTGATCATTAAGGTCATCTTAGCCCTCCAACTGAGACAATAACAAATTCCAACTATCTACAGAACAGCTTTCTTTACTAATCCATCATTGTCTGGAATAAATTGATAACAGTGATTTTCACAAGTGAGCCAAATTTTTTTTAGTACAAATTTTCACTCAGACATTTTATAACATTTTATTCAATTATATGCAGATCGTGAACATACCATCATTTTGGGCTGACAGCACACATCTACATATGAACTCAATTAATAATATTCACCCAAGTCAGAAAACTGAAAATTCAAGCTTCACTGTAAATTCAAACATATAACTGAAACAGACAGCACCAAGAGACTGCTGCATTGTCTAGAAATATCATCTTTCAAATAAGTTGTTACTTTAAGGTCCTGCCTGCCTGCTCAGATTAATGCAATGATTTTCCATGACACTATTTGAAAAAGAGTGAGAGCTTTTCTTTGCATCGACCTTCATCCTTCTCTCACAAAATACCACTAAAACCATTTTTTCTAGACATTTGTCTCACTACTTTCTAAGTATTCTGTACACAAAAGTGCTTGTCATCTTTATCTACAAAACAAACACCAATAATTAATTAGTCCATTAACTGTAGAGCACTTTGTGACTTCTGAAAGATGACATATTATATAAATGCAAGTTAAGTTACACAATTTCAACTGAATATCCACAGCAGCACAGGAAAATCATTTTTACATGATTTTCCAGGATTTTATGGATCTCTCACTAAGGTCACAGGAGATGAATGGGAGAATCCCTCCGAAAATCAATGGACAATACTTTTAATGTATATATTTAATTTAATACAATGAGAAATTCTATTTCATGATAACTTACTTCAGGGAGCACCTGGATTTCATTCCTTGGCACAGAAAGCTTCTTGAGATTAGTCAAATATCCAATGTCATGTGGAAGTGATTTGAGTTTATTGTGTGCTAAATGTAGTTCACAAAGATGTTGTAGGAGACAAAGTTTGCTTGGAACGCTCTCCAGTTGGTTGTTGTTCACAGTAAGATATTTGAGCTGTGCCAGCCTGCAAAACAACATTCATCATTTGTAATGATACAGTGGTCCCCTTTACAGATCATGTCCTTTTTACCAAAAGAAAATCTTAAACTGGTCTTAATTTACCAGACCGTCCTAAGATTCTGTTATTGGTTAAACACTCGTAAACTGTAGAAACTTGTAAACACTATTAACATAATACTGTTTGTTAAAGTATACTCTATTGCATTTTTATATAATTTCAGGCTCAAAAATTATCCATCACAAGGAATGTGTCTTACACCTAATTTAATAGCACTCAATTTAAACAAAATATTGTTCTGCACATTTCTACATACCCGTATCATATATACATTGTCTGACAATGTTGGTACATTAATCCAAAAAAGTGGGGTCAAAGTTAATGAGTTAATATCCAGAGTTCCTAATTATTATGGACTATTTGGAGTTTCAAGAATTGGCTAAAAACACACTATTTAGACATCCCTGCCTACCATTTGTATATAAACACACATGTGGTACTGAACCATGTAAACCAGAAGCTTCAGATTTAATTTACAGTAGGTGCTGAGTTATTTAATCTAAGCCAGGATTTAGTTCATCACTTGTTTGAGAGTAGCCATGTGAGATGTCAGGTGAGGACAGGAAAAGGTTTGCCTGTAATTCTACTATCATTGTCAAACATTTATCAATGGTCACTCTGGAAACATACAAGAAGATTGGATGTGGCATTCAATAGACAATAAGTGCAGGGGTAGGCCATTCAGCCGTTCGAGCCTACATCACCATTCATTATGATCATGCCTGATCATCCACAATCAGTATCCTGTTCCTGCCTTATCCCCATAACGCTTGATTCCACTATTTTTAAGAGCTCTATCCATCTCTTTCTTGAAAATATCCAGAGACATGGCCTCCACTGCCTTCTGGGGCAGAGCATTCCAGATATCTACCACTCTCTGGGTGAAGAAGTTTCAAATGCAGAACAGTGCTGTATCACATTTAGAATAGATGGAGAGGTGACTGTGGTGACTTGATGTAACAAATAACAATGTAATAGAAGAATTATTTTACCTGCATATCTCTTCAGGCAAGGTTGTCAACTTGTTTTTATTCAGGTTCAAGAAAGTTAGGTTTTCTAAACATTCTGAAATGACAGAAAGTGTGCATTTTGTAAATGAGAGGAGTATTAAACAAAAGAAAATAGCAAATGATACCAAATCATAGAAACAAAAATGATAGCATAAAATACAGCAACATTTTTTAAGGTCTTGCAACACTTGTGAAGAAAAAAGTGTTATCAAATATTTCCAAGAGGATTACGTTTCATCAGAACTCTCTTCACATATGCTATCAGACCTGCTGAATGTTTGCAGATTTTTTGGTTTTAGGTTTCCAACATCTGCAATATTTTCTTTTATCTCAAAAACACATATAAGGTTAATCTCCTCTACTCTGATATCTTCTCCATCTCTAACATGTTACTACATATGAAATTGCAAAGAGAGAGATTTAAAACAGGAGGAATTGATGTCCAGAGAAAGGTTAATTCCAAGCTGTTTCTACAGCCTTACAATATTTAGATCAGAGTATTGCTGATAAAGTTAAAAGCCTGGGAAACAAATTATCCAAACCACGCACTTGATCAAGGAGTACATTGCCCTGAGAGGGAAAATTAACTTTAAAAATGGGTACATATTCAATCTCCAAAACAATATCAATAACTACAGTAGGAAGAAAGCTTAATGAATAAATGAATTTGGAAAATAATTAACTGATATATATTCATCCTGAGTTTCTTTGCATTTTTCTCCTTGTTCTTTTTACCATGCATACATTCCTTCCATCTCTCACACAATACAGAAGTAATTGGAGAAGTTAATCACAAGATTGTGTCATTTTGTATAGTATAAAACCAATGCAGGAAATGTGAAAAAGCATTCCATCAAGTTGCTGAAAATTTTTTACAATTCTAAAAACTGTAGGAATTCAGAAGAGGCTATCATGATACATTCCATATCTTAAAAATAAGCTCCCAACTTTCTCACACTTTTAAGATATTCACTCCTCTATGCTAGTGAAGTGCACTTTTTCCCAGTGTAATGCCGCATCTGATCCTTCTCTACTTGACCCCTCCCTGGTATCATCAAATCCTATCTTCTCTCAGCTTCATACTTCCACCTTACCTTCTTTGCACCGTGCCAAACCTACTTTGTGAAAGCAAGTTGTTTCCCTCCACTTACACTTTGGATAACTTCATCAAATAAAACTCCCAATCCTTGTTAATAATGGGCAATGTTTAGTGGAATAGAAGAAAGGTGTAATGGAACAAAGGTAAAAGTCACGAGATGGGTGAAAAGAAAGGCAAGGGTTTGAGGCTGATGATTAAAGTGCTAAGAAATTAATTTTGAGAAAAACACAGGAACATTGCAGTACGAGTGTTTCAATCTGGCACAGCATGGACTGGAAGGTGGGGGGGGGATCGATTGAGGTTGTTACTATTTAAAACTGTTGGCTACACTTTGGGATAAAAGATTAACTTTTGTTTTGTAAAAGATTTGTGATCCTAATTTCCAGAAAAAAAATCCCAAAGAACTGAGGATGTTAGTAATCAGAAACAAAATCAAAAACTGCTGGAAAAACTCAGCATGTCTGGCAACAGCTGTGAAGTGAAAGCAGAGTTAACGTTTTGGATCCAGTGACCCTTCTTCATGTTCTGAAACATTAACCTGAAGTATTAACAGAACTGTTCTATGGAGAATGGGATCATGGAAATTAATAGTAGACAGTATCTTTCAATGTTCCATACTTTTCTATCCTTAGTCTTGTAAATTTATGAATATATACTGAAATGTTGAGAATATATAAACCAGGTCGTCAATATTAATGAAAGCAAAAGCAGACAGGTCAGTTGTGTGTGCTTATATATTATTTCAGTTTTAGAGCACTTATTTTTCTTTCCTTCTATTTTCATATTTGTCTCATTGCTCAAGACAGTCAACAGAGTATGAAACTGCAACAATAGAAGGAAAAGAATCAATCATGGCTACTTGTGATAAACCAGCTAAACCACTGGGCTCCAATCATTGACCTTTCTTTATTTCTGCAAGTAGAAATATTTCCATCAGTTCAAACCCATAGATTAGAAAGGAAAACATCTTGAAATTACATTTGGCTCTGAAATGAAATGAACAAGAATTGCAATACGATCTAATATTCACCTCACTTGCACACAAATTGAACAACATTCATAGTTAATTACAAATCAGAAGAGAATATTTGGCTTAAATAATTGCAAGTGACAGTGTAATGACAGTGGAAAGTTTTTTCAAAAACTGGAAACCATGTTACCTAATGTATTGTTGATATTACCTGTCTTTTGCTATCTTTCACTGCAAAATGGGAGCATAACTCTTGTAAGGCCACCCAAGCCAGACAAGTAGAAAGAATCCAGATTAAAGATTCACTGGTCCTCCAGATAGGAGGCTCCAAATCAGACTGACAATGTCTGGGTAGAATAAATTTTATTGCAGATCCAAACAGACATGCAATTAAAATAACATTTGGAAAACCATAATCTGCCAGTTGTTAGGCAAGATAATACTCTTGTCTAAACAGAGATATATTATTCTCAATAGTGATGGAAAAAATGATTTGCCTTCAGCCGAAAGGCACAAATGACTCTAATTTTGAGTCTCACATTTTCCTGTAGCCCTGTACAACTTAACTCAGATTTAGAAATAACGGAATAAGGCAAGTGATAATGTTAAATACTTTAATATGTTGAATACTGTCAGTGATAGTGTGCAGTTCAAGGGCTACTATTGAATAATTATTTAATTGCATGGATTTCTGTCTTTTTCATGTGTAGATCAGGTAAAGTATGGAAACCTATTGCACTCCACACATATTTTCACCAGAGGTAAAAGGGGATCAGAGTATGTCTCTGAAAAAGACAAGAGCTTCAATAAAACATTTAAACAAGGCCAGAAATAACCTGCACACAATTATCTGCTTATAGGTGACAGTGACCTTAAGTTTCTAAGAACAGTGAAGAAATTGAAACTTATTGAATGGTCACTGGAAAGTGCTTGGAACAAGTTGCAAGTCATTTCAGCACTTTTTTTTTGTTTTGTCTATCTGTTGACATTTATTTTGTGAATTTGGTGTGTTAATTGTCATTAGTGCTGTGGAACTAACCACTCCCAGCTAATGGTTGGGATAGTGTGCTGCCACCAAACTCCCTTTCTACCTTTTTGAATAAAACTTTAAACAAGTTAGAAGGACTCTAGTGGGCATTGTGACAAACACAAAATGAAATGGTCAATGGAAACCTTGAAAGTTGTGACAGAAGTTTATCAAAATTAAATCAAAATATCATTGCTGTGGGTGATGATGCATCCTATCCCCTGCGGTGCCCAACATTGTACCAGTCGACAGTCCACGCTCCCTCTCAGTGACAACCCCTCCACATCCTGCTACTGGAATCTATTTGGCCAATCCCAGAAACAGGTCACGGAGGAAGCTGTCCATCTGTCTACTCCTCTCTACACATGGTGCCCATCTACTGGAAGTACGGGGCTGAAGTGCAAATAAAGTTTTTAAAGTAGCCCCTTTAGGAAGCCAAATAGGGACTAAAAACAAAAAGTAATTCCAAATAAATATGGTATTTTTTTACCAGGCCACAAAGCTACATGTGGAGATCTACTTAACCTTTTATTATATAAGACTACCATAAGGAACAGGAGAAAGTGAGGACTGCAGGTGCTGGAGACCAGAATTGAGAGTGTGGTGCTGGAAATGCACAGCTGAGTGTGGTGCTGGAAAAGGTCAGGCAGCATCCAAGGAGCAGGAGTATCGACATTTTGGGCGTAAGCTCTTCATCAGGAATGAGGCCCATAGTTCAAATGCAACAGTGTACAACCCAAGTCTCCAACGGAAAGGACTCCTTTCTAGTGGGCTCTCCATGGCATATTTCTGCTGCTGAAAGGTAGGATGTAAGGCGTAGCCAAGTGATGGACAAATGTGAGGAAATGGCAAGTTTGTAGCTGCAGCAGCTTATTTTAGACAGTTACCATTGGAGTACCATTTTGAAGAACACAGAATGAATTTCACCGACAGAACTCAAATTGTGGAGCATGTGTAGAGTCTCCCACCAACCCTCCTCCTCTAAAAAGAAAGGACCAAGTGTGGAGGCTTGGTGAGGTAAGGCTTTTGTGTTTTTTCCATTTATTCAATCTTTCTTGGTAACTTAAAGCAAACAGGATGGAGGCTAGGGCAGTTGCATGCTCCTCTTGCAGGAGGTGGTAAGGGTCACCATTGGTGTCCCTGCTGACTTCACCTGCAAGGAGTGGACCCAACTCCAGCTCCACATAGACCACATTAGGGAACCTGAGCTGGAGCTGGATGAACTTCGAATCATTTGGGATGCTGAGGGGGTGAAAGAGAAGAGTTATATGGAGGTAGTCACACCTAAGTTACAGGACAAATATAGCTGGGTGACTGTCAGGAGAGGGGAAGGAAAGGGTCAGACAGTGCAGGGAGCCCCTCTGATGGTCTTCCCCTCAATAATAATAAGTTTACCGCTTCAGATAGTGTTGGGGGGAGCCTACCAGGGGAATGCCACAGCGGCCAGGTGTCTAGCACTAAACCTGGCTATGTGGCTCAGTAGGAAAAGTGGGGGGGGAGGGGGGGGGAATAGGAGAGCAATAGTGATAGGAGAGCCAATCGTGAGAGGAACAGGCAGGAGATTCTGTGGTCGCGAGTGAGACTCCGACGTGGTGTGTTGCCTCCCAGTTGCCAGAGTCGGAGATGTCTCAGATTGAGCCCACAGGCTTCTTAAGTGGGAGGGGGAGCAACCAAAAGTAGTGTACACATTGGTATCAATGACATAGGTACGGAAAGGGAGGAGGACTTGAAAGGAGAATATAGGGAGTTAGGTTGGAAGCTGGAAGGCAGGTGAGTAAACCTAGCAGTAAAGCTAGCAATAGAGTGAGTGCAGATGCACACATGGCTATAGCGGTGTAGCGGGGAGGGCTTCAAATATGTGGATCATTGGGATATTTTCTGAGGAAGGTGGGATCTGTACAAGAAGGATGGGTTGCACTTGAACTAGAGGGGCACAAAGATTCTGGGTGGGAGGTTTGGTAGACCCCTTCAGAAGGGTTTTAAATGAGATTGGCCAGGGGGTGGGGAGTGATGGGAACCTGAGCTATGGATCAGACGATGGTGTAGGTTGTGAACAGATAGATACAGTGTGCAGAAAGTCTGTGAGGAGGGATAGGCACTTGATAGCACAATGTGCAGTCAGTGTGATTGGTTGAAGTGTGTCTATTTTAATGCAAAAAGTATCAGGAATAAGGTTGACAAGCTTAAGAGAACGGATCAGTACTTGGAACTATGATGTTGCAGCCTTTGCAGAGACTTGGATATCACAGGGGCAGAAATGGTTGTTGGATGTTCCAGGGTTTAGATGTTTCAAAAGGAATAGCGTGGGGAAGGTAAAAGAGGTGGAGGAGTGACATTGCTTATTAGGGAAGGTAGCTGAAAATGTGTTGCTGGAAAAGCACAGCAGGTCAGGCAGCATCCAAGGAACAGGAGAATCGACGTTTCAGGCATAAGCCCTTCTCCTATTAGGGAAGGTATCATAGTTGCAGAAAGGGAGATCATCGAGGAGGGTTTGTGTACACAGTCAGTATGGGTGGAAGTCAGAAACAGGAAAGAAGCAGTCACTTTATTGGGAGCTTTCTACAGGCCCCCCAATAGCAACAGAGACACGGAAGAGCAGATTGGGAGGCAGAGTTTGGAAATGTGCAGAAGTAGCAGGGTTGTTGTCATGGGTGACTTTAACTTTCTAATATTGATTGGAACCTACTTAGTTCAAATAGTTTGGATGGAGCAGTTTTTGTCAGGTGTATCCAGGAAGGGTTCCTCCCACAATCTGCAGAAAGGCCGACTAGAGTGGAAGCCATACTAGATTTGGTGCTTGGCAATGAATCATGCCACATGTCAGATTTCTTGGTGGGAAAGCATTTCAGTGATCGTGATTGCAGCTCCATGACCTTCAGCATACTCATGGAGAGGGATAGGAGCAGACAGTATGGGAAAGCATTTAATTGGGGGAGGAGGAATTACAATTCTATTAGGCAGGAACTGGGGAGCCAAGATTGGGAACAAATGTTCTCAGGGAAATGCACAACAGAAATGTGGAGGCTGTTTATGAAACACCCGCTGATAGTGCTGGAGAGGTTTGTCCCACTGAGGCAAGGAAGGCATGGTAGGTTGAAAGAACCTTAGGTGACAAGGGATGTGGAACATCTCGTCATCAGGAAAAGTGATTTTAAAGTTAAGGGGGCGAGGATTGGACAAGGATTTAGAGGGTTACAAAATAGCAAGGAAGGAATTGAAGAATGGACTTAGGAGTGCTAGAAGCGGGCATGAAAATGTTTTAGCGGGTCAGATTAAGGAAAACCCTCAGGTATTCTACACTTATGTGAGGAACAAGAGGATGGCCAGAATGAGAATAGGACCAGTCAGGGATAGTGGAAGGAACTTGTGCCTGGAGTCAGAGGAAGTAGGGGAAGTCCTGAATGCATACGTTGCTTCAGTTTCACGACTGAGAAGGACTTTGACGCTTCTGAGGACAGCATGAAACATTGATATGCTGGAACAGGTTGATGTTTGGAAGGATGATATGCTGAAAATTTTTGAAAAATGTAAGGATAGATAAATCCCCGGGCCAGATGGGATATACTCTACTGCACCTTTGGCGATGATCTTTGCGTCCTCACTGTCCACTGAAGTACTGCCAGATGATTGGAGGGTGGGAAATGTTATTCCCTTGTTCATGAAAGTGAATAGGGATAATCCTGGGAGTTATAGACCAGTCAGTCTTATGTCAGTGGTGGGCAAAGTATTGGAGAGGATTCTGAGAGACAGGATTTATAATTACTTAGAAAACCACAGTTTGAGTAGAGATAATCAGCATGGCTTTGCAAGGGGGCAAGTCATGCCTTACACACCTTATTCAATTCTTTGAGGATGTGACAAAACACATTGATGATGGTAGAGCAGTGGATGTGATGTACAATTGATAAGGGTCCCATGGTAGGTCATTCAGAAAATAAGGAGGCATGGGGATACAGGGAAACCAGTCTGTCTGGAGACAGAATTAGCTATCCCATAGAAGACAGAGAGTGGTGATAGAAAGTGTTTAGCCTGGAGCTCGGTGACCAGTGGTGTTCAACAGGGATCGGTTCTGGGACCTCTGCCCTTTGTGATTTTTATAAATGACTTGGATGAGAAAGTGGAAGGGTGGGTTAGTAAGTGTGCTGATGACACGAAGCTTGGTAGAGTTGTGGATAGTGTGGAGGGCTGTTGTAGGTTGCATCGAGACATTGACAAGTGTTGATAAGTGGTAGATGGAGTTCAACTTGGAAAAGTGTGAAATCATTCACTTTGGATGGTATAAATTGAATGCAGAATACAGAGTTAAAGGCAAGAGTCTTGGCAGTGTGAAGGAACAGAGGGGTCTCTTAGTCCATGTCTATAGATCCCTCAAAGTTGCCACGCAGGTTGATAAGGTTGTTAGGAAGATGTATGGTGTGTTGGCTTTCATGAACAGGGGGATTGAGATTAAGAGCCGCGAAGTTATGCTGCAGCTCTACAGAGTCCTAGTTACACTACACTTGGAATATTGTGTTCAGTTCTGGTTGTTTCATTATAGGAAAGATGTGGAAGCTTTAAAGAGGGTGCAATGGAGATTTACAAGGATACTGCCTTGACTGGAGGGCATGTCTTATGAAGAAAGGTTGAGGGAGCTCGGGCTTTTCTCATGACAGCGAAGAAGGATGAGAGGTGACTTGATAGAGGTGTACAAGATGTTGAGAGGCATAGAGTAGATAGCCAGACATTTTTCCCAAGGTGGAAATGTCCATCACGAGGGGGCATAATTTTAAGGTAATTGGAGGAAGGTTTACAGGAGATGTCAGAGGCAGGTTATTTACTCAGAGAGTGGTGGGTACATGGAATGCACTGCCTGTAGTGGTAGTAGAGTCAGATACATTCGGGACATTTAAGCAACTGTTGGATAAGCACATGGAAGTTAAAACAACGAAAGGTATGTAGGTTATTCTGATCTTAGAGTAGGATAAAAGGTCAGCACAACATTGAGGGGCCAAAGGGCCTGTATTGTGCTGTATTGTTCTATGTAGATCCTGAGGGATCTGGAATTAATGTTAATGTTAATTCCAAAACTAACAGGAGTCAAATCCTCTGGAAGCTCACCGCATTTCAGAATTACCTCGATTCTCTGTTTGTGTTTGATGTTGTATAACAGTCATGAGGCTTGGAATGGCTAGGGTTGCATACTGAACATTGCCCACTGTTTGAACAGCCAATTGTACAGGCAACTTCCTGAGCCCTCTCCTCCAACAGCTACCTAATATCTCACTGACAGAGGAACCAGTTCCTAAACAACTGGAGAGAGCGCTCCAGTGTGAGGCTCAAACCTTGGTCAGTTCAGATAAAAGACTTGAAATTCCTGGAGGAAGTTCCGAGGACACATCCACTCCACAAACAGGAAATATATGAAGTAATTGAAGCCACACACGATGTCAGCATGTTGCACCATCTTAGAGAAGGTTCATCATAAAGGTAACACTGCAGAGTCTGAAGATGGAAAATTGCTATCTGGGTGCAGATACAAATCAACATCTGACCTCTCTTCCCAAACCGGAGGTTCAGTGTCTCAGCAGTGACCTAATATTGTTTCATGTCCCAGAAAAACACAATTAGTTTACTCTATGTTTATGACAAACTCTGGGGGAGGGATTAAAGTGACTAGCCAGTACCACAACATGATAACAATCAACTCATTTTTGACCACCTCTCAACTCCTGAAAGGAAACACTTGGAGTAGTCCTGACTAGCATCCTAAGTGAGTTGCCACCTTGGTTTCCAATGCATGCTAATTTGCAGGCCAGGGTTCATAAAAACTAGGAATAGGCCATTTGAGCCTGATGCACCATTCATTTGGCCATAGCAGATCCTCTATTTCAATGCCATATCCCACTTTCTCCCCATAACCCTTCAGGACTTTAAAATATGAAAAAGTCTCTCTCTCTTCCTTGAATATATTCAGTGACTTGGCCTCCATAGTCTTCTGTGGTACAGAATTCTACAGAATTCATTTGAGTGAAGAACCTCTTCCTTGTCTCAGCCCTAAATGGTCTCCCACATATCCTGAGAGTGTGTTCCCTGGTTTTAGACTTCCAGCTAGAAAAAAACATCCTCTTTGCACTGAGTCTGGCCAGCCCAGTTGGAATTTTATACATTTCAATCAGATCCCCTTTCATCCTGCTGAACTTTAGTGAATACTGGACCAGAGCTGAAAATGTGTTGCTGGAAAAGCGCAGCAGGTCAGGCAGCATCCAAGGAGCAGGAGAATCGACGTTTCGGGCATAAGCCCTTCTTCAGGAATGAGGCAAGTACCCTTCCACTGACACCCTCCTTCGACTGACTGAATTGGTCCTCACCCTGAACAACTTCTCTTTCCAATCCTCCCGCTTCCTCCGAACCAAAGAAGTAGCCATGGGCACCCGCATGGGCCCCAGCGATGCCTGCCTCTTCATAGGATATGTGGAACAGTCCATCTTCCGCAGCTACACTGCACCACCCCCACCTTTTCCTCCGCTACATCGATGACTGTATCGGCGCTGCCTCGTGCTCCCACGAAGAGGTTGAACAGTTCATCCACTTTACCAATACCTTCCACCCCGACCTCAAATTCACCTGGACCGTCTCAGACTCCTCCCTCCCCTTCCTAGACCTTTCCATTTCTATCTCGGGCGACCGAATCAACACAGACATTTACTTTAAACCAACCAACTCCCACAGCTACCTAAACTACACCTCCTCCCACCCTGCCCTCTTTAAAAACACCATCCTATATTCCCAATTCCTTCGTCTCCGCCGCATCTGCTCCCAGGTGGACCAGTTCCAATACCGTACAACCCAGATGGCCTCCTTCTTCAAAGACCGCAAATTCCCCCCAGGCGTGATCGACGATGCCCTCCACCGCATCTTCTCCACTTCCTGCTCCTCCGCCCTTGAGCCCCGCCCCTCCAACCGCCACCAGGACAGAACCCC
>NC_057713.1:43831009-43843250 GCF_004010195.1 Chiloscyllium plagiosum
TCCAACGCCCCTCCCCCAAGTCCCTCCTCCCTAACTTTTATCTTAGCGTGCTGGACACACTTTCCTCATTCCTGAAGAAGGGCTTATGCCCGAAACGTCAATTCTCCTGCTCCTTGGATGCTGCCTGATCTGCTGCGCTTTTCCAGCAACACATTTTCAGCTCTGATCTCCAGCATCTGCAGTCCTCACTTTCTCCTTGAATACTGGACCAGTCAAACAAACCTCTCCTCACAGAACAGTCCTGCCATCCCCAATAACAGCTGAATGAACCTTTGCTGCACTTCCTTTCTTAGGTAAGGAAAGCAAACCTTAGGTGTGGTCCTGTGTAACTGCAGCAAGACATTCCTACTTCTGAACCCAAACCCTCTTGCAATCAAAGCCAATGTATATTTGCCTTTCTAATTGTTTGCTCTACGCGCCGTCTCCTTTCATGAACTTGTGTGCAAGGAGACCCAGATCCCTTAGTATTATCCACATTTCCTTATATATCACCATTTATCTTTGTCTTTCTGTTTATCACACCAGTACATAATGTCACATTTAGCCACATTGTACTGTGTCTACCGTGCTTGTCTACTCACTCAACAATTAATTTCTGAGCCCATGACCATTTCACAATGCTGATGGCTCCAATATTTTAACAACTTAACAATTTCTATCCAAACTCTCCTGGCTTGGAAGCTTCATAAACTAAAACACTTCAGCTAAAGTAACTGGTTTCCCTTGAACTAAAAGCTTGATTCTCTCTTCTGAACTGAGACCTTGAGCTTTCTGTTCTGAAGTCAAAACTAAAACTAATAGCTGAGATGAATCTTTCATAAACTCAATGATGTAAACATTAATCCATTAATACCACATGGGGTTTTGCCAGGAATTTGGCAGAAGTCACAAGCCTTCTTGGAATTGATACAATTTGACAATTGTTTCTAATAGCTTTCAAGTCTGTTATGACCAGAGCCCAGGCAAGACAGTTTGGATCTAGATGAAACATCACAAACTGTTACACTCTCAGATGAGAAGCAATGAACTGGCTCCCCTTCTTTATTTACCTATCCCATTGGTTGGATGGAACAAAGTTAATTTAAAAAGGTTCCCTTCCTGGGAATATCTTTCTTCCAGACCTAAAAGCAGCCAACATAACTGGGCTTTCTTCATAGTTAATAAAGAGAGAGGTTTTTTAAAAAATTACTACAGCAGAAGAAGAATCAGTAACACAAAACAGGTTATAAATAAGGACATCCAAAAAGAAAGAGGTTCAGAAAAAAATACAAACATACAGGGTGGTTACAAGGAGATAGTTCTTTGACTGTAACCTTCACGGCACACTAATATTTGATCCAGTCCTAATAACACACTCCAGTAGAGGTGAAACTGTCTTTATAACCCTGTCCTGGTATCTTCTTCAAAGGAAAAAAGACAATCTGTGTCTACAGTTTGGACATAATCCACAGAGGGTCATTTTTCTATTGAGCATCAGCCCCTCTTTCTCATTGTCGTCTCAAGAGATTTCAGTAATGATCACAAGATGTTTTGACATGCACCTTCTCCTTTCTTTGGAAAACCTTTTGTTTAAAGTTCCATTCACATCATGAATATGCCATCCAAAGAATCTCTCTCTCTCTCCAGAAGCCACATTATTTACATCTGTACCATTATGGGCTGTATCAAACCTTTTTTGTAAAACCGTTTAAGGACAGACCTGTTTAGAAAAAAATCATCTTCATGGAACTAACCCATTTCTATCAGTATCTACCTTCAAATCCAAATCACGACACACATTATATACCTTTCAATATAAGGGAACTGAAGATCATTGAGCTAAAGAAATAGCTATTGCCAAAGTGAAGGAAGGGAAATGAACAAGAAGCCAGAGATAAAAGAATGATGAGATTAAGGATTAGCTGTAAGGCTAGGGGATGTTACGGAGAAAGTTAAATATGAAGTCAAGTAGGGATTTGGAGTTATAGAGTCATAGATATGTACAGCATGGAAACAGATCCTTCTGTTCAACCTCTCCATGCTGACCAGATATCCCAACCCAATCTAGTCCCACCTGCCAGCATCCGGCTCATATCCCTCCAAACCCTTCCTATTCGTATACCCATCCAAATGCCTCTTAAATGTTGCAATTGTACCAGCCATCACCACTTCCTCTGGCAGCTCATTCCATAGACGTACCACCCTCTGTGAAAACGTTGCCCCTTAGGTCTCTTTTATATCTTTCTCCTCTCACCCTAAACCTATGCCCTCTAGTTCTGGACTCCCTGACCCCAGGGATAAGATTTTGCCTATTTATCCTATCCATGCCCCTCATAATTTTGTAAAACCTCTATAAGGTCACCTCTCAGCCTCCGACGCTCCAGGGAAAACAGCCCCAACCTGTTCAGCCTCTCCCTATAGCTCAAATCCACCAACCCTGGCAACATCCTTGTAAATCTTTTCTGAACCCTTTCAAGTTTCACAACATCTTTCCTATAGGAAGGAGACCAGAATTGCATGCAATATTTCCAACAGTGGCCTAACCAATGTCCTGTACAGCCGCAACATGACCTCCCAGCTCCTGTACTCAATACTCTGACCAATAAACGAAAGCATATCAAACACCTTCTTCACTATCCTATCTACCTGCGACTCCACTTTCAAGGAGCTATGAACCTGCACTCCAAGGTCTCTTTGTTCAGCAACACTCCCTAGGACCTTACCATTAAGTGCATAAGTCCTGCTAAGATTTGCTTTCCCAAAATGCAGCACCTTGCATTTATCTGAATTAAACTCCATCTGCCACTTCTCAGCCCATTGGCCCATCTGGTCAAGATCCTGTTGTAATCTGAGGTAACCCTCTTCACTGTCCACTACACCTCCAATCTTAGTGTCATCTGCAAACTTACTAACTGTACCTCTTATGCTCGCATTCAAATCATTTATGGAAATGACAAAAAGTAGAGGATCCAGCACTGATCCTTGTGGCACTCCACTGGTCACCGACCTCCAGTCTGAAAAACAACCCTCCACCACCACCCTCTGTCTTCTACCTTTGAGCCAGTTCTGTATCCAAATGGCTAGTTCTCCCTATATTCCATGAGATCTAACCTTGCTAATCAGTCTCCCATGGGGAACCTTGCCGAACGCCTTATTGAAGTTCATATATACCACATATACCACTCTGCTCTCATTAATCCTCTTTGCTACTTCTTCAAAAAACTCAATCAAGTTTGTGAGACATGATTTCCCATGCACAAAGTCATGTTGACTATCCCTAATCAGTCCTAGCCTTTCCAAATACATGTACATCCTGTCCCTCAGGATTCCCTCCAACAACTTGCCCACCATCGATGTAAGACTCACTGGTCTATAGTTCCCTGGCTTGTCCTTATCACCCTTCTTAAACAGTGGCACCACGTTAGCCAACCTCCAGTCTTCATCCAAGATGGAGGACGGGAAAAATTTCTGGCTGTAACAGCTGCTCCTTTTTTGAGGTATTTTAGGTGCTGGAGGTGATTTCCTAGAATTTCAGGAGCAGCAATTACTGTTTTATATGCTGTTGCATTGTTTTGGGACTTTGGAAAAAAAAAGTCAAAATAACAGCAGTTTTAAAAGAAACAAGAACAGACAAAGGAAGTACATGGTGAGGCCAATGCAGAAGAGAAAGAGAGAGAACCTGCACAGCTACTGCCTTTGCCGTTTGAATTTATGTATTGCTGGAAATCGGAGTGCATCTTGGAAAATTAACAAATTGTGAAATTTACAACTGATCTTGGAGGAACTGTTGGGCGAAGTTCACAGCACAGAATCAAAGAAGTTAATCATTGTTTTAAATGTGGCCAACAGAGAATCTGCAGTAGTGAGTAGAGTGGGTTCTTTCATGATTTTATGATTTTGGAGATATGTCTCTTGATTAAACTTAAAATATAAGCCGTAACTATTAATTTAACCTGGGGCAGTATTTGTAGAGGAATAAGACGGTGTTATTTTCTGGGTTAATAGATTGTGAAGGAGCAAAAATGGCCTTTAATAGAGTGATATGTACTTCTTGTCAGATGTGGAAGTTTAAAGAGAATTTAAGGGTTACTGTGGATTATATCTGCCATAAATGCTGTTGGGTGTGAATCTTACCAGATCAAATGGATCAGTTGGAGAGACAGTTAGAAGTGATGAGGAATTTGCAACAATACGTCATGAATAGCAGTTATAGGAAGGGGGGAAGTCTCAGATACAGTCACATAGACGGGTTAACTCCAGGGAAGGTAAGAGAGATAGGAAGCTTGTGCAGGAGTCATTTGTGGATATACCCATTTCAAACGGGTATGCTGTTTTGGAAAATGTAGGTGGTGGTGTATTCTTAGGGGAACGTAGCACGTACAGCCAAGTTTCTGGTATTGCGACTGGCTCTAATGCAACGAGGGGTACGTCAGCTTCCAAGAGCTCAATTGTGTTAGGGGATTCTGTAGTCTGAAGTACAGACAGACGTTTCTGTGGCCAGCAGCGAAAAAGCAGAATGGTGTGTTGCTTCCCTGGTGCCAGGATCAAGGATGTCTCAGAGAGGGTGCAGCAGAATGTTCTCAAGGGGGAGAGGGGCCAGCAAGAGGTCATTGTCCACATTGGAACCAATGACATAGGAAGGGAAAAGGTTGAGATTCTGAAGGGAGATTACAGAGAGTTAAGCAGAAATTTAAAAAGGAGGTCCTCGACAGTAGTAATATCTGGTTTACTCCCGGTGTTACAAGCTAGTGACGGCAGGAATAGAGCAGATGAATGGTGTATGGGAGAAGGATTCACATTTTTGGATTATTGGAATCTCTTTCCGGGTAGAAGTGACCTGTACAAGAAGGACGGATTGCACCTAAATTGGAAGGGGACTATATACTGACAGGTAAATTTGCTCGAGCTGCTCGGGAGGATTTAAACCAGTCAGGTTGGGGGATGGGACCCAGGGAGATAGTGAAGAAAGAGATCAATCTGAGACTGGTACAGTTGAGAACAGAAGTGAGTCAAACAGTCAGGGCAGGCAGCGACAAGGTAGGACTAATAAATTAAACTGCATTTATTTCAATGCAAGGGACCTAACAGGAAAGGCAGACAAACTCAGGGCATGGTTAGCAACATGGGACTGGGATATCATAGCAAATACAGAAACATGGCTCAGGGATGGGCAGGACTGGCAGCTTAATGTTCCAGGATACAAATGCTACAGGAGGAAAAAAAGGGAGGCAAGAGAGGAGGGGGAGTGGTGTTTTTGATAAGGGATAGCATTACAGCTGTGCTGAGGGAGGATATTCCTGGAAATACATCCAGGGAAGTTATTTGGGTGGAACTGAGAAATAAGAAAGGGATGATAACCTTACTGGGATTGTGTTATAGACCCCCTAATAGTTAGAGGAAAATTGAGAAACAAACTTGTAAGGAGATCTCAGCTATCTGTAAGAATATTAGGGTGGTTATGGTAGGGGATTTTAACTTTCCAAACATAGGCTGAGACTGCCATAATGCTAAGGGTTTAGATGAAGAGGAATTTGTTAAGTGTGTACAAGGCAATTTTCTGATTCAGTATGTGGATGCACCTACTACAGAAGGTGCAAAACTTGACCTACTCTTGGGAAATAAGGCAGGGCAGGTGACTGAGGTGTCAGTGGGAAGTACTTTGGGGCCAGCGATCATAATTCTATTAAATTGCAAATAATGATGGAAAAGGATAGATCAGGTCTAATGGTTGAAATTCTAAATTGGAGAAAGGCCAATTTTGACGGTATTAGGCAAGAACTTTCGAAAGCTGATTGGGGGCAGATGTTCGCAGGTAAAGGGATGGCTGGAAAATGGGAAGCCTTCAGAAATGAGATAACGAGAATGCAGAGAAAGTATATTCCTGTTAGGGTGAAAGGAAAGGGCTGGTAGGTATAGGGAATGCTGGATGACTAAAGAAATTGAGGATTTGGTTAAGAAACATATGTGAGGTATAGACAGAATAGATCGAGTGAATCTTTAGAAGAGTATAAAGGAAGTAGGAGTATACTTAAGAGGGAAATCAGGAGGGCAAAAAGTGGACATGATATAGTTTTGGCAAATAGAATTAAGGAGAATCCAAAGAGTTTTTACAAATACAAAAAGGACAAAAGGGTAACTAGGGAGAGAATACGGCCCCTCAAAGATCAGCAAGGCGACCTTTGTGTGGAGCCTCAGAAAATAGGGAAGATACTAAATGAGTATTTTGCATCATTATTTATTGTGGAAAAGGATATGGAAGATATAGACTGTCGGGAAATAGATGGTGACATCTTGCAAAATGTCCTTATTACAGAGGAGGATGTGCTGGATGTCTTGAAATGGGTAAAGGTGGATAAATCCCCAGGACCTAATCAGGTGTACCCTAAAACTCTGTGGGAAGCTAGAGAAGCAATTGCTGGGCCTCTTGCTGAGATATTTGTATCATCGATAGTCACAGGTGTTAAAGATAAGAATTAGAATATTAAATTAAGGCACTTGTACTAAGGATCAAGGTTGGTTGGTGAGGACAAAGGTAGTGAGTGCACAGGAATTAATGTGAAAAAGGATACAAGCAACAATATTTTGGATGAGTTAGCCTTATATAACATGCTGGATGGAAGACTGATCAGAATAAACCTTTAGAATAGTCAGGCCCACGGTGGAAAAGAAATCAATGAAAGTTTAGCCAAGGTGAGGCACAGGTGGATAATACTGCAAAGTTGAAAGTTGGCAGGGCTTTAATGAAGTACATTAATTGGAGAGGATGCTAAGGTTGCAAAGTGTGGTTCAGCTTGAAACAGTAACCATAAAGACAGATAGTACTGTTGGCTAGAGTATGGAGTTTATGGTGGTGGTCAAAGTCTTAATGTTCCAAAATTGTTCGCTTGAAAAAACCATCCTTCACCCAAAAATGTTTGGCAAACGTAATCAGAAATACATGATAGTTGAGGCATAGTTGAGTCCAAAAATGTGCGGGTTAGGTGAATTGGCCACGCTAAATTGCCCGTAGTGTTAGGTGAAGGGGTAAATGTGGGGGAATGAGTCTGGGTGGGTTGCTCTTCGGAAGGTCGGAGTGGGCTTGTTGGGCCGAAGGGCCTGTTTCCACACTGTAAGTAATCTAATCTAGGCATTGACAGACATTGTAGAGAGGCAGTATTCATTGTCATATGCAAACTGACTCCAGAATGGTGACTGAGATTGTTAAGCAGCAGCATTTAGATAAGTAAGGTGGTAAAGGATAGTTCTATGAAAAATTCCAGATGCAATGGTCTAAGGGCAGGATCAGAAATTATTGCCACAGATGTTTCAACAGCAATTAGATTGGTAAAAAGAACCACCAAGTAAAAGGCAATCTCAGTAAGTTGAGCAATGGAGAGGACTAAGAGAAGAATAAGTGAAAATTATATATTACAGAGACATCTTGAGACACAAGCAGATATAATGCATCATGACTGGTCACAAGAAATGTCATTCTATATTTTGTATTAGGCTTTTTCACTGTTGCTACAGGAGCAAAAATCTGACTAGAAAGAATAAAATATGAAATTGTGGGAGATAAACACTTTTGGGAGGCAACAGTGGAAGAGGAAAGGATATTGGAGACAGGACAACAGTTTCCAAGGATGTTGGTGGTGAAGATTATTCTTGAGTTGGAGAATGATGACAACTGAGTGAAAAAAAAGCTGCATAGTATTTGAGACGAAAAACATTTACATGATTAGCTAGCATTTGTGCCAGGAAGATAACTAGGAATTAAAGCATCAGGTTATATGAATGAAATAATATGCACTGAAGAGGACATAAGGAAGATGAGAGAGAAACAAGAAACAGCAAGGCAAAGCCATAAGCATGAAAAGTTTCTATACTTATCATATTAGAATAGTTGGTATTCAATTTGTTGAGGCATGTGGATAAATATGACATGGTAGTCTAATACTGAACAGGAGAAAGTGAGATGCAGATGCTGGAGAGTCAGAGTTGAAAAGCGTGGCACTAGAAAAGCACAACAGTTCAGGCAGCATCCGAGGAGTAGAATTGTGCCTGAAACATCGACTCTCCTCAGATGCTGCCTGACCTGCTGTGCTTTTCCACTCTGATGTAGAACAGGTCACATTCCACTTACTGAGAGGGCAAAAACATTAAGATATCATGGCAATGGATGGCAAAGTAATACCGACTCCAATGTTGTACCTTCATTTAACCCAGCAATCAAGGCACTTCTAAAAAAAATTCATTCATGGAATAATGGCATTGATATCACTGGGTAGGCCAGCATTTATTGGCCATCCTTAATTGCTCATCGGTGTACATCTGGCATCTCATGTAGGACAGACTGGGTAAGATAGCAGTTTCCTTCCTTTGACATCAGTGAACCAGATGAGTTTTTCTGACAATCAACAATGGTTTCATGGTCATCGTTAGACTGTTAATTCCAGATTTTTATTGAATTCAAATTCCACCTTCTGCTGCTGGAGGATTCAAACCCGGGTCCATTTTACTTGGGTCTCCAGTGATAATACCACTAAGCCATCGCCTCTCCTCCTGACATGTCAAAATGTTACAAGCTTTTTTGAAACACCATCATTTATTTGAAATAAATATCTGTACATGACTGACCACACCATTCCCTAAATATATCTGCATCCATAAAGTGTTTTAAAAATGTGCAACCAAGCAAAATGAAGCACAAACACTAATTTATTTATAAATTCAGCACATTGCAAGTACCTTCGTGCAATATCATTACAGAATGTTTAGAAATAAATTGGAACACCTGCATCTCAAGGAGGCATTAACGTACAAACTTAAAACAGATCCTGATTAATGAGTCTCACTCAAATTAAATAAGACAAATTCCAGATGTGAGTTATTGCATTAGAGTGCCCTCTAAAGGCTAAATTGAAGTTTGTTTTCTAGACTCTAAATGTAGTAATAATGATTTACAGCATCACTTTTTTTATAGTGCCCTGTGTTTTCTGATATTAAATTAATTTTCTTTTAATATGAAACTTTCCTTTGGGTCAAGCTTTCTTTTCAAACATTGCTTGATTTATGGTCAGAATTTTACGTAGGATGGTTTTAGAGTCATAATTGCAAGTTACGTGACTTCCCATAATCACAAACTAGTCTTGGAAAATTATAGAACAAAATGTTCAGACTTGAATGAAAACAAAAATCAAGAAACAGTTATACCCAAATTATATTGTAAAATCTTGCAGCTATGCATAACTCATCTCTGCAAGACATTATTTACTTTATGCTACATGTTTGCATCAGATCTTTTTCCAGGCAGACATTCACCACGCCAAAATAGGCTGTGACTTCTGACTCTCTGTTGAGAATATCACAGAATATCAAATAGTGATTATAGAATAATCCAAAGATTACTTGTTCATCCTCCAAAGGTTTTGGTCAAAATGCTATTACAGCTAGTTACAAATTCTTTATTTACAACCAGAGTGCAGAAACAGAGGCCTCTGCTGCCAATAACATCATGATATTCTCTAATCTTAATAAATGTGGAAAACCAGGTGTAAAGAACCTTGGTTGTGGCTACTAATTATTGTTTATAACTTCTCACTGTAATGTGATTAAATAAAAATAGTATAATAAAGGTTAAGTGATTAAACTGACAATAATGTTGGCCCTGAAAGTTGAAGGATTTATTTCAGCATTGTTCCAAAACATAAATCTGATATGGTAGTTAAAGCATATACTACAAAAAGCATATACTACAAAAAGTAATACAGATAATAATTTTATTATACACTCGTGTTCAATTTTAGTCTGTTATCTCTTCCCAAGTAATTGATCTGTACAGAGCAGTTAACAAATCTAAAATGAATGTAACCAGCTTCCATAAGTAAATAATTGACTTTAAAAATGCAAGCAAGAATTAACAGCATAATTATATTTACCCAATACATTTGGAGATAATGCTTCGAGTTTGTTATCAAACAAGTGGAGCTTCCTTAATTGTCTTAGATGTTTCAGAACTTCTGGAAGTGCTTCAAAGGAATTATTTCCCAAATTGAGTTCTGTCAACTACAAAATAATTCAAAAGATTTCTATATACAGTACTGTGAAACACAGTCATCCATATTTATACAAAAGCTGCAGCTAGCAAATTAAGAATGTCCAAACTGTTTAGCTTGTAGTCATAAGCAGTTCATGTGTGTAGGCTCGTAGTTTGCATATAAAGTTTGGATGTAAAAATAAGAAAAAAAGTTATAAATGTTGGAAGTCTGAACCCAAATAATGTTGAGAACAAATATTATTTCAGACAGTTAGAAAATTTAAATCTGCATTCCTGTTATTTGTAGGTATCTCTGGTTGGGGGGGGGGTAACCACCAAAGCGAAGTATTCTAATTTAGCAATTATCGACCAAAGGTCAAGAGAACAATGTGCTGTTTCAAACATCTACATTCAGGGATGTTTTGAAAGAAACAAAACAGGGAATAAAGAATAAGCACACATAAAAATGAGAACTCTAAACTTTTTGAAGAAGATTGCAGGGCCTACAATGATGCAGTTTCTAATTTGGATATCCCTACAATAGCTAACAGCAGCATAAAATCACTTACTTTCATCACTGACAGCTCTATTGTGCATCCAAAAGAAAGACATAATCAGATAGTCAAGGATGTAGATTTTAAATGGTCAAAGAGATTTAGGTAAGGTCATACACAACATTGGGTTTAGATGGCTGAAGATGCTGCCACCAATGGTAGACCAACAGGAGGCTATGGCAACATAAGAGATCAATGCCAGTGGAAAGGAGATTTCGATGAGGTGGCTGTAGGAGGTTACAAAGAAAGTAAGTAGCAAGATCACAAAAGGATTTAAAACATGAGAATTTATAATTTGAGGCCAAGGGAGATCTGGGGCCAGTGTGAGGTCAAGGGGTAATGGGAGGATATGTTTTTTTACAAAACAGAATATGAGCAGCACAGTTTTCAATGAACAGAAATTGACAGAAGATAAAGAATGGGGGGCTAGACAGGACAGCATTGAAATAGAAATGACAAAAGACATGCATAAAGACTGCAGGGCAGATAGATTAAGGTTGCAAAGCAATGCAATGTTATAGAGTTGAAATAAGGCTTCTTAATGATAAAGAGGGTTTGTGAGTGGAAGATCAACATAGACTGTGGCTTTTGCATATGACTGAACCTATTTTCATCTGAGTGGCAAGGTAGAAAATGGAACCAATGTTACAGATAAAATAGTTTGTGGCACAGACCAAGTAATAACTTCGCTTTTCTTAGAAATCTAGCTTCAGTGAATTAATAAAATACAAGAAACCTACCAGCACAAGATGGATGTTAACTGATGTTGGATTAGATTTACAGGAAATGGCATCAGCATGGGTACAGCTCGGTTGGGGCAGTAGTGTTGTTTGAGAGTCGGGGCACAAGCAGAGAACAGACAGGTCAAGTGTCATGGTGAATTTGAGATGAGGTTTACAATGAGTAGAAACAGGGGTTACAGTCAGTGGGAGTAATTGTGAATGGGATAAACATCACAATCAGTAGAGATGGTGGGAGGGTTAAGGCGATGGTGAGGAAGCTGTAGGACAGAGTTTTGGGATTTGGATGAGGCATGAGGATGGGAATCATGAAAGGCCAGCATAAAGGCAGTTTTTCAGTAATTAGGGAGAAGAGTAAGTGAACTAGGCTGCCTGTATATCCATGATTAGGATGGTTGAACAGAAAGTATGCATTTATATAGCATGAACACAAGACATCTCAATATAGTTTACATTCAATGAAGTAATTTTTAAATTTAGCCATTGTAATGAAAGAAATGCACAGGCTCCCACAAACATGGTAATGAGTAGATAACCTGTTTTGTGATGTGAATTGCGGGAATAAACATTGGCCAGGAGTAACTATCAGGCTTTTCTTCAACATGAGATATTTTCCATCTATGTGAGAGATCATATATGACGTCATACAAGGCAATGCGGCCCCACTGCAGGATCTGGGGCATTTACAGGGCAGAAGTTGGCTTGAAAGTGGGACTGCATTCAGAATGTTTTGTAGTTTAATACTTAATAGGGTAGGAGATGGAGGATCTGAACAAGGATAGCGTTGATGTGGAGGGAAGTCGGGTTGAGAAAGCTGGGGAGTTCGGCTCGGGAGCTAGAGGTATCAGATTGGTGGGAGGGCTGAGGGTGTCAGGTGGGCCAGTGTGTCAAACTGGGGAGAGGAGGCGGGGTTAGGGAGGGGACAGGTCATGTGGGGGTGGGGCTGGGGGGTG
>NC_057713.1:43843641-43845922 GCF_004010195.1 Chiloscyllium plagiosum
GGACGTCAGGTGGGGCTGGGGGCGTCAGATGGGGGTGGGGCTGGGGACGTCAGGTGGGGCTGGGGGCGTGGCTGTGTTGGGGGTGTGTTGTCGGGTGTGTGCTCCGTCTTGTTCTCGCTGCCTCCCGCCCCCTTACATTGTTGAGCGCCTGTAACTCCGCCGGCAGGTCGCTGATCAGATTATTTTTCAGCTGGAGGCGGTTCAGTTCGAATAACCTCCCCACCGCCTTTGGAACCCGCCTCAGTTTCTTGCCGCTCAGGTCCAGATGCTTTGCGTTTCCCCGAAGAGCCCGCAGCACCAGCGTATCCGCCATCTCCCCGGCACGGCGACCCGTCTCCAGGGAAACGCTGCCAGTGCGCATGTGCGGGAATCACGTGCGCCCTCTAACGACCGGCCGAGTGAAACACACCAACGTTCAAAGTTAAAAATCGCACAGCATCAGGTAATAGTCCAACAGGTTTAATTGGAAGCGTCGCCCCTTCATCAGGTGATAGTGGAGGACACAATTCTAAGGCACAGAATTTAAAGCAAAAATTTGCAGTGTGATGTAACTGAAATTATACATGGAAAAATACCTTGATCGTCTGTTGAGTCTTTCATCTGTTCCAACACCATGATAGTTTCACTTCTTTCATGTGTAAATCACAAAACATTTTTTTAAAAAGTTGCATTCTCAGGTTAGCTGTAACAATGGGTGTTAGCTAGACAATATGTTGGAGGTAAAAAGAGGTAATTCCTGATGAAGGGCTTTTGCCCGAAACGTCGATTTCGAAGCTCCTCGGATGCTGCCTGAATTGCTGTGCTCTTCCAGCACCACTGATCCAGAATATGTTGGAGGTGTTAGCCCCCTGTGTTCTCTGTCTATGCCATGATGTTTAGATTGACTCTAATCTAAAAAGTGAGATAACAGAGTTTTACATGGATTCATGCAGTTTTTGAGCAAAGTACCATGTAGCTCTACAAGTACAGATTCACCCCATGTGGGATGTGGGAAAAATTGCAGAAGATAACAAATGTTAATTAAAGAAAAAGGGGAAATTGTGGAATGTGGGTAAAATAGTGTTACTTCTGCAATTCCATTTACTTATACAAAGTAAATGAACTCACACCAGTGTGTAATTGTTTTAGCCAAGAGCTGAGTCAACTATGTGGAGGAAATACATAATTGTTTTTGCATTAGCTAAAATTGTATGCCAGAATGAAACGTGACAGCAAAACAATGGTAGATATTACAGGCGAATAGATAAGGTGCTGTGAGGGGAAAAGATGCTGTGAGGGGAGGAAGTTAAGCTAGATACGCCTGTACAAACAGTAGGTATAAACATCTGTTTCCCACTTTTACAGAGACACAGGAACAAACCCCAATTACAAGGGTCATAAGGATCAGTATGGTAGGGGAAGGCACAGATGGAGGGGGTAGATAATGATGTAGAAAGAATATGCCTAACAATGACCTACAGCGGGATGAGGTCAGAATAAGCATTTTGTCACAGACAAGGCCGGATACGGCAAGAGATAAACAGGAGTAATGGGTGCCGGTCTAAGGGAAGTGGAAGATGTAAACAGGGGAGGAGCAATGTAAAACAAAAGAAACCAAATTATATAAATGTTGTGTATTAATTGAATTTGGTATGTGTATGTCTCTGGACATCACACCCTCTTGCAAGTGTAAAATAAAGGACACTGCTGATTCAGATTTTGTCTCGGACTGCAATTATTGAAGTGTATGAGCTTTGTTTCTCACAATTGTGGGCTGTCCGGGATGTTCTTCCATCACCGGGGGAGTGGCTGGCCTTGGACACTGGGAAGACGCGTCCCGTTCCCCATTGAGGAGCGGTCTCGTGTCCCAGTTTGGTCCGCTCCCTTGGGCGACTGGTACGGATCCTACAAGAGAGACATCTGAATCAGACAGTGATAGGAGCTCGATAGAAAATACGGCGAAAAGGGGCCAGGCAACTCTGTGCATAGACCAAGGTAAGAAATCTGACTTTTAAGTATTGCCTTGGTGGCCGGGAAAAGGGGTATTTACTTGCTGAGGGACTGCTGAGGGCCCCACGAAATGGGGGGTAGGCAGAGTAGCTGTCACGGAGTAAAGGAAGAAGAAAAAGTCCCTGGTAACATTCCTCCTGAAAGTCCATTGGGGAGGATGTTGCGGGAATGGACAAGCAATACTTGTACAAGGGCAAAAGATTAAAAGAAAATGATTAAATATTGTTGTTTAGTATGGACCAAAGACCCAATCCTTCATCCGGCTGTCTTCTGGCCAAAGTATGGTTCGGAC
>NC_057713.1:43846440-43847041 GCF_004010195.1 Chiloscyllium plagiosum
GGGAACACCTGATTGGAGATGGGGATGCTGGACAGGGAGAGGTGAAGTTTCCCCTCGAGACCCCCCAGTGGGAAAACCAAAACCCGGAGCATAGAGAAGAAATGAGGGAATTGAAAGACCTGATTCTAAAAGGAATAAGAGAGTCAGTTCCGAAGTCACAGAATTTGACTAAAGCCTTTGAAGTTAGACTGGAGAAAGATGAGACTCCCTCAGCTTTCTTGCAAAGATTAATAGACTCAATGCGGAAATATTCTGGAATGAACCCTGAGGACCCAGTGGCACAGGGTCTTTTGAAAGTACATTTTGTGACAAAGGCATGGCCAGACATACAGAGAAAGATACAGAAGATAGAAGGGTGGAGTGAAAAACCATTAGATGAATTGTTAGGGGAGGCACAGAAAATGTTTGTAAAGAGGGAGGATGAGAGACAAAAACAGAAGGTGAAAATGATGGTAGCTCCGGTTGATGAGGTAGTTAAGAATGGAACCAATAGTGAGCAACTGGAGCGGCGGGTGGCAGCATGTAGGACAGAGAGGAAGAGGGAGAGGACAAGGGGGAGCGTTTAATAGAGGGTTCGAGCGACAGGGGCAGAGATGGAGGT
>NC_057713.1:43847541-43849975 GCF_004010195.1 Chiloscyllium plagiosum
GTCTGTGTTGAGTCAGTCGCCCGAGATAGAAATAGAGAGGGCTAGTAAGGGGAGGGAGGAGTCTGAGACGGTCCAAGTAAATTTGAGGTCGGGGTGGAGGGTGTTAGTAAAGTGAATGAACTGTTCAACCTCCTCATGAGAGCACGAGGTAGCGCCAATACAATCATCAATGTAGCGGAGGAAAAAGTGGGGGGTGGTGCCAGTAGCTGTGGAAGATGGACTGTTCCACATATCCGACGAAGAGCCAGACATAGCTGGGGCCCATGCGGGTGCTCATGGCTACTCCTTTGGTTTGGAGGAAGTGGGAGGATTGGAAGTTGTTGTTGTTAAGAGTGAGGACCAGTTCAGTCAGTCGAAGGAGGGTGTCAGTGGAAGGGTACTGGTTGGGTCAGCGGGAGAGAAAGAAGCGGAGGGCTTGGAGGCCTTCGTGATGGGAGATGGAAGCGTATAGGGACTGGATGTCCGTTGTGAAGATAACGCATTGGGGGCCAGGGAAGCGAAAATCATGGAGGAGGTGGAAGGCGTGGGTGGTGTCCCGAACGTAGGTGGGGAGTTCTTGGACTAAGGGAGACATGATGGTGTCGAGGTAAGCAGAGATGAGTTCGGTGGGGCAGGAGCAGGCTGAGACAATGGGTCAGCCAGTGCAGTCGGATTTTGGGCAGGAGGTAGAAACGGGCGGTGCGGGGTTGTGGAACTATGAGGTTGGAGGTGGTGGATGGGAGATCTCCTGAGGTGATGAGGTTATGGATGGTCTGGGAGATGATGGTTTGGTGGTGGGAGGTGGGGTCATGGTCAAGGGGGCAGTAGGACCGGGACCAGCACCGTTTCTGCCCGGTGCGTCACTTCCGCCCCCAGAGCTGCCATCGCTGCAGCCACTTCCACCACCAGTGACGTCACTCACGTGCTCAAGGACCACACCGCACGCTACGTTGCTCCCAGCTCCCACGTCAATCTCCGCCCCCACGTTGATCTCCGTCATCACGACCAACTCCGGCCCTACGACCAACTCTGCCTCCACTCCCAGCTTCAGCCCCACACCAGGTCCCAGGTCCTAGCTCCCAGCCCTGCCGTATTTTCACCATCCCTCCCAACCTTCCCCTCTTGAGGATGAATGATCAGTCCTCAGCAGAGGCCTCACATTCGTACCCTTACGCTCCCGGATCAATGAGTTCGACACGTGGCTAGACATCGAGCATTTCTTCCGCTGCCTTCGCGCCTATTTCTTCAACCAGGACTCTTGCCCATCCTCTAACGACCCCTTCTCCCACCTCCAACACACTCCATCCACCTGGACACCCCGTCCTGGCCTCTTACTCGCCCTCGATCTCTTCATATCCAACTGCCGCCACGACATTGACCGCCTCAACCTGTCCACCCCTCTCACCCACTCCAACCTCTCACCCTCGCAATGCGCAGCCCTCCACTTCCTCCCCTCCAACCCCAACCTCACCATCAAACCGGCAGACAAGGGAGGCGCAGTGGTAGTTTGGCGCACCGATCTTTACACCGCTGAAGCTAGACGCCAACTCGCGGACACCTCCTCCTACTGCCCCCTTGACCATGACCCCATCTGCTCCCAGGAGGACCAAGTCCACTACCGAACAACCCAAATGGCCTCCTTCTTCAAAGACCGCAATTTCCCCTCCGACGTGGTTGACGATGCTCTCCACCGCATCTCCTCCACTTCCCCACCTCTGCCCTTGAACCCTGCCCCTCCAATCGCCACCAGGACAGAACCCCACTGGTCTTCACCTTCCACTCCACCAACCTCCGGATACATCGTATCATCCCCCATTTCCGCCACCTTCAAACAGACCCCACCACCAGAGATGTATTTCCCTCCCCACCCCTATCAGCGTTCCAGAGAGACCACTCCCTCCACGACTCCCTCGTCAGGTTCACACCCACACCTCCCTCCAAGTCCTCACTTTCTCCTCAGGGCATCCTTGCCTACAACATATACGATAGACAATGTTGGCTGAGTCACATGAGTACCTGCCACATACATAGATACCACCATTACACGTGGGGACACCTCCCACCATGTGACTCAGCCAACGTTGTCTAATCCTATACGTTGCAGGCAAGGATGCCTTGAGGCATGGTACATTGGGGAAACCGAGCAAAGGCTACGACAACTGATGAATGGCACCGCACAACAATCAACAGACAGGAGTGTTCCCTCCCAGTTGGGGAACACTTCAGCGGTCCAGGACATTCGACCTCAGGCCTTCGGGTGACCATCTTCCAAGGTGGACTTCAGGACAGGCAGCAGCAAAAAGTGGCCAAGCAGAGGCTGATAGCTAAGTTCGGTACCCATAGGGAGTGCCTCAACCGGGACCTTAGGTTGATGTCACATAACAGGTGACTACCATTGCACTATACGCACACACACCACACACACACAGGCACACATATACACATACACTCTCAT
>NC_057713.1:43850902-43853975 GCF_004010195.1 Chiloscyllium plagiosum
AAATTTTTGCTATAAATTCTGTGCCTTAGAATTGTGTCCTCCACTATCACCTGATGAAGGAGCGGCGCTCCGAAAGCTAGTGTGCTTCCAATTAAACCTGTTGGACTATAACCTGGT
Source organism: Chiloscyllium plagiosum (assembly GCF_004010195.1). Classification (NCBI taxonomy): domain Eukaryota; kingdom Metazoa; phylum Chordata; class Chondrichthyes; order Orectolobiformes; family Hemiscylliidae; genus Chiloscyllium; species Chiloscyllium plagiosum. Next base: position 43,851,020 of record NC_057713.1, read on the forward strand.
GCTGTGTGATTTTTAACTTTGTACACCCAGTTCCAATATTGGCATCTCCAAATCACACCAAAGTTCAGCCAGGTACAGTCTCACCGTGTCCCCATGTCTGTCCCAATCCAAAAGTTCCATTCAAACTGATCCCAGGAAATACTGTCAACTTGATACAAAAATAGCTCATTACTCCTCTCTTTCTCCAATGGGTACAGTAAGTCCGAAACAATTTATGTGATAAATTTTAAGGAAAGAAACATGGTTAGGTATAAACTGATAAGGAAGCACTCTTGTGATAATGTTCCTGCCTCTTAGGGATAGGGAGAGGGAGGAGACAATCTCAAAACATAATTGGGTCTCACGGGAATGATGGTCAGATGGGGATCAACTAATAAACAAAGCAGAGTTGGACATGTTTTCCAGCCACTAGTACTACAAGGAGCATTGCTTGTCCCTCCAGTATTAACAACCCACCAATGAAGGGAATATGTAATAAAATCTTTAACCTCAATGTTAGAATATCTAAACACAAGTGTGTGATCTGAAAAATATTATAAATATTTGCTAAAGCATAAAACAGTGATTAATCTACATAAGGTAAGACTACAGTATTTTCCATGTTGCTACCTCTAAAGTACTGTACAACAAATGGTAATGTGTTGTTTGGGTCTGCTTAAAGGCTATTGGTGTTAATGAACAATACATTCCAGATTATTGGAATTATAATATGTTTTAATTTTTTTAAAATTCAATCAGAGGATCTCAGCATGTCTAGTAAGGCCAGCATATTACTAATCACGAATTGCTCTTGAACTGATTGGCTTGCTGGGCCATTTCAGAGAGCAGTTTAGAGTCAACCATATTGTTGTGAATCCAAGGTCACGTGCATATCAGATCAGGCAAAGGCAGCAGCTTTCCCTCCCAAAGGACATTAGTAAACCAAATGGATATTTATGACAATCAACAATTATTACTTGGTCACCATTAGGTTAACCTTTAATTCTACATTTTGCTTAAAATATAAATTTTACCATCAGCCATGACTTAAACCCAGATTATTAGTGTACTGGTAATGTCAGTGAGCTATTTCCCTTGCTTTTACTGACAATACAAAGATAGGTAGCAAAGCAAGCTGTAAGGACGCAAAAAAGTAGACAGGTTGTCTGAGCAGGCAAGAATGTAACAGACAGCTATCTAGGGAAATGTGAAATTATCTGCTTGGGTATGTAGACAAACATTTATTTTTCTTTAAGGGGAGATACCAGAAAATATTGGTATGTAGTGAAATCTGACTATCTTTGCACACAAATCACAGTAAGCAATTAATAATACAAGTACTGTAAATTGATTAGAATAAGAGTAAGGAAGTTTTACTGTTATGATGTAGGGTTTTGGTGAGGCAGCACCTAGAGTACTGTTGTTTTGATCTCTCTGGCACAAAGATACGCCTGGAGCAGAGGAGATACATTCACTGACTAACTAAACAAAAACAACTTTTGATACAGCAGCTTTAACATAGTATCCATGAGACTTCATGGCAGCAATAGAGAAAAATGACATCAAACCAAAGAGATATAATAAGTCAGAGGTCCAAAATTTGATCAAACATGTAGTTTTTAAGGTGTCTTCAAGGAAGGAAGCAAGATGCTTCCAAAGCTTGGAACCAATGGTGGATATTAAATTGAGAACTCTACAAGAGGTTTGAGTTAGGGGCACTTTCTAAGTTAAGTCTGTTCTTCCATGTGAAGAGATTGAATGGAATGTGTGTATAATCAATGGAGTTTAGACTAGAATATAATTGCAATGTTTAACATTCTGAGAAAGCATTACAGGGTAGATACAGAGAGGTTGTTTCCGCTGCTAGAAATTACAGAACAAGGGGGATAGTCTCAAGATTAGAGGCCAATTATTTAAGACTGGGATGATGAGAAATTTTTTTTATTCATAGAACATAGACAGGTGTGAATCTTTAGAACTCTCTACACCAGAAAGTTGTGGATGCTCAGTCATTGTTCTTTGCCATGAATATTCACAATTAAGCTTTTAGTGCTAAGGGGATTAAGACACAAAGGTAAATAAAGGTGCATTAGCCATGAGCAAGGTCCTAGTGTATTATGGCTCCGATTTTTTTTGTACTTGAAATAATCATATAATGGCTTCTACCACTTATAATGACCAGGTCACATCCTCAGCCCTCTATCCAGAAATGCTCATTGAAACCTTACATCAACTCCAACCACATGCAATTTATGACTCTGAATTTTCCACCTAATCGTCTCTCTCCTGGTCTTCAAAAGTCTATCAAGACTGCCTTTTTTGTTCCTGAGTGTTTCTAACCAGGCCAGCATTTATTGCCTGGAGTTCAGTTAAGAGTTTGTGACATTGCTGTGTGTCTGCAATCACAAAGGATAGACCAAGTAAGGATGGCAGATTATCTTCACTACAAAATATCAGCAAACCAGATGAGTTTTTAATGATACTAATGGTTACATGGTGGCCTTGCAATTTATTCCAGATTTTCCTTAGATTAAATGCAAATTTCGCCAAATGCCAAGGTGGAATTCAAATCCATATTCCCTAAACTTTAGTCTTGATTTCTGAATTACCTGTCAAGTGACATGCGCTGTTATCAGCTCCCTTACCTCAACATTTATCACGTTGTCCTGCCCATGTCACCCATCTTCCTGTGAAACATTTTGGAACAATTTGTTAGGAAAAAGACACTAAAGATTTGCAAATTACTGTTTCTAACTTTGTCCAAAAATAGAACCAACAAGTGTTCATCACCGAAGAACAAACATTACTCATGTTCTGTAAAAAGAATTTGTTTTGATGTACCTCATTATTCAATAAATAGATACCCAAGTTTCAACATTAAAGAAAAACTGAAAGAACTGCGGATGCTGTAAATCAGAAACAACAAATTGCTGGAAAAGCTCAGCAGGTCTGGCAGCATCCGTGGAGAGAAATCAGG
>NC_057713.1:43857116-43872236 GCF_004010195.1 Chiloscyllium plagiosum
TCCTGATTTAACTTACATCCGACATCCAGACTACTGTTTGGGGGCCTGTAGATGACTCCCAAGAGGGTCTTTTTACCCTTAGTATTTCTCAGCTCTATCCACACTGACTCTACATCCCCTGCCTCTAGGTCCCCCCGCGCAAGGGACTGAATATCATCCCTTCCCAACATGGCCACCCCATCCCCTCTGCCCGTCAGTCTGTCCTTACGATAGCACGTGTATTCTTGAATATTCATTTCCCAGGCCCTGTCCACTTGAAGCCACGTCTCAGTTATCCCCACAATATCGTATCTGCCAATTTCCAAAAGAGCCTCAAGCTCATCCATCTTATGTCTAATGCTTCGTGCATTCATGTATAGTACTTTTAATTTGTTACTGGTCTCACCCTTCCCATCAACCCCTATTTCACTCAACCTTACAGCATGATCCCTTTCCGAGTTTTCTGCCTCATTGATACAGTTGTCTTTCTCGACTTCTCTTGTTCTAACTTTCCCTTCAATTTCCTTTTTAAACATCCAGTTTGTCCCATCCCCCCCGCTACTTAGTTTAAATGTAGCGGTGCTGCAGTAGAAAACCTGCCTGCCAGAATGCTGGTCCCTAACCTATTGAGGTGCTGATACAGTTGTCTTTCTCGACTTCTCTTGTTCTAACTTTCCCTTCAATTTCCTTTTTAAACATCCAGTTTGTCCCATCCCCCCCGCTACTTAGTTTAAATGTAGCGGTGCTGCAGTAGAAAACCTGCCTGCCAGAATGCTGGTCCCTAACCTATTGAGGTGCAAACCGTCTCTCTTGTAGAATTTATGCTTACCACAAAATATACCCCAGTGATCCAAGAATGCTGTCGGTCAACACTCAAACTGTGGGTTAATATTCAACAACCGTCAATTTGGCTGAAGCAGTAAACAGTATCTATATTCCACTTATATGTTGATAAAGAAGAAACTTGACAGGCAATCTTCTGTGATTGAAAGAAAGCTGTTTCTGATTCCACTTCAAAACGCAAATAAATAAAATAATAAATGATCGCAACATATTTTATCTAATCCACATGCTGCATGTAGTGTCATTTTCAGCAGTTAAGAAAAATATTCAAATGTATAAATCTTTGCAACCTGCATTACATTTGTTGCAAAACTGAATGGCATAAAATCTGTAATGTGCATGACATGTTTGAACTACAACACTGAATGATAGGTAAAAATGAAATGCTACAGAACAGCATTTTTGTTTTTACAGAACACTTCATGGATCTCTGATTGAGACAACCTACAGGGTTCATTTCCATTGTTATTCATATCTGAAATTTTTATTTGTCTCACTATGCACAGCATATACTGAACAGCAGGATCATTGACATTATTTAACCTCAATGAACATATGCAGTCTTAATTCAGCTTTTATTACTGGTCTTCACACCACTGAATGGTTTATCAAGAAAAAAAAAAGTGGAATACGCATCATTATCAAATTCTCCACATGAACCTGTGCACACAGCACAATTTTTAGCTCAACGTGAAAATTACAACAGAGAAATTCTAATACTTTGATGTAAGAAATAGAATGTAAATACTGATCAATATTTAGCACACGTCTTCTGTAGGTAGGTCAGTTAATTGTTCTACAGAGTTATAATGTTCTCCTAAACCATATGCATGCCTCATGTACCTGTAAACAAGAATAAAGTATTCAATATCAAAAAAAAAGTAAGAAACAGTTTTTACAAAAAAAACAAGCAACATTAGCATAATTAGTTCCAATTTTATAACAGCCCCAAGAGTGGGTGAACTGCCGACTCATTTCTTTTTTACATTAGCAACCCAATTATTACAAGATAGCAAACCTTTGAACTACACTGACAAGGAATTCATTCTTCATAATTAGAAAGTTATTGCTAGCTATTCAGATGTTTCCTGGTTTAGTCCAATGTTTAATATTTGATCTGTGTTTATCTTAAAATAATATCATTATCCATTATATTAAAGTGTTGTACCCGCCAAAAATAAAGTATTTAGGTGGTTTCGCAGCTGGAGGTACATAAGTCTTGATATATCTGACTTCTGATTCATTAAATTGAGGAACTTATGACAGCATTTCTCATGCAATTACTGTTTCATTTTCCTCCCCTGAGAAATGTTCATCGTCAACTTAGGAAATGTCAGAACACACTGGGCTTTTGTCAGCTCTTGTTAAGTTGTCAACAACTTGTCCAACCAACAACATACAGCCAAATTACATCCACAGCAAGGGGTATGCGCTCAATGTGTAGGTGACATTGGGTTTTATTGAGGTCAAATTTATAAAGGAGCAGTAGATAAGAAATCAGAGGTGTGCAGCAGGAAGAGGACAACCAGGACTGAAACATTAAATGAAGAAAGAAAAGGATTTAAAAGTTCCATGCCTGATAACTGAGACCAGTGATGTTGAAATCAAAAATTGATCTGGGGGGGCAACCTATGCTAAAGAAATTTGAAAAATAATTTTCCAATAGTACATTGGCCTTTAATCATTTCTATGTTTTGTTTTTTTTCTCCCTCAAGTTTTACTGATTCCTATACAAAAAAGCATTGCACGGTTATTTAACTTTTAGATAACAACATCAAAAGTTATGCATCTCCAACTGCAACAATCATCTAAACACCTATTATGTAATCTTCAAGCCAGGAAATCTTCCTGATGAAGGGCTTATGCCGAAAACATCAATTCTCCTGCTCCTCGGATGTTGCCAGCACCACACACTAGGCTAGGAAATATGACAGGTAAATCTAAAATGAAATCAATCATCACCCAAAGTTAATATAGGGACTTAAATATGAAATGGGAAGTATGATCCACCTACCCTATAGATATCAGATGTAAGCAAGTATGTTATGCAAGTGAGAAACGCAAGTAAAATTTTGTTCCTGTTTTGAACAACACTGTTCAAAGCAGAGTCTTAAAGTCATCCGGCGCTGCAGGTGCAACAGTTCATTCATAGCAGTACTTGTACAACCATGAGAAAAGGCCTTATTACTGATGGATGACCAGGAAAGACCACTTTGTGAATAGGAATATCTGCCCCGGTCAACTTCTCTCAATCTGATGGAAAGAAACTTGCCAAGTATTATGGTAGTTTGTAGTGAAAAATTGTATAGAGTTTCTACTTACACTAGAATTATTGGTTTCTTTCTATACTCTTCACCTACAGTGATTGGAGTAGAGTCTGCCTGTATTACCTCCACTGGCATTTTCAGAATGTGAGACAAAGCCCTCAACTGCAAGGAATTAAACAAATATTGTATATGAGAAACAAATCAGATATTCTTACCATTTTGCAATTTTGAATAAACCTAAAAGTGTAAGATATATCAAGATAGTATATACAGTTAATACAGTCCCGCATCTTTGGGATAGCAAGTTGATTCAATCTAAACAGATTATATCGCACGAAATACAGAGCTGGTTTAAAAATAAATTCTTTATTGATATCTGCTCGAAATTAATCATTTCAAAAGCATTAAAGGTTTGAAAGATAGGTCTCCTTCCTATCGGAAAGATGTTGTGAAATTTGAAAGGGTTCAGAAAAATTTACAAGGATGTTTCCAGGACTGGAGGATTTGAGCTATAGGGAGAGGTTGAATAGACTGGGGCTGTTTTCCCTGGAGCAAAGGCGGAGGAGGTGACCTTATAGAGGTTTATAAAATCATGAGGGGCAATGATAGGATAAATAGACAAAGTATCTTCCTTGGCTTGGGGGAGTCCAGAACTAGAGGGCACAAGTTTAGGGTGAGAGGGGAAAGATATAAAAACGACCTAAGGGTCAACTTTTTTCACACAGAGGGTGGTACGTGTATGGAATGAGCTGCCAGAGGAAGTGATGAAGGCTAATCCAATTGCAACATTAAAAATGATGGGTATATGAATAGGAAGGGCTTGGAGGGATATGGGCTGGGTGTTGGCAGGTGGGACTAGATTGGGTTGGGATATCTGGTCGGCATGAACAAGTGGACCAAAGAGTCTGTTTCTGTGCTGTACATCTTGATGACTCTAGAAAGGTACTTAATTTCAATTAAATGATTACAGTTTTTCCAAAATAAAATGAACTCTTTCATGCATTTATTTTAAGAGGACAAACAATGCCTGTGGTATCACTACAAAAGATAAAATAGCATTGAGGTTGAATTGACTAGCAGAAGAAATCTAATAAAGACTATCACTGGCACAAAGGTTCTAGAATTTGTGCCTGAATTTCAATATTGTACTTGGAAAGCAAAACTGATTTTGTAAAGAATGAAATCAGACCAAGGATACCCTTGGCAACTTCCCCTTTGAGGTGGGTGCTGGAGTTCAAGGATATTTAAATCAACTTGACTTCCCATCACACTTGTGCAAGATACTATTACAAACCACAAAACTATGGAATGGTCATACAAACAAAACTTACTGAAATCTGGGAAGGCTTCCTTCACTGTTGTTCAGATCATCTATGTGATAAGTCAACATTAATTGAAAACCAGGAAATCCTGCCTAATGTGTTGTAAGACCATAAGAAGTAACAGCAGGAGTAGGCTGTTCAGCCTTTCAAGTCTGTTGCACCATTCTATAGGATCATGTCCAGTAGTTTCCCCATAACTCTTGATTCCTTTATGATCAAGCATTCAAATATCCATCTATCTAACTCAGCTTTAAACAGTTCTCTTAGCAAAGAGGTCCAAAGACACTCAATTCTCTTCACTTCAATCTTAAATTAGCACCACTTTATTCTGAGTCTATGTTCCCTGGATCTAGACTCTCCCACAAGGGGGAACCATCATCTTAGCTGTTACCCTGTTAAACCTCTTAATAATCCTAAACTGCATCTATGGGATCAACTTTCATTCTACTAAACCGGAGTATGTTTAGTCTTTGCTCAGAAGACAATCCCTTAACAGTCAGGATCATCTAAGTGAACCCTGTCTGAACTGCCTCCAATGAAACAATATCTTTCTGAGAAGATTTGTAGCTCAGGTTGAGGTTCTGGATGTAGGATTGCTCACTGAGCTGGCAGGTTTGTTTTCAGATGTTGTGTCACACACTAGGTAACATCTTCAGTGAGCCTCCGAATGAAGCACCAGTGGTATAGCCCACTTTCTATTTGTATGTTTGAGTTTCCTTGGGTTGGTGATGTCATTTCAAGTGGTGACATCATTTCCTATGGTGATGTCATTTCCTGTTCTTTTTGTAAATGAACAGAGTCAGCTGATTTCTGAGCAATAAACCCAAACAAGCAGACAAAACATATCCAGAAACCCTAGCCACTCTCCCCTACATCAAAAGACATCTTGGAAATGATTACCAGACTACTCAGACCCCTTGGCATCATGGCACAAACCCACCAACACACTAAAACAGCAGCTAATGAACTTGAAAGACAACAAGCAAAATTAATGCCATTTACAAAATACCTTACAAGAACTGTAACAAACACTACATGGACAAACAGGCAGAAAACTAGCCACCAGGATACATGAACACCAAGTTGCCCCAAAACGACATGACTCACTCTTACTACTATCCTTACATATGGATGAGGAAGCACACCACTTTGAGAGGAACAACACATCCATCCTTGGATAAGCCAAAAAGAGACATGCACAAGAACTGCTAGAAGCATAGCATTCCAACTGGAACTCTATCAACAAACACATTGACTTGGGTCCCATTTAACACCCTCTGAGAAAAAGAACAGGAAATGACATCACCATAGGAAATTATGTCACCAACCCAAGGAAAGTCTAACATCAATAGAAAGTGGGCTACATCACCGATGCTTTATTTGGAGGCTCACTGAAGAGGTTACCTAGTATGGTGATGAAACGTCTGAAAATGAACCTTCCAACTCAGCATGCAAATCTACATCCAGAATATCTACATCTGGAAAACCAAAACTGCTCACTGCAGTCCAGATGTGGTCTCACAACACCTTGTACAGATGCAGTAACATTTCCCTACTCTTATAATCCAAGCCCCTTGAAATAAGGGCCAACATTCCATTAGTCTTCCTGCAGCATCCATGTGCTAGCTTTCTCTGCACAAATGTTCCCAAGTTAGTTCATGTTGTAGTTTTCTGCAGTGTTTATACATTTAAATAATATCTTGTCCTTTTGTTTCTCTTCCAACATGAACAACTTCACATTTTTCCACATTGTACTCCGATTGCCAACATTTTGCCCACTGACCTAACCTATCAAAATTTCTCTGCAAATCCCTCTTCCTGCCCTTACACCTATCTCGGTTCATGGCACCTGCTCCATCATGTCTCAGAATAACCTCTCTAACGCAACCTTTTGTTCTTCACCTTGTTTACTTTGCAACTGTTTTCCTTGTGAAATGGCGCAGCAGAAAAGGCAGAAGAACTCACCACTGACAGGATCTTCTGGCAATCACACCATTGGCATTTTATTTGAAACCCCAGTTGCATACTATTTCAGATGTTGCAAGCCAAGACCTGCCCCTCACATTGTGAGGCTAGACCATTAACATGCAGAAGGGAAAGCTCACACCCTGCTTCACAGGCAGGGACCTGGAGGTGTTGGTGAATAAGGTGCTGAAGAGGAAGACCATCCTTATCAACTTCACTGCTGTTGAAGGCTATGACACCAGACCCACCCACTCTGGAGCCAGTTAGCAACCTGTTCAGTGCTGAACTCAGGTGAAGCAGGATTCCCAACAGATCTGGAAGGTCAATAATCCTCTGTGTTCCACAAGGGAGTGTGCCACCATTTTCATTCTGCTACATTACACTCACAGGGTCACCAATCTTTTTAACTCCGTACACATATCTCACCAATGGTCATGGAATAAAACTCTCATCTTTGCATCCATCATCTCAATTAATGGTTCTCACCAATGTAATCTCCAAAATTACTAATCATTTCTGTCCGCAAGGCTTCCTACACTCACTATGAACAGCCTTACCATTTCTCTTGCTCATAAATCATCACTACCAGCTCTTCCATCATCTTCAATCCATTGCTTTGTCACAGAACAAGAAAAATTGGCCCATAACTTCCCATGGGAATGAGGACATCTCAAAAGGCCAATCACTCTCGTAAGCATCATTGTGCTGTAGGGCACTGCTCTTCCATTAACACCAGCATTACCGCATGCCTAATGTGCTTTTACTCAGACAACTAATTCTCTCCTCTTATGCAGGCAATACCAGAACAAACCTTTGCAAAGCGACCAATGCTGGAGTCCCTCAGCTCCAGCTTTACCTTCATCTCCAAGGAGGAACCTAAGGAGGATTTATTGGCAAGGCTTCCACTTTATCCTCCACCAGCTCAGAGACTTACCCCTCAGTGAGAACTCTATCTAGATTAGACTCGGTAGCACACTCTGGTGAGACATCACGTCAACCGGTCAAAGAACAAATGCATCAGGGTCTCCAGCACTCAGGACTGCCAGAGGCTAGCCCCTTGTAGATAATGATCCCAAGGTCTCAGGCAGAAGTGGCTTGGTAAAAATGCACAAACAGGCACAGGAACACTTGCAAATTTGTCAGAGGAGGGTAGTAAACAATTGAAGGATGACTGAGTCTACCTACATTTATCAATATGACACTAGTTCTGGCATGTGTAAATAACTGTACACGAGTCTGCAATCACAGAGACATCATTACAGTGTAGCCAAGGCTGAGCACCAGACATCTAAAAAGGTATTCAAACTTTAGATGTACAGGCAAAATGCTCAAAGAGTTGGGGGGGGGGGGCATTGTTATTGAAAATGAAACCAATGCAATGTTGTGAACTATTGTCACAGGAAATCTCGATGTAGAATCAGTCTGGGTGTAATAAGGAAGCTATAACATTAGGAGTTGTCTAAAAGCCTCCGAACAGAGTGGTGGATGGGGAATGGCATTAAACAGGAAATTAGAGATGCATTTAATGAAGTACTACAGCAAGCATGGGAGATTTTAATCTACATTTGACTGGGCAAATCACATGTGCATTAATTGCGTAGCGGATTATTCCACTTCATTGGGGTAGCACACTGAGAAATCATGGCCACTATTCTCAGAGTCATCACAAAAGTTCAAGATTTTTAAAAAGTAGTAAAATATACTCAGAATGCTGCAGCAAGTAATTCACCCCCTGCCACCATCTACAAGGTACAAGTCAAGAGCGTGATGGAATATTCCCCACTTTCCTCCAGGAGTGTAGCTCCAACAACACTCAAGAAGCTTGACACCAGTTACGACAAGGCAGCTGAAATGATTAGCACCACATCCGCAAATATTCACCCCTCCTTGAGTGACACTCAATACCAATACTGTACTCCATTTATAAGGTGCACCCAGAAATTCACCAAGGCTTCTTAGACAGCACCTCCCAAACCCACAACCATTACCATCTCAAGGCAAGAGCAGTAGATATAGGATAACAACACAAACTGCAACACCCCCTCCAAGGTTCCCATCATTCTGACTTGGAAATATATCATCATTCCTTCAGTGTTGTTGGGTTAAAATCCAGAAACTCTCTTCCTAACAGCAATATGGGTGTGACTACAGCACACACTGCTGCTCATCATCAACTTCTCATGGAGAACAAGGATAGGTAACAAATGTTGGCCAAGTATTACCTACATGCCATGATGAATTAACAAAAATACATAACCCATTTATTCCTTTTCTGTTTTATTTTCAGAATGGAAGAGAATGACAAGTGGGATTCCGCATTGTGAAACTTGAAAGGGTTCAGAAAAGATTTACAAGGATGTTGCCAGCATTGGGGGATTTGAGCTACAGGGAGAGGTTGAATAGACTGGAGCTGTTTTCCCTAGAGCATCGGAGGCTGAAGGGTGACCTTATAGAGGTTTACAAAATCATGAGAGGCATGGATAGGATTAGATTAGATTACATTACATTACATTACATTACAGTGTGGAAACAGGCCCTTTGGCCCAACAAGTCCACACCGACCCGCTGAAGCGCAACCCACCCATACCCCTACATTTACCCCTTACCTAACACTACGGGCAATTTAGCATGGCCAATTCACCTGACCTGCACATCTTTGGACTGTAGGAGGAAACCGGAGCACCCGGGGGAAACCCACGCAGACACGGGGAGAACGTGCAAACTCCACACAGTCAGTCGCCTGAGGCGGGAATTGAACCCGGGTCTCAGGCGCTGTGAGGCAGCAGTGCTAACCACTGTGACATCGTGCCGCCCTTCAAATAGACAAAGACTCTTCCCTTGGGTGGGTAATCCAGAACTAGAGGGCATAGGTTTAGGGTGAGAGAGGAAAGATATCAAAGAGACCTGAGGGGCAACCTTTTCATGCAGAGGGTGGTACATGTATGGAATGAGCTGCCAGAGGAAGTGGTGGAGGCTGGTACAATTGCAGCATTTAAAAGGCATCTGGATGGGTATATGAATAGGAAGGGTTTAGAGGGATATGCGCCGTGTACTGGCAGGTGGGACTAGATTGGGTTGGGATATCTGGTCGGCATGGATAAGTTCGACCGAAAGGTCTATTTCCATGCTGTAGACCTCTGTGACTCTATGACTCTATAAGAATCAGTGCTCATGTCATCACTTTTTTATCAATTAACAATGAGATAGAGGCTAAGAGTAATACAGCATAGAAACAGACCCTTCAGTCCAACCAGTCTATGCTGACCATAATTCCAAACTAAACCAGTCCCACCTGTTTGCACTTGGCCCATTTCCCTCCAACCATTTCTTATTCATCTACTTATCTAAATGTCTTTTAAACATGGTATTTGTACCCACATCTAGCACTTCCTCTGGAAGTTCACTCCACACATGAACCACTCTCTCTATGTAAAAATATTGTTCCTCATGTCACTTTTAAATCTTTCTTCTTAAAAGTTTGTCCACCAGTCTTTATATTCCCACCCTAGGGAAAAGACACCCCCACATTCAACTTGTCCCTACCCCTCCTGATTTGATAAACCTCTATAAGGTCACCCCTCAACCTCCTACATTCCACTGAAAAAATCCCAGCTTATCCAGCCTCTCCCGATAACTCAAACCCTCCATTCCCAGCAACATACTGGTAAATCTCTTCTGAACCTTTTCCAGTGACCAGACGGGACAGAGCACTTCAGAAGAGGCATCATCAACGTCCCAACTCTATACTCAAAAGGTCTGAACAATGAAGGTAAGCGTACTCAAAGCCTTCTTCACCACTCTAGCTATATGTGATACAAACTTCAAAGAATTATGACAGTAGTCTATAATTCTAACACAGTTTGTGCTGGGCGTGATTAGTTAAATTTTAATGTAAATACTAACTTTTGTATTATTGGACTGCTAATATTACTGATAAATTAGAATATAATCAAAGTATAGTTGTAGTAAAATAACAATTCCTTACCTCAAGTTGTCCACCCCAGGCTGCTGTGTTGGCTACCTCATCACAGTACTTTTCAAATTCCTCTGAAATGGAGATTTTTTTAAAAGTGATACAGGAAAATATAGTTGCAGAGAATATCATATACTGTAAAGCATATTTGTTCAACCATAAGACTCAGGTAACTATTTTTAACCCTCAGTTAGCAATTCAGTACAGAGGAATATCATGAATAGACAGACATCTACATCTTACCAGTTTGCGGCATCCCAATGTAGTGCATCACCATCACAGAAATTGCATTCTTTAAACCATAAGAACTTCAAATACAGCTACAGAGGAACCTGGATTATCCGAATACCAATTATCTGAAAATTGAATTATCCAAAGGAGATCTCGAGGTCCCGATAGAAACATTACATCAAAGACATGTTTCCAACAGTGATCGCGTCTTTTGTTTACAGTAATTAAACAGGCACCATCTCCAAATGAATGACCTCCCGTCCTCTCTCTCTCTCCCCACACACTTTCCCTGGAGTTCTACAGAGGGGTGTACCCTAAACCCCTTCTCCTGATAATCTGTCCAACATTGTCCTGTCAAAAGGCTGCAGTAAAACGTTGTGTGTGTGGCTGTATGTGTGTGCACGCGCTATTTGGAGACTTACCCAACAAAGGCTGCTGCAGCAGCAGCAGTCTCAATGTAGATGTACAGGTCTGCTGCCCTGGAGGGGTGAGGGCAGACAGGGAGGGGCGGGGCGGTGTTGGATGGGGTTTGGGGTCAGGGGGTAGGTGTTGGATGGGTTTGGGGGCGGGGGGTTGGGGGCAAGGGGTCGGTGTAAGGAGCAGACTTTAAAAACTCCGAGCCCCAGGGGAAAGGCATTTAATCGATTAACCGAATAATCCCACCAAAGATATATTTCCCTCCCCACCCTTATCAGCATTCGACAGATACAATTCCTTCTGTAATTCCCTTGTTAGGAACACGCTCCCCACCAACCCACCCTCCACACCCAGCACTTTCCCTTTCCACCACACAAGGTGTAAGACCTATGCCAGCACCTCCTCCCTCATCTTCGTCCAAGGCCATTAAGGATTTTTTCACATCAGGTAGAGGTTTTGCTGCATACCCACCTGCCTCATCTACTGTGTCCGTTGCTCTCAATGTGATCTCCTCTACATCAGGGAGACAGGACGCCAACTCATGGAGCGTTTCAGGGAACATCTCTGGGTCACACGTACTGTCCTATGGCTGACCACTTCAACTCCCTGTCCCACTCCCCAAGTACATACAAGTCCTGGGCCTCCTCCAGCACCAACTCAAAGTCACTTGACAAGTGGAGGAAGAATGCCTCACCTTCTGTCTTGGGAGCCTTCAAGCACACAGCATCAACATCGACTTCATTAGTTTCCATATCTCCCCTCCCCCCACCTTATCCTAGAACCAATCCTCCAACTCGGTACCACCCTCTTGACCTGTCCTACTGTCCATCTTCCTTCCCACCTATCAGCTCTACTGCCTCCACCAACTTATCACAATTACCCCCCATCTGCATCTACCTATTACCTTCCTAGCTACGATACCCTAGTCCCAGCCCCACCCTCATTTATCTCTCAGTCCCCTTTCCCCTCCACATTCCTGATGAAGGGTTTATGCCCAAAACGTCAATCTTCTGTTCCTCAGATGCTGCCTGAGCTGCTGTGCTTTTCCAGCTCCTTGAATAGCTGATGTGCACTACCTATCCCACCATACCCATCTCTAATTTTCTCTAAGGGGAATTCAAGCTTCAAGAATGAGAGACATGGATATTAGTACACAAAAGGATACCACTCAACCCATAATATCGTGTTAAACTTTCAACTGGACTTACTTAGACTAATCCTTGTACTTCACCTTTTGATATCTAAAAGTTACCTATTTGATATAAACATCTCAGCATGAAATAGTGCATATTCTGCATTAACATACTTCCATAATATACTAAATAAAATAAATTAAAATATCATAGACTTTATAAAATAATATCAAAATGGGAAGTTTCTTATCAAAAGGAAATGTGTGACAATCAAATATAAAATGACTTATAGGGTCACTGTCACCTTTTAGCAATAATTATCAACTTAAAATGCTTCTAAGAAGTCCAGTTACATATTTTTCAATAGAGTCTAACTTCTTCAAAGCTTTTTAGTGAAAATTCTCATCAGTAGAAAAGACAGCAGTTTCTGAATATCCACTTTTAACCACACATCTGCCAAAAAGTGTTAAAAAAAAGTTTACAGCTATCTTTAAATAATACATAACCTAGGGTAAAGTTCACTCGTGTTCACTCTTGTATAGCTAATTTGGGAATGCCTTGTGAGCAGTGCATTGAAGATATGCTCATTAAGGTACACTATGGATTCTAATAGTACAAAAGAAAAACAGCATTTTTGCTTAAACATCACAGTAGTGTTGCTCTTTGTGTAAAACTGTCATACTTTCAATCATGTTTATAATTAAACTATTAATTGAACCAATAACTTCAAGCATTTGAAGCAGTACAGTAATACTTACCAGGTGTATACATGTCTCCTGTATTACAGTTGGTCAGAAAAGGCAAGAAATCATCTGCATGACTTCTCATGTATTCAGCCGCCTGTGTCCTTAGATCTGCAAGGGTCAATAGACTGCCCTGTTTAAGTTGATCTTCAATAGCTTTATACATGCAGTGACCATCAGATGGGATCTGCTTGATCTGTAACTGCCTTTTAGCAAGGATTTCAGCAAGTTTTTGATTTTCCAGGTGCCTGGCTCCTTTCAAATTTTCAATTTCAGCTTCAGCTATTCTCTCTTCTCGTTCTCTGTCCTGAGCGGCTTTCTTCTCCTTGTATTGGAGTTTGAAAATATATATTTTTTTAATTGATTAAAATCAAATAATAGAAAATGTCTCTGAACACTATTGTGTACTTAAAACAATGCATGTGCCACATGTTTTAGTTTAACACAATTCAAAAGGAAAAATATAACCACAATATTTCAGTCAAAAACGTACCCTTCTCTTTTGTGCCTTAGAAACGCGAGATGGCTTAATTGCTTTACCATTTTCAATCTCCAACTCTAAATTTGCAAATCCATTAGTACATGATTCAACCTAATGAAAAAGAATATTATCAGGACATAAAATATATCTCAGATACCTATTTCAATATATCTTTGCAGCATTTTTTCACATTAAAATTATAGCCTTGTTTAGTCTGACTAAACTCCAAAAATAGTATACCAAGGCTTCCTGATGCCTTAACAATTTGATATCCTATATGAATGAAATCAAATTGAGGATACTACAAGTCTTAAGTATATGCATCAAGTAAATTCAAATTAAACTGATATATAGAATTTATATTTCCCTCACAAGAAATAAAAATGACAATTTTTTTTTCTTGTTACTATTGTGCAAGTAAATTATTTTATAAAGCAGTAAGACTTAAAAAGCACAACTTTAAAACACTCTCAATAATTTGGTGATTGCAAAGAAATTAAGTTCCTTATACATGAAGAAAATACATAATAAATTACAACTTTTGATTAGTTACTCATGAATCTAAATATAAAACCATTTCCTCACCGTACTAGACTTATCAAGTGACCGAGTGAGCTGTTTAAGTTCCTCCTCATGCCTCAGTTCCAATTCAGCCTCAAATTTTGCAACTTCCTCTACCAACTGTTTTCTTCTTTTCTTGTCATTCTTAGCAACAGCGTTTTTCATTGCCTGTATTTTCGCTGCAATTCAAAGTGAAGGTGTAATGCTCAGCACTTTTTTTTGCACGTAAAAATAAAAACATTCTACGTAGACACAGAAAGAAGACATTCCTATCAAGATGTAATTTAATTAAGCAACTCATTTAAATCGTAAAAAGTAATGGTTTGGTGCAACTTAATGGCTTGTTCCTCTGTTTCACTGGTCAAAGGAGAATCATATGTAACTCAAAGGTTGTGAGCTAACTGCTGGAAAACAGGATTGGAATAGGTTGATGCTTGTAGACTGACACAGTCTTTTCCATGCTGCAAGATATCTGTCACTCTATAACTTGAAATGTCAAACTTTTTTCCCTCTCCATAGATACTGTCAGATTGCTGAGTATTTCCATAACTTTATGTATTCACTTCAAAGGACAGTTAAGGGTCAACCACATCTTTGTCAGATGTCAGTCGTCAGTCCAGCTAAAGATGGCAGATTTTCACCATAAAAATACATTGGTGAACCAGATAGGTTTTTTTACAACAAGCAATGATGGTTTCATGATCACATTTATTGTGACTAGATTTCAATTTCTTAATTATTAGTTGGAGTTTATTACTTAATGGCGTTTCAATGGTGTTGAAGATACTTTAATCTTCATGTAGATTTGGATAGGCAGCCATGAGGAAGAATTCATAGAGTGTATTTAGGATAACTTTTGAGAAGAATATGTTGCAGATTCAACCAACAATCAGGCTATTTTTGATCTGGTGATGTGCGATGAGGTAAATTTAATAAATTTGTGTCTCACAAATTGGATGAAGTTTTTTTGAAAGTGTGCTGAAAATGTGTTGCTGGAAAAGCGCAGCAGGTCAAGCAGCATCCAAGGAGTAGGAGAATCGACGTTTCGGGCATGAGCCCTTCTTCAGGAATGAGGAAAGTGTGTCCAGCAGGCTAAGATAAAAGGTAGGGAGGAGGGACTTGGGGGAGGGGCGTTGGAAATGCGATAGGTGGAAGGAGGTCAAGGTGAGGGTGATAGGCCGGAGTGGGGTGGGGGCGGAGAGGTC
>NC_057713.1:43873147-43879742 GCF_004010195.1 Chiloscyllium plagiosum
GTGGGAGCACGAGGCAGCGCCGGTACAGTCATCGATGTAGCGGAGGAAAAGGTGGGGGGTGGTGCCAGTGTAGCTGCTGAAGATGGACTGTTCCACATATCCTACAAAGAGGCAGGCATAGCTGGGGCCCATGCGGGTGCCCATGGCTACTCCTTTGGTTTGGAGGAAGTGGGAGGACTGGAAAGAGAAGTTGTTGAGGGCGAGGACCAGTTCAGTCAGTCGAAGGAGGGTGTCAGTGGAAGGGTACTGGTTGGTACGGCGGGAAAGGAAGAAGCGGAGGGCTTTGAGTCCTTCGTGATGGGGGATGGAGGTGTACAGGGACTGTACACCTTTTTGAAAGTGTGACCAAGAAAGTAGATAATGGCAGTGCAGTAGACATTGTCTACATGGACTTTAGCAATGCCTTTGACAAGGTAGGATACTGCGTGGTAGGTTGTTCAATAAGGTTAAATCTCACAGGATCCAGTGAACGCTAGCCAACTGGATACAAAATTGCCTTGAAAGTAGTAGACAGAAGGTGGTGATAGAGGATTATTCTTCAAATTGGACACCTGTGATCGGTGGTATGCCACAGGGATTGGTGAATCCACTGTCATTCATTATTTATATAAATGACTTAGATGAGAATTTAGGAGGTATGATTAATAAGTTTGTGGATGACATCAAGATTGGTGGTATACTGGACAAAGAGAGGCTCAATAGGCTGGGACTCTTTTCCCTGGATCATAGGAGACTGAGGCTCTATATAACCAAGACAGGGATAGATAAGGTAGATAGCCAACAGCATTTCCCTTTTGTAGGGTAGTCTAAAACTAGACGGCATAAGTATAAGATGAGAGGGAAGAAGTACAAGAGGGTTTAGAGGAGCAATTTTTTTCACACAGAGGGTGGTGATTGTCTGGAACAGATTAGCAGAGGTAGTCATGGAGGTGAGTATAATTTTGTCATTTAAGAAACATTTGGACAGGTATATGGATGGGATAGTATGGAGGAATATGGACCAAACACAGGCAAATGAGACTAAATTAATTGGGAAAACTGGGCAGCATGGACAAATTGGGCTGAAGGGTCTGTTTCCATGCTGTAAAACTCTATGATTCTAAATGATGTCAGAGGAAAACATAGGAGCAAGTGATGAAGGGCTTATGCCCGAAAAGTCAATTCTCCTGCTTCTCGGATGCTGCCTGACCTGCAGTGTTTTTCCAGCACCACACTTCTTGACTCAGAGGAAAATATCCTCTCAACCAGTGACCATAACATGGTCGAACTTAACATTCGACTTGAGAAAGAAATTTGGGTTAGAAACAACTGTGCCAAAGTTAAATAAGGGTAATAACAAAGGGATGTGGGCATAGCTACACAAAGTAGACCAGGAAAGAAATTTGCAGCAAAGACAGTGGAAGAACAATGGTTTATATTTAAGAAAATAACTCTGGCTCACAACAAAGATATATCCAATGAGGAAGTAGGACTCTTGGAAGGAGTTAAGCACAGGGAAGGTAAGGATAATATCAAATTTAAAAAGAACATAAATTTTAAACAAAGATTAGTGGTAAGCAGAGAATTGAGGAAGTTTTAAAAACCAAAAGACAAACAAGAAAATGTGGGAGAAGATAAAGTTTAAGGGTAAACTTCCAAGTAACATCAAGACAGACAGGCACAGCTTCTTGAAATTTATAAAAAGGAAAAAAAAAGAGTTGCCAAAGTTAATGCAGGTCCACTAGAAAGCGAGGTTGGGGAAATAAAAACGGGGAACCAGGAAAGGCACAGGAGTTAAATAAACACTTTACATCAATCTTCATAGTAAAAAAATCCTAATAGCATTGCAAAATTACTGAATTTTCAAGGGGCAAGGGGAGATAGGAAATTAATTGCAATAACTATTAGTTATATCAGAAAAAATGTACCAGGGAAATTGATGGGTCTGAAGGCTGGACTTGATGGGATGCGTCTTAGAATATTAAAAGAAGTAGCTGCAGACTTCATGGATGTCTTACAGTAATCTTTCAAGAGTTCTCACATTTGGAAAACAACCCCCAGGGGATTAGAAAACTGCCCATATGACACTTTTTTTAAAAAATAGAAGGAGACAAGCAATACATAACTACAGACCAGTTAGCTTCACATTTGCTGTTGGGAAAGTTTGAGAATCTATTAGAAATTATCAATAACAAAGCATTTAGAAAGCTGTAACATGATCAAGCTGGGTCAATATTGACTCACAGTGAGGAAATCATGCCTGAAAAAATTTAATAGAACTCTTTGAGAATGTAACAAGCAGGATAAATGAGTTGCCAGAGGAAGTGGTGAAGGCTGTTACAACTGCAACATTTAAAAGGCTATATGAATGGGTATATGAATAGGAAGGATTTGGAGGGATATGGGCCGAGTGCTGACAGGTGAGACTAGACTGTGTTGGGATATCTGGTCGGCATGGACAGGTTGGACCGAAGGGACTGTTTCCATGCTGTACATCTCTATGACTATGACTCTATAGATAAATCAAAAGCAGTGAATGTAATATATATGGAGCTTCAAAAAGCATTAAATAAAGGTACCACATGTTAGGCTATTTAATACAATAGCAGCCCATGGTGTTGCAGGTAGCATGTTAGCGTGGATAGAAGTTTGACTAACTAAACAGAAGACAGAGAGTTGGGGTAAGGCAAGCATTTCAGAATGGCAACCTGTAACTAGTGGAGTGCCAAAGCGGGTAGTGCTGTGCCACAATTATTAGGTGGGAAGGCAAATTCTGAGAATGACACAAAAAGTTCACAGATGGATACAGATAGACTAAGCAACTGGGCAAACACTTGGCAGCTGGAAGATAATAAGAGAAAATGTGTCTATATGCACTTTGCAGCAGCAATAGACAGACTGAATATTATTTAAATGAAGAAAGAATACAGAAGCCTAAAGAGGGATTTGGGAATTCTCATGTGTGGAAAACAAAAAGATAGCAGTCACATTCAGCAGGTAATAGGGACGGCAAATTGAACGTTAGCCTTTATTTCAAAGGGCATGAATCTAACAATAGGGAGTTCATGTTAAAACTATGCGAGGTTCTGGTAAGACCACAGTTGGAATTCTATAACAGTCTTGGGCCCCCTAATTAAGGAAAGATTTACTGGCATTGCAAGCAGTCCAGAGAAGGTTCAGTAGGTTGATCCTGGGAGGGACTGTCTTATGAGAAGATTGGGCCTTTATTTAGTGGTATTTAGAGGAATAAGAGGCACCTTATTAGAAGAACATAGAACATAGAAGAATACAGCGCAGTACAGGCCCTTTGGCCCTCGATGTTGCGCCGATCCAAGCCCACCATTCTTTCGGGACTGGCAGGGTAGATGCAGACAGACTGTTTCTCCTGTAGGCCAACTAGGACCAAAAGCCATAATCTCAGAGGAAAAGGTCACCCATTTAAGGCAGAACAAGGAATAGCTGTTATGAATCTGTGGAATTCTTTACAAAAAATGCTGTCGAGTCTAGTGGTTAAGTATATTCAAGGCTAAGACAGGTGGACGTTATCAGGAAGAGAATCAAAGGTCATGGAAAATAGACAGGAAAGTGGAGTCAAGGATTATCAGATCAGCCATGACTTCACTGAATTGTGGAGCAGACTTGACAGGCATCATCTGTGCCAACATCTTATGATCTTATACTCCATCAGCTGCAGTGGTAGGATCTGAACCAATGTTAGCACAGATTGGCATCTGGATTACTAGTCCGGTGACAACACCAGAATCTTGTAAGATGCCAAACATTTTTGACATTTTTCAAACCAACAATCTCTACCACCTCAAAAGGAGAGGGCAGCGAATGTCTGGAACTTATCCTCGAAACCACACACCTCCTGATTTGAAAATGTATTACCATTCTTTTATCAGGTCAAAATCCTTACACTCCCTTCCGAAGAAACAGCACTGCAGTCATTCCTACACCCAACAAGTTAAAGTCATCCAAGGCAATGGCTCAATACCACCTTCTCAAAGGCAATTTGGGATGAGTAACAAATTTGGCTTCCTCATTGACATCAAGATCCAACCAAACCATAAGAAGTGAAAATAAAATCTCAAGATTAATTCAGTAATAATTCTAACTACTGTACATTTCTCAGGCAAATGAACAAACAAAATTGATGTAGCTCAGCATTCACAAAGTGTTATAAACAACTTTAAGATTTCTTAAAAGAGTAGACACAAGAAGCAAGTTTGCATGGTTAAATTTTCATAAATCTATAACTCCTTTACTCTTAATTATTATAATAATAACAACCTGCTTACTAATCTGTCTCACAGAACATTGCAGTAAGGGAATTTGTTCTTAAAAAGGGCTTTCTGCCAAAACTTAAAATATAAAGAACACAAATGCTTACTACTTTAACAGCATTATCTATTTTCATCAACTTCACAGTGTTTTAAACGGCTTGGAGCCCTTAACACCTATTTCAACAATGTTAGGTTTTTCCTTGCACTACTAAATCACAAATAGTTCAAATGTTTTAACTGTGTTCATGATGTAAACTCAGTACATACTCATTTTATTTCCCTATTTAGACCAAATGGTTGAACAAAAACAAAGTCTCTATCACAGTCTTTCCCTTGGTTTTGGTTGTAGGTCTTCATGGGACTCAACAGGCCAAATCTTGACCCATAAATATTTGGGTAAATGGGGCAGATTGTCCCATGAGGTAGCGAGATAAGGAGAGCAGGGTTTGCTTCCTTTTCTTTCTTCTCAGCCACATCATCAAGGTTTTTGGACTCAAAGTATAACACAGTTTGATGGACAAGTAGTTGCCATTTTGAACAATTGATAACAATTCCAGTTACTGATGTCATTACTGCTGTACTTCAGGGGAGCTTCAGAATATCTGTAATGTTCTTTTTGTCCTTGTTTGAAGCACTAGACAATTGAGAGTTGAGACAATATGAACTTGCAGGAAGAGGTGTTTTATTCTTATTTGCAGGAAGATCCAGCCACAGTGTCAAGTTCATTGTAAGGAATAGTGAGTGTTTATCTGAATTTGCAGAGCTGACTTCAAGAAGGACAGTAGCAAATGTTTAGCAGGTTCTTCCACTGAATCTGAGAAACCTCAGTATTGCACATACAACAAATGAAGAAAGGAAGGATAACAGAGAATTACTTATATATAATTACTCTTTTCTCCTTTGCTTTCATACAACACTTTTTTCCAATTAAACACATTCCGTCAGAATCTACATAAGTCCCAAAATAACTGTTGTACTGTTCCATTCCAAATCAATAACACAGTCTGTTCAGACTATCTGTATTTTGCTTTTTTCTCATTTTTGGTCTGGAACTGTGAGTTGTAGTTGAGACCTGAACTATGCACAGCAGCTTGTTTTTTTTTAATATAAAAAAAAAGAGATATTCACTGTTAAGAACTGGCCTGGAAAGATACTGTAGGTTAAATACTGCTCAAAGAACACAGTCGATGATTTGCCACAAAGATGTTATGATGTTGAACTGATCAATCAAGGGAGGCCTGCTGCTGGCCAGCCAATCACAGAGTGTGTTAAAAGGAAAGAGAAACCAAAGAGTCAACTTGCTCTGACTGGGTTTTGGTACTAGCAGCTACCTGATTTTGTTTTCTGGTTTTGTTCTCTCTAGTTGTTAACTTGTTGAAGGTTCTGAGAAAAGAATCCCAGTTGTAAGAAATAAGTAAGTCTCCAGAAGGTTTGCAGAAGTTGTTTATATTGATTGGTGACTTTGAAATTCAAGCAAGACGAAGTGATCCATTCCTGTAATATAACCAAAGAATTTCACAAAGGCCTGGTATTCATTCTTGAAACTGTTATCAAACCCGCAAATTATTTTTCTTTTTATTAAACTTATCCCTTGGTGACAGAGTGCGGGCTTCTGTTCAAAGAAGGGGTTGGCTTAGATAGTAGATATTAACCAGGTTATTTTTGTTTAATTACAAACTTGGTGTCCAAGCTCTGCTATTTGTAAAGTCTGGTTGGGAAAAGTTCAGGGTCATTGAATATTTTTGGATCACAATCCGGAAGAATATTGTGAAACTTGGAAGGTTTAAGAAAAGAAAAGGTTTAGTCCAAGAATTCCCCACCTATGTTCGGGACACCATCCACGCCCTCCACCTCCTCCATGATTTTCGCTTCCCTGACCCCCAACGCCTTATCTTCACCAGGGACATCCAGTCCCTATACACCTCCATCCCCCATCACGAAGGCCTCAAAGCCCTCCGCTTCTTCCTTTCCCGCCGAATGAACCAGTACCCTTCCACTGACACTCTCCTTCGACTGACTGAACTGGTCCTCACCCTCAACAACTTCTCTTTCCAATCCTCCCACTTCCTCCAAACCAAAGGAGTAGCCATGGGCACCTGCATGGGCCCCAGCGATGCCTGCCTCTTCGTTGGATATGTGGAACAGTCCATCTTCCGCAGCTACACTGGCACCACCCCCCACCTTTTCCTCCGCTACATTGATGACTGTATCGGCGCTACCTCGTGCTCCCATGAGGAGGTTGAACAGTTTATCCACTTTACTAACACCTTCTAACCCGACCAAAAATTTACCTGGACCATCTAAGACTCCTCCCTCCCCTTCCTAGACCT
>NC_057713.1:43880507-43887185 GCF_004010195.1 Chiloscyllium plagiosum
TCTCCGGCCTATCACCCTCACCTTAACCTCCTTCCACCTATCGCATTCCCAACGCCCCTCCCCCAAGTCCCTCCTCCCTACCTTTTATCTTAGCCTGCTTGGCACACCCTCCTCATTCTTGAAGAAGGGGTTATGCCCAAAACATCGATTCTCCTTTGATGATGCCTGACATGCTGCACTTTTCCAGCAACACATTTTTAAGTTAAGTAAAGATTTACAAGGATGTTGCCAGGGTTTGAGGAGTTGAGCTATAGCGAGCGGCTGAATAGGCTGGAGCTTGTTTTCCCTGGAGCATTGGAGGCTGAGGGGTGACCTTATAGAGGTTTATAAACATATGAGGGGCATGGATAGGATAAATAGACAAGATCTTTTTCTTGGGGTGGGTGAGTCCAGAACTAGAGGGCATAGGTTTAGGGTGAGAGGGGAAAAATGTGAGACCTAATGGGTAACTTTTTCACACAGAGGATGGTGTGTGTATGGAATAAGCCATCACAGGAAATAGTGGAGCCTGATATAATTACAATATTTAAAAGGCATCTGGATGGGTATATGAATAGGAAAGAGTTAGAGGGATATTGGTCAAGGCCTGGCAAATGGGGCTAGGTTGCGTTAGGTCAGGCTAAGCTAGGCTATATGGTCAGCATAGATGAGTTGGACTGAAGGGTCTGTTTCTGCCCTGTACATCTCTATCACTCTACAAATCCAGTAATTTGATACATCACAAACCAGCTGCCCCGCCAATTGAGCTAACCAACCCCACAATTAATGTGGGAGTTGCCAACTGCAAATGTCAATGTGAACGCCCAGTGGTGGGTGACAAGCATGTTTCTGTGCAAAGTGAGTGAAGGGTAGAGGGAAAAGACGTGCATAACTTTTCGCGACAGAAGCATTGATTTTTTTTGTGTGTGCAAAGAACAATCCAGATGCAGACAGGGGGCTGTTGAGAACCGAAGGGCGCTGTTTGCAGCAGAAAGGGGCAGCTATGATCACAGGCCAACTGTGCAAGAGAGGTCCTGACCACGGGCTGGAGGAGCCAGGCTGGTCCCGGTCCCGGTCCCGGTCCCGGTCCCTCTCAAACCGGGTAAACAGCAGCTGGCGGTGGCGGTGGCGGTGGCTCCAGGCCTCCACTCAGCAGCAGCGGCCTCCCCCAGGGCCAGGAGCCGCTCTCTTCCTCCTTCACAACCTCCCCGGGCTTCACCTACCCTGTAATTCTTTCCTCTCCTTACGGTGCTTTTTGAAAAGCTTCTCCTCCTCCGTTTCTCTTTCCTCCATCCTTTAACTGCGCCGCAGCCTGTGAACACCGAGAGAGAGAGAGACTTTCCTTGTGCAGAAAGAACATCCCCCCTTTCACCTTTCACCTCTAACCCCAGCCCTCATTAAAGCTGCACTCCACTGAGGCTACCTTCAGTCAAAATTAAACACACTACATCACTAATTCACTCTACTTTCATGGAAATGATAAATTCAATTATCAATTATTGGACCAAACTGCAACCATATTTTAAATAAGCATGCTTAAATACAAATTCAGTTAACAATTTGCATTGATTCAACTCACAGCATATGAAAAAACATTGTAGAATAACATTTGACCCCTTGTTACATGAGGCTGGGATGGGGTGATGAACCATGTCTGTATTTGCCGCAATTTAGCAAATTATCACCTGTAGTTTTGTCATGTTTCTTCCCATTTGTCCTGTAATTCCGGTGTCTATAGTGCTTTTTGCACACATGCCACAGTGAGATTGTCCCATACTTTTTTTTTGGTTCACTCATGGGACATGAGCATTGCTGTCTGGCCAGCCAGCATTTATTGCCCGTCCCGAGCTGCCCTTGAACTGAATAGCTTGCTTGGTCATTCCAGAGGGCAGTTGAGAGTGAACCACATTGACGTGGTCTGGAGTCACATGCAGGCCAGACCAGGTGATGATGACAGATTATCAACTCTGATCAACATTAGTGAACAAGATGGTTTTTTCCATTAATCAACAATAGTTTCACAGTCATCAGTAAATTCTGAATTCCATTGTTTTTCTTATTGAATTCAACTTTCACCATCTGCAGTGGCAAAATTGAAACCCAGGTTACCAGAACATTCACTGAATTTCTGGATTAATAGTCTAGTAATAATACCTTTAGGTCAGTGCCTCTCCAAGGTTGAACTGTACAACATAAAGGGAATTATACATTTGCTATAGGTATAGCTGCAGAGCATTTATTGCACACAGAGTTATGTCATTGTGACATTATGATGGGGAGATGCTGGTATAGGATTGGGTTGACAAAGTTAAAAATTACACGTAGCTACCTGACGAAGGAGCTTCGCTTCAAAACCTTGTACTTACAAATAAATCTGTTGTACTAAAACCTGGTATCATGCGATTTTTAACATTGTGACATTAGATTGCATGGAATTGAAAGCTGGCTCTATAGAGCTCCAAGTAAGATGTCCTTTCTTACACTCCTCTGTTCAATCAAGCTTGTTGTTATTGTTTGCTCAAAAGATTGTAAATGTTATTAGAGACTGGAGCCAAGAAGGAATAAGGAGGTTGGTAGAAGAGTGCTAGAGTGGAGCCTGGGCAGATTCTGGAAATTTGCAATTTGCAGCAGTAGAACTTTGCTGGGGTTCTGGATCAGGAACCTACAACCTGGAGCCAAGTGAGCTGCAGAGTAACAACACAACACAATCAAGACTCGCTGAGGGGTTCAGGCCTGAAGCTCACTAAGGAGTAAAGGAAAACGCGAAGCTCTAGGAGTATTCAGTCAAGAGACTGGGTGAGGGGGGAGGGATGAATGTCCAAGATCAATATCTGGAGCTCAAATCTCACCTGGGCGCCTGGACCTTTTCACTAATCCTTCTCCCATTGTCTCACAATAGCTGTCCCCCCATCCCTGGCACATGGTCCCCCAACTGCTTCATTGTCACCAACAATCCATGTCCATCTTCTCTGCAACGTCACCAGTACCCAAGCCCCCCTTCCTGCCAATATCCCTGCCTTCTGTTTCACCAACACCCACCCTTCCACAATCAAAGTACCTCTTAACTTTATTTCTTCAGAAGTAGTCACCCTGGGCGGTAATTGCAAGCCTGAATCAATTAAAGGTACATTTTAAAGAGGTAGAAGGATGGAGTGATTTAGCGAGAACATTAAAAATCTTATTGTGCAGATTAAATTGGGGATGTTCAAGACACCAGGATTACAGTTCCAGGAGCAGAAATTTCTGTGACTTCAGAAAAGATTTACCAAGATGTTACCGGGAATGGAAGTTTTTGTGTTATAAGGATAGGCTGGGACTTTTTTCACTGGAGCATAGGAGGTTTATAATATCATGAGGGGCATAAATAAGGTGAATAGCAAAGGTCTTTTTCCTAAGGTGGGCAAGTTCAAAATTCGGGGCGTACCCTTGAGGTGAGAGGAAAAACATTTAAAAAGGACATGACAGACAACTTTGTTACATAGAGAGTGGTTAGTGTGTGGAATGAATTGCCAGAGGAACCACAGGACAGTTACAACATTTAAAATACCCAGGGACCTGATAAAGGGTGTGATAAGTGCATGAATAGGGAATGTTTGGAGTGATATGGGCCAACACAAGCAGATGGGACTAGTTTAGTTTGGGAACATGGTCAACATGGACTAGTTGCATCGAAAGGTTTGTTTCTATGCTCTATGACTCTATGACAGGAGTGGAGTCATAGTTAGATATGTACTGAAGAAGGCATTTAATATATTTGCCTTTATTAGTTAGTACATTGAATTTAGAAGTTGGGAGGGCATGTTGCAGCTGTACAGGATGTTGGTTAGACCAATTTTGGTGTGGTTCTGGTCTCCCTATTATAGGAAGGATGTTGTGAGACTTGAAAGGGTTCACAAAATATTTACAAGGTTGTGGCCAGGGTTGCAGGGTTTGAGCCAAAGCCAGAGGTTGAATAGGCTGGGGCTACTTTCTCCAGAGCGTTGGAGGCTTAAGGGTGACCTTATAGAGGTTTATAAACTCATGAGGGACATGGATAGGATAAATAAACAAAGTCTCTTCCCCAGAGTGGGGGAGTCCAGAACTAGAGGGCATAGGTTTAGGGTGAGAGGGGAACGATATAAAAGAGACCTAAGGGACAATTTTTTCATGCAGTGGATGGTAAGTGTATGGAATGAGCTGCCAGAGGAAATGGTGGAAGCTGGTACAAAGGCATCTAGAGGGGTATATGAATAGGAAGAGTTTAGAGGGATATGGGCCAAATGCTGGCAAATGGGATCAGATTAGTTTATGATATCTGGTCAGCATGGACAAGGTGGACTAAAAGGTCTGTTTCCATGCTGTACATCTCTATGATGCTCTGACTCTACCCTGTGACTTCAGTGTGGCTGAAGGAGATTACTGAAGTGGGGAGGTGTAAAAACAAGGATGAGTTTTTTTTAAAATTAAAGCATTGTTTAACCAAGAGTCAATATAGCTCAGCAAGCATGAGAGTGATAGATGAATAGAGCTTGGTACAAGTAAAAAGATATGTGAGTTTTTCAGGTGTGAATTGGAATAGTTGGGTCTAGTGGTAATGAAGGCATGGGAAAGGGTTTCAATAGCAGATAAACTAAGCCAGGAATGAAGTTTTGTATGATACAGACATGGAAATAAATTGTCTTCGTGATGGTGTGAATATATAACCAGAAGATCGTCAATAAGATCAAAAATAACACCAGCAATGGAAACAGCCTGAGTACCAGAGAGAGGGATACAATCAGTCTCTGGGCAATGGAGCTTATGTGTATAAATTTTGTGTTTCCAGATATTTAATTGGAGAAACCTTTTGCTCATCCAGTACTGGATAAGCAGTTTGCTAGAACAAAGAACAACACAGCACAGGACTAGGCCCATCGGCCCTTCAAGCCTGAGCCCAACACATTTTGCTCTTCCATTCTAAAACTGTCTTCACTTACAGGATCCATATTCCTCTATTCCCTTCCTATTCAGGTATTCATCCAGGTACTTCTTGAATGCTGCTATTATGTCTGCTTCAACCAACTCCTCTGACAGCGCGTTCCAGGCACTCACTATCCTTTGTGTGAAAAACGTGTTTCACAAATCTCTTTTAAAGTCCCTCTAACACCCGGCACCTTGATCCTGTGTCCCCATGTATTTGATCCCTTCACCCTGAGAAAAAACCTGGCAGGTTTGTAATAGTTGAGGATTCAAGAGAGGTGACAATGAGGTTGAGCTAGATGTTCCATATAAACATAAGTATTAGCAGTATGCGTAGTCCATTCAGCTCTGAGTTTGTTCCACCATTCAGTAAAATCATGGCTGATCTGAATGGAGCTTTGAATTGACATTTCTACCACCTCGATTACCTTACATAGTCTTGCTTAGCAAGAATCTTCCTGCCACTGCCTTAAAAATATTCAAGGACTCTGATTTCACCACCATTTTGAGGAAGAGAGTTTCAAAGGCTTACAACAACACTCTAACAGAAACAAAAGTCAACTAATCTTAGTTTTAAGTGAGCATCTCTAACCCATTTCCACCAACCCTATCCATGTGGAGACCTCGCCTCTAACTGTCCTCGCTGAAAGCATTGCATTTTAATGATGCCTACTGTGATGCTCTATGCTACTGCTGTGGAGGACATCATGGTGGAAATTGCCAAAAATCACCCGTTCTATAGCCTACCATACCACCCCATGCTTTTTCACTTACATGTCCACACATACAGCTTGAATACCTCTTACACTTTCTCTGTAGCCCTTTCCCTGCATTAACCTTGACTCTTCCACCCTTTTTTGGCAGCCGATCCTGCTGCCCCTACAGGCCCCTCCCTCTTGCACACTTCTCAACATCATGATCCACAGGACTGTGATCACCCAGATATCTGACCACCTTTGACAAGCATTCCTTAGACATGATTGACCAAACCCTGAATGTTATGTTTGCAGTTCCCTACTGATATATGATTTTCCTGTCTGTAGATGCCTTTGCTACAGAACTGACCATTGAGCTGTCATCAGATATAACACATGACCAATTCAACAATCAACCAAGGCCATGCCTTGGGCTGTGTGCAGACTGTGCCCATGACTGACAGTATTGGGACCCCCTAACGAACACCAACCTCCACCTTAACTAAGGATTATCCCATACCAGGTTTCTGACATGGCTATTTGGTTGAATAAACATGCAGTATGTTTGCTACACAGGTAGGTGCTGCATGCTGCAGATTTTAGGTGATATTCTGGTGTTTAAAAATGTGTTGCTGGAAAAGCACAGCAGGTCAGGCAGCATCAAAGGAGAAGGAGAATCGACGTTTCGGGCATAAGCCCTTCTTCAGGAATGAGGAGGGTGTGCCAAGCAGGCTAAGATAAAAGGTAGGGAGGAGGGACTTGGGGGAGGGGCGTTGGGAATGCGATAGGTGGAAGGAGGTTAAGGTGAGGGTCCCCTCCAATCGCCACCAGGACAGAACCCCACTAGTTCTCACCTACCACCCCACCAACCTCCAGGTACATTGGATCATCCTTCGTCATTTCCACCACCTCCAAACGGACCTCACCACCAGGGATATATTTCCCTCCCCACCCCTATCAGCTTTCCGGAAAGACCACTCCCTCCACGACTCCCTTGTCAGATCCACACCCCCCACCAACCCAACCTCCACTCCCGACACCTTCCCCTGCAACCGCAAAAAATGCA
>NC_057713.1:43887483-43894805 GCF_004010195.1 Chiloscyllium plagiosum
CTCCGGCCTATCACCCTCACCTTAACCTCCTTCCACCTATCGCATTCCCAACGCCCCTCCCCCAAGTCCCTCCTCCCTACCTTTTTTCTTAGCCTGCTTGGCACACCCTCCTCATTCTCTGAAGAAGGGCTTATGCCCGAAACATTGATTCTCCTTCTCCTTTGATGGTGCCTGACCTGCTGCACTTTTCCAGCAACACATTTTTAAGCTCTGATCCCCAGCATCTGCAGTCCTCACTTTCTCCTAGTTGATACTCTGGTGTGTCATACAACAAGATTTCACCACCTGCAGACAGATCCCTACTGTCAAGCATGATAAGCAGCCTATCTGTGCTGTGTGTCTGCAAGAAAAGGATATCTCAATACAGCAGCACTGATAATTTTTGGCTCTGGCTAAAGTGCCAACACGCTAACAGATTTAACAGGCAAGGTCAAACATGATACTATGAGCCTACAGGTAAACACTGAGAAAACAAGAGCTAAGACAGCAAGTGAGCAGTCTGAGATGCAGTCTGGTCCAATCTATGTGGCGGATAGTTGACCATGAGCAAATTGTCCTTGTGGCAGCCTTTCCATGTTAGTTGCTAATATACCCTGTAATGCAGATCTTTGCCAATAATGGAGAATGTAACCAGTGTGTACAGCCCCACCAAACTGGATTTTGGCAAACATTGGAAGATGATAGTATGGTCAAGTGTGTCAAATGCTGCAGATGAGATAAAAGGAGGAGGAGGAATGGTCTGATTTTATCACAGTTACATAGAAAGTCATTTAAGACTTCGACAATACCTGTTTCAATATTGTGTTAGAAGCAGAAACATTTTTGCAGGGATTGAAATATGGAGTTCTAGGAAACTTGGACACGCATTTAGGAGGTGACAACACTTTCAAGGACTTTGGGTAAAAAAAGAAATTGCAGATTCGGCTGTAGTTTGCAAGAACTGAATACTCAACTGTTGGATTTTTGTGCAGAGCAGCAATGATGACAGATTTAAATTTGAAAACAATTAACAATATCAGCCAACATAGGAACCACAGAGGACTGAGGGACTAGGAGCTGGATTTCATGGACAAAACAAGCTGAGACAGAGTGTGAGTTGAAAAGGGGAGAAAGGAAAGGTGAATGTGAGTCAGAGCTATGTTGCAGAATTGCTTTATAGGAAGATTGGCCATTGGGCTTGGAAAATGGGGAGGTGGCTGAAGATCAGATCCTCTTAATCTTAGAAATAACATGTTTATGAGCTCCTTGTTGTTGGAGTAAGAACAGAAGAACTGGTGGAGGATTTGAAAGAGGTGTTTTTCATTTGGCATTTAACAATCAATTAAATGGTTTATGAAGATATTAGAAGTTTCCTAGCTTATATGATTGTATCAGTGATTTACCATGTAAGACTAGTAACCTATCTCTGTTGCTCCTTTTATTATTAATTGTATATGGGATGCTGAACATAGTTGCATAAAATGAAATTAACTTATGGATGTTTATAAGTGGAACAGATGATTTTTTTTAATAACAATTAAATATATGCATCAGAATTTCCTTTTGAATACATTGATCACTTAAATTAAAATATATTGTATCAAATTAAGTACATAACAGATAATTTTTTTAAAATGTGGAACTTACTAAGGCAACTCAATGCAGGTAGGTGTGCGAAAATGTTTACCACCAATAGCTCATGTAGGAAAATAGGACGTAAGAACAGAAGTAAACTGTTTAGTATTTAAGACTATTCCATAAAATTGAACAACAGGAACAGTTTCTGGTCAATGATGACCTCGGGACGTTGATAGTGTGGTTTCAGTGATGCTAGAACCATTGAATATTATGAGAAAATGCTTAGATTCTCTCCTGTTAGAGATGTCATTGCCTGACACAAGAGTGGTGCCACTTAACGGCCTATACATGGTCTTATCGCAAACGAGCATGAACTGAGAAGTCACAAATAATGCTGAACATTATGTAACTATTAGTGAACATCTCTTTTCTGAAACAAAGCTGGAGAGATGGTCATTGATGAAAGTAGCTGAAGATTGTTGGGTTTAGGATACTACTCGGAGGGACTTCTGCAGTGAGATCTTCAGTCTGAGATGGTTGGACTCCAATAATGACTGCCAGCTTCCTTTCTGTAAGAAATGATTCTTATCAATGGAGAGTTTTCTTCTGACTGTCATTGATGCCAGTTTTTCTAGAGCTGTTTGATGCGTATTCAGTAAAATACTGCCTTGGTGTCAAGGACAGTCTTTCTCACCTAATGTCCTGAATTTAGATCCCCTTTCCATGTTTGGATCAAGGCTGCAATGGGGCCTAGAACTGATGGACATATTTTTAAAAAATTTTGTATGCAGTTTCAATCTTCCTTTTCTCAACCAAAAACAAATGTCAGCATTTTTATCCTTAGAAAAAAAATACCCTGAGTTTTTGTATTTTGCATTTTGCTATTATGAGGATGAGCCTGGATAAAGGGATTATGTTCGTGTTTTGCAAAGCTACTTTTCCAACATTATTAAGTACTATTTTCTTAGGTAATCTTAAAAATGTAATATGCTTGTAAACTAATACAGATGAAGAAAACAGTTTGGCTCTGGTTGCTGCTGTGTCAACTGTGATGGTTCTGAGTGTAAGAGTCTAAGTTATATAGATTTTATTTTGGAAATAATATTCAGAGACAACACACACTACAATCTGAAGGCTACCAGAGAAATATTGAACTGTTGGGTTCAGTCGTGAAGTAATTTGTTCTCTAGGTCTTTCCCTAACATTTTTACGAGTATCCCACTGTTTAAATTCAGATAAAAAGCCATTCCATCAAACCTGTGACATGACCTTCATTCTCATTTCTAATTTACATCAGCTCAGCATTCCAGAGAGTTGTTTTCATAACAAAAGTTGTCCTTACTTGTACGGAAATGGTAAACATATGTATCTGTTGGAAGATTCGACCTACACAAAGCTATTTTGTATGATGACAATCAGTGCAGCCTTGGAGATTTCCATTGACATACCAACATCTTACACAGTGTGTTTCAACTGTCCTGCAAAAATTTAAAAACTGACAGGTGAACATGAATAGATTCTTTGATATGGAATTTTCAACTTGACATTTTAATAGCATTCATTACATTTATGTATTTCATGAAGACACTAGATATAAGCATAAATGTTGAGAGCTGCTACTTGAAATGGAAAATTAGTGTACCTTAATTATTTTTACATTAAATCTTTACATCTCCAAGTATTCACTCAATTGCCTTCCAGAATCAGGGATCAGCCTAAGGACCACAACAAAAACAGAAATTGCTGGAAAGACTCAGCATGTCTGGGAGCATCCCCGTGGGCAGCAT
Source organism: Chiloscyllium plagiosum (assembly GCF_004010195.1). NCBI lineage: Eukaryota > Metazoa > Chordata > Chondrichthyes > Orectolobiformes > Hemiscylliidae > Chiloscyllium > Chiloscyllium plagiosum. Next base: position 43,890,828 of record NC_057713.1, read on the forward strand.
CAGCCTAAGGATACAGGGTAGGCCATTTAGGACCTGAGGAGGAGAAATTTCTTTACCCAGAGAGTGGAAACCCTGTGGAATTCTCTGCTGCAGAAAATGATTGAGGGCAAAACATTGAATCTTTTCAAGAAGGACAAAAGGGATCAAAGAGTATGTGAGAAAGCAGGAACCGGGTACTGATTTGAATGATCAGCCATGATCATATAGAATGGTGCAGCAGGCTCAGAGGGCTGAGTGGCCTACTCTTGCTTCTATTTTCTATATTTCGGTGAGTGATGCCATTGCACAGACTGATTCTGCTATTAGAGAAATGATAATTTAATTTTTTGTAGTATTACCAGAATATAGAATTCATGCAATAAATGGAGGCAGAATTTGTGACATTTTCAAGTGGGAGTTGTTCATTATCTAAGGCTAAGAATCATGTTTTTGTACTGACATGATTTGAGAGGATCCCTTTATCCAGGCTCATCCTTGAAAAAAAAATTGAAGTTATATTTTTCCTTTATCAACGTCAAATGGACTACTGATCTTTGATAATGGCTAGCTGTATTGTTTCCCCATGTGCCATAACTGAAACAAGTCTGAGTGTGGTCAGGAGTTTCATTGGAATTCCCTTTTTGTGAGTTTCCTGGAATTATGGTAGGAACCTTGGGATTTTATACTGCTCATCAATGGGGTTGATAAGGTGGACAGTTCTTGGTAAATCCACATTGGCTGCCACTCACACACCAATCCCCAACCCCCAAATGAGCCAACTGAGTCCATTAATTTGGCAATTTATTTCCACTTGAGGGCTTCAACGTGATGCTGCCAGTGTTTACCTTGTGATGGGAAGTGGTATCACCATAAAGTTGTCTGTGTGGGCTGGTGGTGGGCAGGAGTTGGCCCCACTTTTACAAGTTCCCACATACATCGGAGGGGACCCACCCACCCCCCCCCCCCCCGTCCCATTAATTTCTCTCTCCAGTTTGTTGTCTCCACCAGCTTGTGGCCTCTCAAAACTCAGCCCCTACACAATGATCCTCCTTCCCAGAGACTTTCAGCTTGGGACCCAAATAGACCTCCAATATCTTTACTCAAATTTAAATTCATTCTGCTCCCTACTGCACCATTCTGGAAAGCTGCCAGGCTCTGACTGGCTGATAAGTGGCTGAGCGAGGACTCTCTGTTTTGAAATAACTCCACAGAGGTTGTAATCCCGTCACCACATCAGTCTTTATTTGCACATGCACAGTACTTCACCCTGGTCTTCCTCAAAGTCAGCTCTCAGAGTCAACAGAACCTCTTAGCCCAGGCTCCTTGACAGGACTGGATTAAAAGCCCCAATTGGGGAACTCATATTCTATGAGGTCCACCTGGCAGACCTTATTCCAATCGCTACCTGTTGCTGCAGGGTGGAAATCCAGCCTCCAGCCTGTTAGCATCTAACTGGCCATGAAATGGCTCTTAACAGCTAGTAACTTCTTTGGTGTCACTGGCCACTCAGGTGTTTCCTTTCTTCCTGGTGGTGGAAATTTGAATAAAGGTTTGTGCACCTTGTGTCTTTCACTATGTAATTTAAAACAAAGAAAAAGAAAAAAAAAGAAAAAATGTAACTTCTTTGGCTGGCTCATCCTAATATCTCAGCTGCAATAAGGCAAGGAATTGGAACACGACAAAACTCAGCCCCTCCTTGATCATTCACACAAAGAATATTATACCATAATTAGAATTAGATGCCGGTAACTATCTGCATTTATATAAGTAAATGTCTTTGTTCTTTATTGACATAATTCTATATGTTATTCACATTAACATAATTCTATATGTTATTCACACTAACATATATTAATCTTTGTGCATTATCCTGGCACATTAAAAAAATGTCAATAGCTTGAATATGCAAATTGGCCACAACAAATGATGGTGTAGAAGAAATATTCTTTGAATTTTGACTGACCAGAATGCAAACATTATTGTTTTATCAAATGCCATATTGCACTAACTTCTCTGTGATTTTCACAAGACTGTTTCATTTGCAATTTTATTGTCAATTAAACTCATCTGAGGAATTATGCTGAGTAATCTATTGCTTTTTTAACTACATGGCAATTGTTAGCAACCTCACTCAACCTCTTCTCCCAAAAGTGAACAAATGTAAGTGTAGTTTCTCATTCCTTCAGTTGTAACTTGTTGGCCATTCCAGTCATTATTTTCCTCTCTTGATATCAATTTCTGAGTCTGAATTGACATTGAATTCACTTGCTTAAATTCACCCTTTTCAGACCTTTATTTCCTGATCTTTTAATTTCATTGGTTAAGGGTATACACTGTTTGTGCTTTTTGTTTACCAAATAGCCTGTTTCCCTCCAATGCTATTTTAAACTCACTGTTCCATAAATTTTCTCTGCAAAATATTTTGGAGCTGTAACGTGCAGAAAGAAGACTAACTAATGTCATGGAATAATAATAGAAAATTCGGGAAATTCTCAGCGTGCCAGCCAGCATCTGTGGATGGAAAATAACACAGTTAATGGCTTGGGATTCTGAACCACTAATATTGCAATGTGTTTTTTTCTGTGATTGCCAATCCCAGCTTACAAATAAACTGACATAATTTACACCATATAGACAGTTTCTCTTAAATGTAGCTTGCAATCAAAAAACGTCAATGCAGACAGAAATAGACTTGCATTACATAAAATACATTCAAGCAATGGATTCACCAGTAGAGTATCAAAAGTGATATAGTGGGGAAATAATTTGAGATATTTTAATAATTTTCAGTGTAATGTCTCTAAAATAAATGAGTTGTGAAGGGTTTTAATAGAGGGAATTGGGAATAATTATGTACTTTAACAAGTTTAAGCTGACTATAAGAAAATGAAAAGGTGGGGAGATATTTCTATACACAGACAATTGTTCAGAATAATGAATGCTTTGCTACAGGAATTAGTTGATTTTAACCTTTCAAAGGAGGAAAGACAAAAAGTTTGAATCACAGAAAGATACAGGGCTCCAGAGTGACAGTGAGCAGTGAGGTTTGTATTAAATCGGTGCAACAATGAACCAGCCATACTCCTCTTTTTGTGCTCTAAGATTCTATGGTTCTTTGTCTCAACAATAATTTGAAAACCAAGCCAACGCTTTTGTGTTGGTCACATGGCTTCGCCACCTTGCCTGCCATATCACACTAATAATAAAATCTATGACATAACGAACACATAACAAGTTGGGAAATTCTATAAATGTCAACTGAATTGTCATATATCTGTTTGGCTTGGATTAACATAGTGAATGTTAGATAACATTATGATTTGGTTTCTGTGCATATATGACCTAATTGTTCCTTGATTATATCATTGCACTGCACAGCCCAGTAGATTTTGTACACACAAATCTCTTGAGATTCCAAATAACATGTGTTTGGAAAGGCAAGGACTGATTCGGGATAGTCAACATGGCTTTGTGCGTGGGAAATCATGTCTCATAAACTTTATTGAGTTTTTTGATGAAGTAACAAAGAAAATTGATGAGGGCAGAACAGTAGATGTGATCTATATGGGCTTCAGTAAGGTGTTCGACAAGGTTCCCCATGGGAGACTGATTAGCAAGGTTAGATCTCATGGAATACAGGGAGAACTAGCCATTTGGATACAGAACTCGCATTTCTGGACGTCACAGTAGAAAGAAAGGACAAGGGAGAATTACAAACCTGCGTATACAGAAAACCGACAAACACTGACCAAATACTCAACTACACCAGCAACCATCCCAACACACATAAACGAAGCTGTATCAGAACACTATTCCAACGAGCCACCACACACTGCAGCACAGGCGAACTTCGAAAAACAGAGGAGAACCACCTATACAACGTATTCAAGAAGAACGGATACTCAAAAAACACAGTGCGCAGATTCCTCAAGAACAAACCACGACAAGCAGACCAAACACAGCCAGAAACCCTAACCACCTTACCATACACCAAAGAAG
>NC_057713.1:43897537-43919095 GCF_004010195.1 Chiloscyllium plagiosum
CTTACTTTAAAGCTATGCCCCCTTGTAATACCCGCCTCCATACGCGGGAAAAGGTTCACACTGTCAACGCTATCTAACCCCCTAATCATCTTGTGCACCTCAGTCAAGTCACCTCTAAACCTTCTTTTCTCTAGTGAAAACAGCCCCAAGTGCCTCAGTCTTTCCTCATACGATTTTCCTTCCATACCAGGCAACATCCTGGTAAACCTCCTCTGCACCCGTTCCAGTGCCTCCACATCCTTCCTATAGTATGGCGACCAAAACTGCACACAATATTCCAGATGCGGCCGCACCAGAGTCTTATACAACTGCAACATGACCTCAGTACTCCGGAACTCAATTCCTCTACCAATAAAAGCCAGTACGCCATATGCCTTCCTCACCGCACTATTTACTTGGGTGGCAACTTTCAGAGATCTGTGTACATGGACACCAAGATCCCTCTGCTCATCCGCACTACCAAGTATCCGACCATTAGCCTAGTACCCCATCTTTTTGTTATTCTTCCCAAAGTGAGTCACCTCACACTTAGCTACATTGTATTCCATTTGCCACCTTTCTGCCCAGCTCTGCAGCTTCTCTATATCCTGCTGTAACCTGCCACATGCTTCCTCACTGTCAACAACTCCTCCGACTTTTGTGTCATCCGCAAACTTGCTCACCCAACCTTCTAACCCCTCTTCCAGGTCATTTATAAAAATGACAAACAGCAATGGTCCTAAAACAGATCCTTGCGGAACACCGCTAGTGACGGCACTCCATGAAGAAACTTTGCCATCAACTACTACCCTCTGTCTTCTTCCATCCAGCCAATTCCTAATCCAAACCTCCAACTCACCCTCAATGCCATATCTCCGTATTTTCTGCAGTAGCCTACCATGGGGAACCTTATCAAACGCCTTACTAAAATCCATATATACCACATCCACCGCTTTCCCCTCATCAACCTCCTTCGTCACCTTTTCAAAGAATTCAATAAGGTTTGTGAGGCACGACCTGCCCTTCACAAAACCATGCTGACTATCCTGATGCCGCCTGACCTGCTGCGTTTTTCCAGCAACACATTTTTAAGCTCTGATCTCCAGCATCTGCAGTCCTCACTTTCTCCTAACACCAGGTTATAGTCCAACAGGTTTATTTGGAAGCACTAGCTTTTTGAGCGCTGCTCCTTCATCAGGTGAATCATTATGAACAGCATCTTCTAATTTTCATTGATGTCAACCTGGGAAATTTCAGTCATACTGCTGTGGTTAAAAACAGTGGCACTTCGGAAACTGGAGTCTCCAAGTGGGATGCACAGCGCTCCATACTGGAAAGGGCATCCTGTGTGTGTAATGGAAGCTTCCAAACTGGCCATATCATGATGTTAAACAGCTGTTGAGCAAATTTGATGCATATAATTGAAACTTCAACTGTGAAGGTTCACTGAATGTATTCCTTGTCACTCAAGGCTGAACATGCATTGAACTGAAACAGGAAATGTCCTCACCCACTGGTACTATTTAAAGAGCCAGCCATCTAACTTGCAAATTATTTTGCTTAATTAATGGTGTTGATAGCTAAGCTAGCATTTAAAACTTGATTTAAGGCAAGGCAACTTTACGTATTCAAAATTGTGTAGAAATACAGAAAATTTCATTTTATCAGTTACTGGGAGCATGTGAATAAGACAGCCCACGTGATCGTTAGGATGTAAGATCATATAATTACCTTCATGGTGGAGAAGAGGTGATGTCTTGACTTGGACATAGTTAGTACTTACCATGTTTAAACAGATAGTAATGTTTGCAGACTTCACTCTTGCAAACCCTCTCCTGCAATCCAACCAAAGCACATGGCAGATGGTGGCAGCAGGTGAAAAATCCAAGCAATTGAACAGTGCATGGAACATAGCAAAAGAACAGAGAAGGCAATGCAAAGTGATTGCCATTACTTGAGAGTTTTGAACAAGTTGAAATCAATGGGAATGAGGAAACACATTATCCACTGGTTGGAGTGATGCCTGGCACATAGGAAGATGAATGTTTGTGGGGAGATCAGTCATCTCATCTCGAGGACATCTCTGCAGGAGTTCCTTAATGTTGTGCCCTAGGTCCAACCATCTTCTGCTGCTTCATCAATGATCTTCTCTCCACCATATGGTCAGAAGTGGGGATGTTAGCCAATGATTACACAATGTTCAGCACCATTTGCAAATCCTCAAATACTGAAGCAGTCCATGTTCAAATGCAACAAGACCTCGATAATATGCAGGCTTGGGCTGAAAAGTGGCAAGTAACATTTGTGCTACGCAAATGCCAGGCAATGACTGTCTTCAGTAAGAGACAATCTAACCACTGCCCCTTGATATTCAATGATGTTACCATCACTGAATTTTCCCCATTATCATTGACCCAAAACTGTATTGGACCAGCCACATAAATACTGTAGTTGTAATAGCAGTTCAAAAGCTAGGAATTCTGCAGTGAGAGACTCATCTTTTATCTCTCCAGTGTCTGTCCACAATCTACAAGACTCAAGTCAGGACTGTGATGGTATAATGTCAACCTGCCTGGATAAGTGGCAGTCTAACACCACTCAGAGAGCTTGAAACAAGCCATTTTACTGACACTCATTCACTACCCTCACCAACACACAGTGTCAGCTTTGTGTCCAATCTACAAGGTAAACTGCAGTCACTCAGCACGTTCCAAACCCACAGCCTTGACCACAAGAGGGACAGTGGTAATAGAACCTTGGGAAGGCTTCCATCTGCAAATTCACCTTCAAGAATCATATGTTCGTGACTTAGAAATATATAATTGTTCCTTCACCATCTCTAGGACAAAATCCTGGAACTCACTTCATAGCAGCACTATAAATAATGTATTCCCTACACCACAAGGTCTGCAATGATTCCAAAAGACAACTCACCACCACCTTTTGCAGGGCAATTAGGAATGGGCAATAAATACCAGTGACGTGTACATCCCGTGAACAACTAAAAATAAATAGCTTTTCCAAAAAACGCAATGCCTGACAATCAGCTTTAGGTATATTGAATTTTCAATGAATTTTTGCTTCAGATTTGCAGAAAGTTCTCAACTACTATGAGAAATTAGGCAAGGCCATGACCACAGGAATTTTACATTTACCACTCTAAGCCATTAAAACTACTTATTGCAGAGATTCAAAGGCACTTGACATAGAACAAAGTGATTCACAGATGGATTGATGTCAGAGCAAATACAAAGTGGCTGTTCTAGCCGTTTATAGGACAGGAAGTGTTATATGTGTTTATAGTAATTCCATTCGTATAATTTTACATCCACAGACCAGTCAGAAAAATCATGACTATGACCTTTTATATTTTTATTAAAGCACAATCCCTACAACAGTAAAACAAATTTGAGATTTGGATTGAAAAATCAGTCATTAAAACATATAATAAATGTGGCTGACCTGAAAGGAAGTCTATTACATTGGTGCAAGAGCAGGGATAATGATGGTGGTTTACCACTGCTGACTTGTAAGGATGTAGGGTCCAAAAGGAAGATGTTCATGGAGCGTGCAGCAACGTTGTGCTGAAGACACAGGATGATGACTGGGACAAGCAACTGACAAGCAGCAGCCATGAGATACTCACTCTGACTTGCATGTTGGGAATTTGTTCCACTTATTTTCTCAGGGAAGGAGAGGAAAATTCAAAATGGTGCAAAAATAAGGCAAGTTGACTCATAAAGAGAAACAGATACACAAGAAATAAGACAGTGGATGCACAATGGCAAAATTCTGAAGTTGTTATTTAGAGTTTAAGGGGACAGTCACAAAAAACTTTCTGAATATCGAGTTTTCTCACACCCTTCAGATTTACTAATTTTCTTGCCATTGCTCACACCACAGCAGCGAGGGGAAAATTCCACCCAATAGTCTAGCTAGTCTAAAATCTGTCAGTGGGAAAACTCTATAATCCATTAAAATGAGGTAGTTGTGAGACATTTAAAATATCAAAATACAATTAGGCATAGATGGTTTTGTTAAAGGAAATTGTGTTTGACAATTTGTTATAATTCCTGGGAAAGTAACAAGTTGAATGGATAAAGTAGGAGTAGTGCATTTGGATTCTTAAAACACATTCAGGAAAGTTTTTTTAAATTCATCTGTCGGATATGGGTACGGATGGCTGGGCCAGTATCTATTGTCCACACCGTTGCCCTTTAGAAGGTGGTGTTGAGTTGCCTTCTTAAACTGCTATTGTCCATTGTGCTGTAGATAGACCCACAATGCTTTTGGGGTGGAAATTCCAGGACTTTGACCCAATGACATTGAAGGAATGACCATATATTTCCAAGTCAGGATGGTGAGTGGCTTGGAGTGAAATTTGCAGGTGGTGGTATTCCCAAGATTTATTGCTCTTGTCCTTCTAGATGGAAGTGGTCATGGGTTTGGAAGGTACTGTCTCAGGATCTTTGATAAATTTCTACAGTGCATCTTGTAGATGGCACACAATGCTGTGACTGAATATCAGAAGTGTAGGGGGTGAATATTTGTGGATGTGAGCCAATCAGTTGGGCTGCTTTTGCCTGGATGGTGTCAAGCTTCTTGAGTGTTGCTGAAGCTGCACCCATCCAGGCCAGTGGGGAGTATTCTATCACACTCCTGACTTGTATCTTGTAGGTGTTAGACAGGCTTTGAGAAGTCAAAGGTGGATTAATCCTTGCAGTATTCCCAGCCTCTGACCTGCTGTTGTGGTCATTGTATTTTTATGACAAGTCTAGTTTCATTTCTGGTCAATGGTAACACCCAGGAGGTTGATCATTGGGGATGTAATGATGGCAATGTCAAAGGATGGTAGTTAGAATGTCTCTTATTGGAGATGTCTATTGCCTGGCACTTGTGTGGCAAGGATGTTACTTGTTTCCTTTCAGTCCACACCAGGTCTTGCTGCATTTAGGTATGGATTGCTTCAGTATCTGAGGAGTTGCAAATGGTGCTGAACATAATGCAATCATCGGCTAACATCCCCACTTCTGACCGTATGATGGAGGGAAAAGTCATTGATGAAGCAGCTGAAGATGGTGGGCCCTGGGACACATTAAGTAACTCCAGCAGAGATGTCACTAAAGTGTCACAAAGAAAATTCCTGCATTGGGTGAAAGGTCATGGTGTATTGGAGTTGATCTATTAGCATGAATAAAGGATTAGCTAACTAATAGGAAACAGAGTCAGGATAAATGGATCATTTCAGGTTGGCAAATCATATCTAATGAAGTGCCACAGGGATCAGTGCTGTGGCCTCAACTTTTTAAGATCTTGGAAGAAAGGGCTGATGTATAGTTTCCAACTGTATGTGCTGATCATACAAAAAGGAAAGAAAAACAAGTTATTGAGTCTCCAAAGGGATATAAATAGATTATTGGGTGAATGGTTATTTGACAGATGGAGTATAATGAGGAAAATGTGACGTTGACCATTTTGGCAGGAAGAATGGAAAAGCAGATTATTTAAATGGAGAGAGATTGTGACCTGCAACATTAAAACAATATCTGGGTGCACAGAAATCACAAAACAATAGCCTTAGGTACAGCATTTAATTAGGAAGGTAAATGGAATGCTTAAAAGTAAGGAATTCTCCCATTTAACATGGAATTGAGGAAGAATGTTTTTCACTCAGGGCTTCATTAAGTTTTAGAATTCTATTCCATAGAGAGCAATCAAGTGTGGGTCGATGAATAGATTTAAGGATGAGTTAGTCAGTTAGTCAGAATTTGATTGATACCTAGTCAAGCATTATCGGGAATAACAGGAAAATGGATTAAGGCCACAATCAGGTCAATATGAGCTTATTGAATGGTGGAATAGACTCAATGGACTGAATGACCTTCTTCCAGGCCTTTTTTTTAATGAGAGTTTGATCCTATTTGTTTCCAAATTGTGCTTCTAATCACATCACTCCACCATTATTTTCACATCATTTATATGAGCCAACTGGCCCCTACATCTGGTTCTCAAACCCTCATCCATGTCTTTGTTAGCATTTGTTCCATTGTGTTTTGGGCCAAGTTTCCACCTTATATAAACTGGTGCACATTAAGTCCATGTTGTCCATGTTCCACCTCATATGATGGATGTGATTTTCCTCTCCTTGGAGGTGGTGAGGAAGGTGGTAGATAAGGGAAACTTACCAGTGGGGAACATGAACTTTGGTCACTTCAGCAATTAAATTTTGATAAAGAAGATGGGCCACATTGTCAACTCATGACCATTTAAGACCCTTAAATGGTCAATAAACAACTGCTTAAGGGTCTCAAGCCACCACTTGGCTGATTCTTGACAGATGATAAAAAAAAGGCTGCCTCCCCAAAGACAATCTGCCTGGCAGATTGGGTGGGTTTGGCAGCCATTCTCAGGTTGGAGGAAGTTGGGCAGAAGGGTGACTACTGAAAGCCAATCCTTGCCAATATTTCAGACACTCGCCACCATGATCCACACCACAGAATTCCCTGATTTCCACTTGGTGAAAAGACCTAATTGTTGGTGCAGCTGTTCATAGCTGCACAGGCTAAGCCTCTGAAGACTCACTGCTCTCCTCAGATGGAGCTGGCTAGATAATCACTAAATACTTAATTTATGATTGATCAGCGAGCATTCTTACTGGAGGGGGAAGGAAGTTGCCTGCCTAATACTTTGATTAGGATTTAGTGCTCACTGACTAGGCCAGCATTTATTGCTGATTCCTAATTGCCCAGAGGGCTGTTAAGAGTTAAGCACATGACTCTGTGTCTGGAGTCATATATAGGCAAGAACGCCAGATTTCCTTTCCTAAACGACTTTGATAAAGCAGATGAATTTTTATGTCAATCAATAGTGTCACCATTAGGCTAGCTTTTAATCCAAACTTTTGTTGAATTCAAATTTCACCATCTGCTATGGCGGTACTCAAACCTATGTCCCTGGATCATTATACAGGAGTTTGAGATTACTACTCCAGTGACATAACCACCACCACAACCCCTCCCCTGAATGGGCCAGAATGGATTGGGAAGTTTATATGGAGGGAGAGAGTAAGGCAGGATGGAATAGCTGTGAACTTAGATGAAAAAGAATACAAACTGAGATGCAGGTTAAATTACTGAGAATGAAAAGTTGATGCATTGAGAGAGAGAGAAAGAGAGAGAGGAAATGTTGTGGGTATCTTAATTCCAAAAGCTCTTTGAAATTTAGAGTTTGGGAGAATGCAATGATAGACCTAGGTCAATGGGAAAGTCTAGGAGGTGGTCAGAATTGGATCCAGGGCAAAACAAAAAAAAGAACAATGCTGCATTTGGAGGTCACCATTGAATCCAGATTTGGCACAGAAATGTACTTCAGTCTTGGGAGGATGGATGCCCGGCGAGTGTTGTACAGCGTATAAGCGTAGGCTAATACTGAGCAGGGACAATAGGCACCACCTATTATGATGACATCATATGGATCTTGTGAGAGAATAGCTTAGGATCTCAAATGAATAAAATTTACCAATCAGATGTTCATCATGGTCTCTCATTATGTTTATCATATCAATATAATTTGTACTTAGTACTCTCAAAAAACCAATGTCAAGAAATTATCGAGCACTTATTTTTTGTGGGATATATATGGCAGTATATTGTATTAATTCTGTTGTGAACAGTAATTGTGGGGAAACATTAACAAATAGCTGAGGGTGGGGTGACGCATCATTTAGAAGATAGAGTCTAGAAGCCATAATATACATAAACAATTTGGAAGATTGATCAGACAAAAATAACTTCATATCAGCTGAGAAAATTCTGAAAATATTAAAGATCGAGCTCTGAAAGTTGTAGACAGTAAGGAAGGAAACAGCAAATTTATAAAAAGTTCATGCTAAGTTTTTATTTTGTATTGATGTTGACAATACAATCAATAACTTTTCTCCGTGTTCGTAAAATTATTTTTGCAATGACATTAGTAAGTACACAGATGCTGAATTATGACATAGGTACAGAAGTTGGCCATTCAGCCCATCGACTCTGCACCGCCATTCAACAAGATAGTAGCTGATCTGATAATCCTGAACTCCATTTTCCTGCTTTATCTCCACACCCCTTGATTCCCTTAGTAATTAAAAATCTGTCAATCTCAGCCTTTAATATTCTTAATAACCGGTCTCAACAGTCCTCTTGGGTAAAGAATTTCACAGATTCAGTACACTCTGAAAGAGTAAAATCTCCCTCACCTCTGTTTTAAATGTGACCTCTTATTCTGAAATTATAAAATCAATTCCTAGACTGTTTTACAAGGGCAAACAATCTTTCTGCATCTACCCTGTCAAGTCCCTTAAGACTCTCGCATGTTTCAATCAAGTTGTCTTTCATTCCCCCCAATTTCAATGAGTTATTATTTTCTTTTGCTTGTTATAATAATATTGAACTGAAATTAAAATCATTTAGGCATAATATAAAGGATGCACCGAGTTAACGGGACATCAAATAAGAATGAACAATAGAGGGAATAACAAGAATTTAGAATAAGGGAGCAGGCTCTACAAATTCCTTTCCAAGCTACTAATTTTATCTGACTCGGTAGTATCTTGCTTCAAAATCACTGGGTTAAATTCCTGGAGCTTCTTCTCTAATGGCATTGTGGATCTACCTACAGAAAATGGACTGTAGTAATTCAAGATGGCAGCTCTCCATCACCTTTTCAAGGGCAGCTACAGATGGCAATAAAGGTTGATCCAGCTAATGAAGCCAACATCCTGCCAATGAGTAAAAACAGATGCAGAACAAAGAAAACTAGGAATTAATGATCAGGATCCAGACATAAAAGTATAGAAATCTTAACTATTTTAATAAATTGACACAACAGCTTTTCAGATGGCTGGCTGCATAAAAGGCGTGACCTTAGCTGTATCAGCTCCAGGCAGACTATGAGCTCAAGCAAGTTCTCAGTTAAAATACGAACAATCACAGCTACTTGTGAAATTCAGAATTCCCTTTGTTAAAGATGAAGTGACAATAAAACAAGACTATTTTACATTAGCCGACTTGCCTTCCACTTTAACTTAGCTATAGTGACTTGAAAGTTGATTTCCTTTGCTGAAAGTAAATCATAGTATTGTTAGACTTGAATGGCCCACTTGTTTACAAAGGCTGTTGCTGTCTCAAAAACTCTAAGATTGTGGAAAGCTTCAACACACAGCCCAACCTTCCTTTGGAAGAAGATCTTTGAATTCACCATCAGAGCTGCAAGGCTAGGCCTCTGAAGACTCATTGCTGTCCTCAGATGCAGCCAGCTAGATAAACACTAAATACTTATGATTTGGAGGTGCCGGTGTTGGACTGGGGTGTACAAAGTTAAAAATCACACAACACCAGGTTATAGTCCAACAGGTTTAATTGGAAGCACTAGCTTTCAGAGTGCCGCTCCTTCATCAGGATTGTTGTGCTGACTATAACCTGGTGTTGTGTGATTTTTAACTAAATACTTAATTTGTGATTGATCCAGTGAGCATTCTCACTGGATGGGAAGGAAGTTTCCTGCCTAACACTTTGGTTAGGATTTAGTGCTCACTGACTAGGCCACGTGATTCTGATCTATCTTTTAAAAAGAGCAGCAGAAGTTAATCTGGTGATAAATACTCTAATAGTACCTGAGACATTATCCAATAAACCATCAAACCAGCTTCAAGCCACTTTTAAAAATTATTTATTTGTGGGCCTTGGGCATTGCTGGCTGGCCAGCATTGAAAGCCCAACCCTATTTGCCCCTGAGAAGTGGTGGTGAGCTGCCTTCTTGAATCGTTGCAGTCCACTTGCTGTGGGTTGACCCACAATGCCAATAGAAAGGGAATTCCAGGATTTTAGCCCAACGACTGTGAAGGAACGGCTGTTTGTTTCCAACTCAAGGTGGTAGTGGCTTGGACGGGAGCTTGTAGGTGGTGGTGTTCCCAAATACCTGCTGTCCTTGTCCTTCTAGATGGAAGTGGTCATCGATTGGGAAGATGCTGTCTAAGGATCTTTGGTGACTTTCTGCGGTGCATCTTGTAGATAGTACACCCTGCTGCTACTGAGCACCGGTGGTAGAGGGATTAAATGTTTGTATATGTGGTGTCAATAAAGCAGGTTGTTTTGTCCTGGATGGTGTCAAGCTGCTTGAGTGTTGTTGGAGCTGCACCCATTCAGGTAAGTGGGGAGTATTCCATCACACTCCTGACTTGAGCCTTGTAGATGGTGGATAGACTTAGGGTGTCAAGAGATGAGTTACTCACCACAGTATCCATAGTCTCTGACATGGTCTTGTATCCACAGTATTTATGTAGTGAGTCGAGTTGAGTTTCTGGTCAATGGTAACCCCAAGGATGGTGACAATGGGGATGGTAATACCGTTGAATATCAAGAGGCGTTGGTTCGAGTGTCTTTTATTGTTGATGGTCATTAGCTCACATTTGTGTGTTACTTGTCGGCCCAAGCCTGGATATTGACCAGATCTTGTTGCATTTGAGCATGGACTCCTCAGTATCTGAGGAGTCACGAATTGTGCTGAACACTGTGCAATCATCCCCACTTCTGACCTTATGACAGAGGGAAGGTCATTGATGAAGCAGCTGAAGATTGTTGGGCCTAGGATACTACCCTGAGATGTCCTGGAGCTGAGATGACTGACCCTTCACAACCATAGCGATCTTCCTTTGGGCCAGGTATGACTCTAACCAGTGGAGTGTTTGCCCCTGATACCCATTGATTCCAGTTTTGCCAGGGCTCCTTGATGCCATACGCAGTCAAATGTGGCCTTGATGTCAAGGGCTGTTACTCTCACCTCACCTCTGGAATTCAGCTCTTTTGTCCATGTTTGAACCAAGGCTGTAATGAGATAAGGAGCTGAGTGACCCTGGCGAAACCCACACTGGGTGTCACTGAGCAAATTGTTGCTGAGCAGGTGTTACTTGATAGCACTGTTGATGACCCTTCCATCACTTTACTGATGATGGAGAGTTGACTGATTGGGCGGTGATTGGTGGTTTTGGACTTGTTCTGCTGTTTGTGTACAGGACATACCTGGGCAATTTTCCACATTGTCAGATAGATGCCAGTGTTGTAACTGTATTGGAAGAGCTTGGCGAGGGAAGCAGCATGTTCTGGAGCACACATCTTCAGTACTTTTGCCGGAATGTTATCAGGGCCCATTGCCTTTGCAGTATCCAGTGCCTCCAGCCATTTCTTGATATCACATGGAGTGAATCAAATTGGCTAGAGACTGGTAACTGTGATGCTGGGGACCACTGGAAGAGCCTGAAATAGATAATTCACTTGGCACTTCTGACTGAAGATTGTTTTCAATGCATCAGCCTTATGCCAACAAGGTAATTGTACCCAGAAGGATTATCCCCCAACTGTTCCACTTTATGTTTACCTGGAATTTCCTGACAATTCAACTACAAAAAACCTCACAACTTACTAAGACTTCATTGCTTTTACCAGACTATCATCAAGGACATGTGTGATCATGCTATCATGAACCTGGCCAATAATGATGATGACCTTCTTAAGAAATCTATTTTTTTGTACTTGCTTGCAAATTCCTCACAGCTGACTATGTCAAATGTCTTGGTCAGGTCCACAAAAATGGTGCAGAGGCACACGTTCTGGTCTTGACATTTCTCCTGCAGAATATCTGGTCAAGATGGCAGCGGAGTAGAACACTCCAACTGGAGCTCCTCAGCTCCTTCCGTTTATTTCTCATTTTCTTCTCTTTTTACCCCTCTTTTACCCCCTTGGTTTTCTCTCCAGGGCAGGAGGAATGGAGAAGAGCAGTCTAGAGGCCCAAGCGGTGCAGGGATGGTCAGCAGCCAGGAGGCCCCTGCGGAGCAGGGATGACTAGTGGCCTGAGGCCCTCATGGAGCAGAGATGGTCAGTGGGGTAGAGGCCCTCACCGAGCAGAGATGGAGGGCGGGGTAGAGGCCTTCACTGAGCAGAGATGGCAGCAGTGTAGAGGCACTCACAGAGCAGAGATGGCAGCAGGGTAGAGGCCCTCACTGAGCAGAGATGGCAGCAGGGTAGAGGCCCTCACAGAGCAGAGATGGCAGCAGGGTAGAGGCCCTCACAGAGCAGAGATGGCAGCGGGGTAGAGGCCCTCACAGAGCAGAGATGGCAGCAGGGTAGAGGCACTCACAGATCAGAGATGGCAGCAGGGTAGAGGCCCTCACTGAGCAGACATGGCAGCAGGGTAGAGGCACTCACAGAGCAGAGATGGCAGCATGGTAGAGGCCCTCACAGAGCAGAGATGGCAGTGGGTTAGAGGCCTTCACTGAGCAGAGATGGCAGCACAGTAGAGGCCCTCACAAAGCAGAGATGGCAGGTGGGGTAGAGGCCCTCTAATCCTGGCAACATCCTTGTAAATCTTTTCTGAACCCTTTCAAGTTTCACAACATCTTTCCAATAGAATTGCAAGCAATATTCCAACAGTGGCCTAACCAATGTCCTATACAGTGCAACATGATCTCCCAACTCCTGTACTCAATACTCTGACCAATAAAGGAAAGCATACCAAATGCTTTCTTCACTATCCTATCTACCTGTGACACTACTTTCAAAGAGCTATGAACCTACACTTCAAAGTCTCTTTGTTCAAGACCTTACTATTAAGTGTACAAGTCCTGCTAAGATTTGCTTTCCCAAAATGCAACACCTCACATTTATCTAAATTAAACTCCATCTGCTACTTCTCAGCCCATTGGCCCATATGATCAACATCCCATTATAATCTGAGGTAACTTTCTTCACTGTCCACATCCACTTCCAATTTTGGTGTCATCTACAAACTTACTAATTATACCTCTATGCTCACATCCAAATCATTTATATAAATGATGAAAAATAATGGACGCAGCACTGAACCTTGTGGCACTCCACTGGTCACAGGCCTCTAGTCTGAAAAACAACCCTCCACCACCACCCTCTGTCTTCCACCTTTAGAGCCAATTCTGTTGCCAAATGGCGAGTTCTCACTGCTTTGCCCTTTTGTCCTTAATGTATTTATAAAACCCTTTGGATTCTCCTTAACCCTATTTGCGAAAGCTATCTCATGTCCCCTTTTTTGCCCTCCTGATTTCCTTCTTAATTATAGTCCTGCTGCCTTTATACTCTTCTAAGGATTCACTCAACTTATCCTGTCTATACCTGACATATGCTTCCTTCTTTTTCTTAACCAAACCCTCAATTTCTTTAGTCATCCAGCATTCCCTACACCTACCAGCCTTTCCTTTCACCCTGACAGGAATATACTTTCTCTGTACTCCCGTTATCTAATTTCTGAAGGCTTCCCATTTTCCAGCCGTCCCTTTACCTGCGAACATCTGCCTCCAATCAGCTTTCGACAGTTTTTGTCTAATACCGTCAAAATTGGCCTTTCTCCAATTTAGAACTTCAACTTTTTGATCTGGTCTATCCTTTTCCAGCACTATTTTAAAACTAATACAATTATGGTCTCTGGCCCCAAAATGCTCCCCCACTGACACCTCATGCCTTATTTCCCAAGAGTAGGTCAGGTTTTGCACCTTCTCTAGTAGCTACATCGACATACTGAATCAGAAAATGTTCTTGTGCACACTTAACAAATTCCTCTCCATCTAAACCCGTAACACTATGGTAGTCCCAGTCTATGTTTGGAAAGTTAAAATCCCCTACCATAACCATCCTATTATTCTTACAGATAACTGAGATCTCTTTACAAATTTGCTTCACAATTTCCCTCTGACTGTTAGGGGGTCTATAATACAATCCCAATAAGTTTATCATGCCTTTCTTATTTCTCAGTTCCACCCAAATAAATTCTTTGGATGTATTTCTGGGAATATCCTCCCTCAGTACAGCAGTAATGCTGTCGCTTATCAAAAACGCCACTCCCCTCCTCACTTGCCTCCCTTTCTATCCTTCCTGTAGCATTTGTATCCTGGAACATTAAGCTGCCAGCCCTGTCCATCCCTGAGACACGTTTCCGTAATTGCTATGATATCTCAGTTCCATGTTCCTAACCATGCCCTGAGTTCATCTGCCTTCCCTGTTAGGCCCCTTGCATTTGACTGTGCAATTTGTTTCTGTGCTGTACATCCCTATGACTTTATGAGCAAAGGGTTTATTTCTGTGCTGTACGTCTCTATGACTCTATGACCAAAGGGTCTGTTTCTGTACTGTACGTCTCTGTGACTCTATGATGAAAAGGTCTGTTTCTGTGCTGTATATCTCCATGATTCTATGATCTCTTTCTGTGTTGTACATCTCTATGACTGAAAGATCTGTTTCTGTGCAGTACATCTGTCTGACTCTATGACCAGATGGTCTGTTTCTGTGCGGTACATCTCTCTGACTCTATGACCAAAGGGTCTGTTTCTGTGCTGTACATCTCTATGACTCTTTGACCGAAGGATTTGTTTCTGTGCTGTACATCTCTATGATTCTGACTGAAGGATTTGTTTCTGCGCTGTACATCCCTATGACTCTATGATCAAAGGTTCTGTTTCCAGCTGTACATCTCTCTGACTGTATGACTGAAAGGTCTGTTTCTGTGCTGTACATCTCTGTTACTCTATGACGAAAGGATCTGTTTCCATTCTGTACATCTCCATGATTCTATGACGAAAGGATCTCTTTCTGTGCTGTACATCTCCATGATTCTATGACCAAAGGATCTCTTTCTGGGTTGTACATCTCTATGACTCTATGACTGAAGGATCTGTTTGTGTGCAGTACATCTCTCTGACTCTATGACCAAAGGGTCTGTTTCTGTGCTGTAAATTTCTATGACTCAATGACAGAAGGGTCTGTTTCTGCGCTGTACATCTCTATGACTCTTTGACCAAAGGATCTATTTCTGTGCTATACATCTCTATGACTTTATGAGCAAAGGGTCTGTTTCTGTGCTGCACATCCCAATGACTCTATGACTAAAGATTCTGTTTCTGTGCTGTATGTCTCTGCGATCGAAGGGTCTGTTTCTGTGCTGTGACCCTAAGCTCATCGCACGAGGACCTCTGCTCCTGGTGCAACTAGATAAAGATGGGTGTGTTCTCTTTTCAAAGCTAGCACATGTTTTTTTTCTCTCTCTCTGCTGTTTGTAGTGTTTCCTTTTTTTTTTAATTTCAGATTTACAACACTAGTATTTTGCTTCTGTATTATGTTGCTATCACATTAAGACTTGTTAAAGTTGGAGTGGAAAGCGATAGTAACAATAATGAAATTGTTCATTGGATGCTGAGCTGGATGCTATTCAATTGCATGTTCTATGAGAGTCATAGAGTCAAACAGACCCATCGGTTCAACTTGTCCATGCCAACCAGACATTCTAAATTCATCTTGTGCCAAGGGGCGGCACGGTGGCTCAGTGGTTAGCACTGCTGCCTCACAGCACTGATGCCTCACAGCACCAGGGTCTCAGGTTTGAATCCAGCCTTGGATTACTGTCTGTGTGGAGTTTGCACGTTCTCCCTGTGTCTGCGTGGGTTTCCTCCGGGTGGTCCGGTTTCCTCCCATAGTCCAAAGATGTGCAGGTCAGGTGAATTGGTCGTGCTAAATGCCCATAGTGTTAGGTGCATTAGTCAGAGGGAAATGGATGTGGGTGGGTTAGTCTTCGGAGGGTTGGTATGGACTGGTTGGGCCGAAGGGTCTGTTTCCACACTGTGGGGAATCTAATCTAATCAATTGCCAGCATTTGGCCCATATCCCTCTAAACTCTTCCTATTCATATAGGCATCCTGTTGCCTTTTACATGTTGTAATTGTACCAGCCTCACCATTTCCTCTGGCAGCTCATTCCATACATACAACACCGTCTGCGTGAAAAATGTATCCCTTAGGTCCCTTTTATATTTTTCCCCTCACAAATTAAACCTACATCCTCTAGTTTAGGACCCCCCAACCCTCAGAAAAAGACCTTCTTTATTTACCCTCTCCAATGGTCTTGTCTATTTACCCCCTCATTAGTTCAAACTTCAATCAGATCACTCATCAGCCTCAGACACTCCAGTGAAAATAGCTCCAGCCTATTCAGCCTCTCCCTATATGTCAAAACCTCCAACCCTGGCAACACCTTTATAAATCTTTTCTACACCGTTTCAAGTTCAATAACAACTTTTCTATAGCAAGGAGACCAAAACTTAATGCAGTATTCCAAAAGTGGCCTAACCAATGTCCTGTGCAGCCGCCACATGACAGCTCAACTTAATGCACTGACCAATAAAGGCAAGCATACCAAACATTTTCTTCAACATCCTGTCTTCTTGTGACTCAACCTTCAAGGAACTATGAGCCTGCAGCCCAAAGTCTCTTTGTTCAGCAACATTCCCGAGGACTGTACCATTACGTCCTGCCCTGATTTGCCTTACCAAAATGCCCACTTTATCAAAGTTCTGTTCTTCTTTGAGATAACCTTTTTCATTATCCACCGATTCTGGTGTCATTTGCAAACTTAGTAAACGTTCCTCCTATATTCACATCCAAATATTGTGGTGTTTCATGAAGTTGATTCCAGGGATGAGGAACTTCAGTTACCTAGATAGTTTGGAGAAATTTTAAGCGTTTTCCTTGGAGAAGGGAACGTTAAGAGTTTTTAAAAAACAAGTTTAGCAGTTGTAAGAGCAATGTTTCCATTTGCTAAAGATGTGTGCTAAGAGGAATCTCTTAACCAACAACATGATATTCCACCTTTTTAGTTATAACAAGTCACCTTGAATGGAGGATTCTACGTAATCAAAGATGGAGGATGGGAAAAAAATTGGGACTGTAAGAGCTGCTCCTTTTTTGATGTAATTTCTGTGTTGGAGCTGATTTCCTCAAATTCTAGGAGCTGTAATTACTGTTTTACAAGCTGTTGCATTGTTTTGGAACTTTGGATACAAAAAAAAAGACACAGTTATAACATTTAAAAGCCATCTAAATGGGTGTATGAATAGGAAAGGTTAACCTGGATATGGGCCAAATGGGACTAGATTAATCTAGGATATCCAGTCGAATCATATCATCAGGTTCGCTGATGATATGACTGTAGTGGGTCTCATCAGCGCGAATGCCAAGTCAGCATACGGAGAGGAGATGCAGCGGTTAACGGACTGGTGCAGAGCCACCAACCTGTCACTGAACATGGATAAGATGAAAGAGACGGTTGTTGACTTCAGGAAGGCACGGAGCGATCACTCTCTGCTGGACATCAATGTCTCCCCTCCATCCTCACCACATTCTACAGAGGGTTCATTGAGAGTACTCTGAGCTGCTGCATCACTGCCTTGTTCGGGAATTGCGCTGTCTCGGATGGTAAAACCCCACAACGGATAGTGAGGACAGCTGAGAAGATCATCATGGTCTCTCTTCCCTCCATTACAGACATTTACACCACACACTGCATCCGAAAGGCTCAGGGCATTGTGGAAAACCCCACACACCCCTCACTCAAACTCTTCTTCCTCCTGCCATCTGGCAGAAGATACCAGGGCGTTTGGTCTCTCACGGCCAGATTGTGCAACAATTTTGTCCCCCAAGCCATCAGGCTCCTTAACACAGTATGTTCGGACTCTTTCCCATCTGAAATTCTTTGCACGACTTCAAATCGCTGCTATTTATCATTCTTCTATTTTACCGTAACTTGCGTGTTTTGCACTTCTTACGCACTTTGTGCCATGTATGAGTGTGTAGTTTGTGCTGTCCATGTAGCATCCTCAGTCCTGGAGGAACGCTGTCTTGTTTTAATGTATCAATTGTATATGGTAGAAATAACAAATAAAAGCTACTCTACTCATGCTGTACAGCTTTATGACTCTATGAATGCATCCAATTTTATACATTATCCTTTAAGCAACTATGTAATTACTGGATATACAGACAGGCAAGAATGGAAACCATGAGCACTGCTGACTGGCTGCCATCTTGACATTTAAATTATGGTTATCGAATTCCATCTTCTTGGCTGCCTTCAGAGCCTGAGTGTCCAGACACACCTCAATGACTCAAGGTTCAAGCAGATAGTCATGAAGGATTCTGTTACAGAGAAACCTGAGACTCATTCATGTGCATTGAATTGAGGATGACTGGGAGGCCTTCAGCGATATATTGTACTCCATTGTTCTAGATATCTTGAGTCCAAGAAATTGAGGATTGTTCAATGGAAGCTCAGGGACATGCAAGACATTTTATTCAATCAAAAAGCAGAAGAACTTCATTCATATAGATAGCGCTGAGACTGGAACAGATTTTGTAATGCTCTGGTCTATGGGCCCTAGTCTTCTTGTTCCTTATCAATCTGTTGCCAAGGATCAACACTGCTCACAGAAAAAGAAAGATGGGCAGAGCACTTTAACCACATCCTCTACTGACCTTCATTCATCAATGTAGCAGCAATCATCAGGCTGCCATAGGTTATCATTAAATGTTCTCCAGATAACCCTTCCATGCTGTTAGATATGATGAATGCAAAATAAAATTCTATTGTGGAAAAAACTGGAGGTTATCATGCTATCCCAGTTGAGGTCTACAAGGCTGGAGATCAATATCTGGTTAGGAAGCTCACTGAACTATTTCAGTCTATGAGAAAGTAATAAACGATCCCTCAATAATATGACAATGTCTCCATTGTCCATCTGTACAAAAAGAAAAGCAACTGAGCAATCTTATAACAAACGTGGTGGAATCTCTCCAATGAAATCATTCACCTTCATTGACTGGCAAAATATTCACCCAAATCCTTCTGAACCACTCAGCGCAAGAACTCAACATCATCTGCTGCCGGAGGTTCAGTGCAGTTTCAGAAAAGGGTGAATAACCACTGATATGTTTGTAGATAGTCAGCTACAGGAGAAATGTCAAGAACAGAATATGGACTTTTGCACCACATTTGTTTACCTAACCAAGAACTTTGACACAGTTATTTCTGAGGATGTGATAATGTCAATTTCAGAATTTTAATAACTGTTCATGGATTGGAAAAAAACAACAAAGATAACTCTTTTTCTGGAATAAAGTGCTTCTTGAGATGAAAGGAACAATGAGGAACTGTTATAAAATGAGTTATAACAAGACGTGAATTAAACATCCCTGGGAAAAAGGTGCTACAAAAACAACATAAACAAGCTGTTTCCTGGGATAGGGAAGATAAGACTTATTTGATAATCTGATGCTTCATGACAAATGGGCAATTAGACCTGCCTGCAGAAGTAAAGTTCTGAGGCAAAGGGGTTAATTGTAGAAGAAAGCTGTGTTTAAACAGATAGCTAACTCCGAATGTAACAAGGATCAAAGGAGTTTTTTTTGATAAGAAGGCAAGCTGCAGACTTGAATTCACGAAAAGCATAATCAATGTTGTGAATGAAAGAATCTAAAGGATAGTTATAAGGTCACATTGCAAACTTGAAAGAGAGAAAATTGTATAAGAATCCAACGCCAGAACAACTTAACAGTAGAACTTCAAAGAACAACACTGCAGAAGGACTGAACCCTGGAAACTTCCAGGGACAGATGACTGTTAGTTGAAAATTGGCCAGATTTCACCATTAATCAGGTAATAGCTAAGTTGGGTCACAGGTTTATACTTGCTTACTTGAGGGGTCTGAATAAAGTTTAAATTATTGCTTCAGCATTTGATTGTCTGTGAGATTTCTTCATATGTAGCTGAATTAAAGGTGACTTGTGGTGATTCACCTGGAAGCTAATGAAAACAGACGGTTCCTCTATGAAAATCATAGAGTCATAGAAATCCACAAAACTGAAAAAGGCACTTCAGCCCATCATGTCCACACCAGTCAAAACGAACCACCTAACAATTCTAATTGTCATAATTCATCATCATCATAATTGTTAACAGTTCCATGAAGGCATGCTCATACATGTCCTAGATCACAGTGAATCTTCTGACCAATTCCCAGCTACTAATGGAGTTAAATAGGGCTAACATTAACCATCTCTGATGCTCTCTGATGCCATTCATAGTCGTGGTCCAGACATTTAGTATTGCATGGATGGAAATCTGCTCACTTTGAGATCACACCAGGCAAAGCTGACAAGGTTATGCTTCACAATTTCCTGTTTGCCCATGTTTATGCACAAGTTGAAGATTCAGAGCTGAGAATGCAATGTAGCAGGCATATGTTTTCCAAAGCATGCAATAGTTTCAGTCTTATGATAATTATGAAGAAAAGTGTAGTCTTTTACCAACCTAAGTTGAAAAATGTGGTGCTGGAAAAACACAGCAGGCCAGGCAGCATCCGAGGAGCAGGAGGTGCTGTGTTTTCCAGCACCACATTTTTCAACTCTGGTACTCCAACATCTGCAGTCCTCACTTTCTCCTAGTTGATCTTTTACCAACCTAATCCAGGAAAGCAATATCTCTGGCTCAAGGTTTCATTCATGGATAGAACATATATGCAGTGGACATGTTCACATCTCAAACATGCTCTCACAAGCTGTATATATTGATAGTGACAAATACAGGAATTACCAATGTAAGTGTAGCCATCAGCAAACTTTAAACATTTGTCTGTGGTGAGAGGAGTAAGTCCACCGAGGATTCTACCTACCATGCTCTCTTCTCATGTCAGACTTAGACTGTGTACCAGCAATTTTCCAAGACATTTAACAGCTTTCACATGAACGGACTTTGGAAGCTGAGTTGGGCTGACCATACAACCAGAATGTCTGATACATGTTTAATTATCAAACAAACCTCCAATGAGAATACAGGTCTG
The DNA here is from genome assembly GCF_004010195.1 of Chiloscyllium plagiosum. Classification (NCBI taxonomy): domain Eukaryota; kingdom Metazoa; phylum Chordata; class Chondrichthyes; order Orectolobiformes; family Hemiscylliidae; genus Chiloscyllium; species Chiloscyllium plagiosum. Next base: position 43,918,241 of record NC_057713.1, read on the forward strand.
GGATGCACTCTCATGGTTGTTATAGGAAGCTCGACAAAAAAAAACATTATGGAAATTTCATCTCTGAGTTTTGATATTGACTTCAAGTGGGAGAAGCTTACCACACTAGGATCTCTGTACCTGGTGCAACAAGGTAAATGTTAGAAACGAAAATCGCTTCTCAATAATCGCTCTAGACAAATTCAGGAAAACAAAGTTTTATTAACAAGTCAAGTCTGCAGAGTTGGGCACCCTTGAAGAAAAGGCGCGCTGAGGCTTACAAAGTCTCCCATTATATACAGTACAAGTCCCTCCTCTCCTTGGCTCTAACAAGCCATGAGGTTCACATTCTTAAAAACATCATTATTCTTATCACAAAGTCTGCAACAAATGTCTCCAGAGTCTCTAAAGTTGTTGTTTTTCTCACCCTGTAGTCTTATCAGTCAAAGACTTATTCTTCTCTGTCTGTGCAATCTGGAGCAGATGTCTCTCGAGTCGTTTCCCTATCCTGCAGTCTTATCAGTCAAGGACTCATCCTTCCCTACCTATGTTAATGGTTTCATCAATCAAGGACCTGTTTGTTTTTACTCTGCTCACAAATTGTCAGCATTCTGCACAATTTAAACTATTCTACTTTTGAGTATATAAAATGGTTGTTAGAAAAGAAACAAAAGTTTTGTCTTTTAGTATAGATCAGTCTGTGGTCCAGGCACATCTTAAAGTTTAAACCGAAATTACCTCTCACAGTATCCCAATCTTGAATCAGATTGGTTCTATTAACCAAAGTAGGAATTTATAAAATATTACATGCAGTTTGTGTGCTTTTTGAGCAAAATTGAATATATCTGCAAATATAATTCTGCAAATGCAAATTCA
>NC_057713.1:43925500-43983660 GCF_004010195.1 Chiloscyllium plagiosum
TGGCTCTAACGAGCCATGAGGTTCACATTCTTAAAAACATCATTATTTTTATCACAAAGTCTGCAACAAATGTCTCCAGACCCTCCCCTCCCTGGCTCTAACGAGCCATGAGGTTCACATTCTTAAAAACATCATTATTTTTATCACAAAGTCTGCAACAAAAGGCTCCAGAGTCTCCAAAGTTTGTTGTTTTTCTCGCCCTGTAGTCTTATCAGTCAAAGGCTTTAATCTGTAACAGATGTCTCTCGAGTCGTTCCCCCATCCTGGAGTCTTATCAGTCAAGGATTCATCCTTCCCTGCCTGTGTTAATGGTTTCATCAATCAAGGGCCTGTTTGTTTTTACTCTGCTCACAAATTGTCAGCATTCTGCACAATTTAAACTAGCCTGTTTGTTTTTACTCTGCTCACAAATTGTCAGCATTCTGCACAATTTAAACTATTCTACTTTTGAGTATATAAAATGTTCTAGAAAAGAAACAAAAGTTTTGTCTTTTATTATAGATCAGTCTGTGGTCCAGGCACATCTTAAAGTTTAAACCGAAATTACCTCTCACAGTAAACATGAGTGTTCTCTTTTGAAAGCTAGCACATGGCTCTCTCCCTCTCCACTGATGCTGCCCCGAATTGCTGTTCGCAGGTTTTTCTGTTTTTATTTCAGATTTACAACATCAGTATGTTGTCTTTGCATTGTATTGTTATCACAATATAAACTGTTAAAGTTGAAGTGGAAAGTGGTGCTAACAAAACCAAAATTATTCAGGAAATCATATTGTGATGGACGGCATAAGATTGCACGTTCTGTTGTCCATTTCTGAGAAATGAACTGAAATCATGGCTTGGAGAAATCGCTTCCCCGAATCTCCAGGTAAGGAACTTCAGTTATGTGGATAGATCAGAGAAATTGAGTATTTTCTTTGGAGAAGGGAAGGTTGAGAGGCCATTAAACAGAAATATTCAAAACCATGAAGGGCGGACAGAGCAGATTGGGAAAGACTGTTTCGACAGGCAGAACAATTGAGAGTGAGGAGATGCAGATTTAATGTAATTGACAAAAGAAGTAATGGAGACAGGGAGAGAATCATTGGCATAAGTGTTCAAAATGTGGAATATGTTGCCTGAGTGTGTGGTGGGGGCAGGTTCCCTGGAGGTATTCATGACGGATGTGGATCATTATGAAAAGGAAAGGCTTGCGCAGCGCTGATAGACAGAATGGGCCGAATGGTCTCTTCCTGCAACAAATATGTGAGCTTCCCTTTTGTTCCAAGTTACACTCTTTCCCCCTGTCCATTCCTCTGATCTCTGCAAATCCTGTTCTTTTCTCCTCGTGACTTAACCAAGCTCCTCCCCGCTTGGTGAAGAGTTCCTCTCTCTCCCTCTCTGATTTCATTCTCTGCTCTGCGGCCCGGGGCTGCAGTCATGGCTGATAAAGGGCTGGATGAACGCTCTCCGCTGCTCTCAGGAAATAACTCTGGCAATGTCACTCCTACAACGCCTCTGTACGTCGAGGAACCTAGTCCTCGGGGTGAGTGCGTCTGCCTTTATTGCACAAATCTTTAAAAATACACATTTGAGAATAAAGAAGCCTTTTTTGTTGGTACTGTTGAAACCAAAAAAAAAGCACTCATAATGAAAGCTTGTGGGGTGAGGAAGCTTTCAGTTGTCTGCAAGGCCGGCTGTGGCTCGTCTGCATCAGACTGCAACAATGTCAGCAATAAGCAAAACCGTTCTTTAAAATGGGAAAGCTTTCCATGGCAGAACTGCAGGAGGGGAATACCCGCTCGATATCGTTGTGCAGCAGTTAACCCCAGCGTTGCGTTGCTGCGTACAGCGCTCACTGCAGATGTCCTGTACCGAGCCAATCTGCAGGACGTTAGGGGACAAAACCAGAAATGCAAGTCAGCGTTATCGATGTCAGCCAATGCTTTCTGGTTTTTGCATAAACGTTGTTGTGCTAACGACTGAGGCAGGGCTCTTCCAGAACTTCTTTCTTTCCATTGTGAATACGTTCGTGATGGATTTAGCACATGAATAACAGGTCTTTCTCTCTCTTCTCTCCCACCCCCCCCAAAAAAAATTACAATCTTACAAAGCAGCGTCTGAAACGTTTATGCTGTGCCCGCCCTCCCAGGGTTACAGATTAAAGGCGATTTTCGATCGTGTTGAGATTTTCAAGCATAGTCATGAGATATTTTCTGGAGAGCGACCTTGCTTGTGAAATCGTGCGCTGAATAAGACAACACAGGCTGGGGTGGGTTGCATCCATAAATAGCGTCCTTTTATTTTTATGCATACAATCTAACAGTGCATTAGAAATGTTTAGCTGTTTCTTCAGTGTGCAACGCTTCCTCTTAACTTGAAATTGCACTGTTCATTTAGAGGCTTAAACCGTGGTGAGCCAACTCAAAATGGGTAAGAATCGTTACAAACCTTGTCAGAATCTTTCTTTTTAAAAAAACGTGCATTTACATAGCGCCTTTTTAATGTAGCAAAATAACTCCACGTTCTTCATTTATAAAGAAAGTAGGAGTGCAAGAAAGGAGATATTGGAAAGAGTTCACTGAAAGGTAGATACTTGAAATCAGAGCTGTAAATGACATTGGCATGGTTGCAAAGCCGAACACAGTTGTACAGTGCGCAAGACTTTGGGACCCAAGTGAAAAATTGAGATTAAAATTGATGAACAACATAGTGAAAGGAAGTCCCATATGTGCATGAATGAAAGCTGTCTCGGACGTGATCCTTCCCTGACGGATTGTATCTTGACAGATGCCAAAGCCGAGTGGGTTGTTCTCTAATTACCCACAACACCACTCCCATTAGATTCATCACAACACTGTTAGCCAACAAGGGAAGGTATGCATAAAGGTCACAGATGACTACCTTCAGTTAACTGTAGAAGAGGTGCAACAGCTGAGTCTGTCTTTCTGCTGACTAATCTCTCATTTTTCAGTTGCTGACAGGCAGCCATTATAATACCTGCAAATATTGTTTGTGCATCATATTTTGTTTGATCACTCTGGCATGTTTTCTTCAATATAATGTTGTGGAAAGTATGATACCTTGTCATTAGGATACATTGGAAGTGCTACTTAGCATAATGGTAACACAGGCTCCCCTACATATCTTGTCACAATTTGCCTTTGGAGTTGGGGTGCTGTACATATCTACTGAAACTAAGTATTCTCCTGTAACCTGTAAATGTTGATGTGTTTGTGCTGGGGATAGAGTGCTTCTTGTGCAGTTTCATGTATTTGGTATTCCTTTATTTATGCTTTGCTTTCAAATCCCTCTAATAATGAATTTCCAATTGTGTGGGTGCAAAAATAAATAAAGACAATAGCAGAAGTGTCCATGGAATCCTGTAAGTATCTGAAAGAACAAATATGGCCTATAAATTATATTACAAATCTTCTTCCTGACCTTTTGAACTTTCTTCTGTTTGTTGCTCCATAACTAGCAACCCTAGGTGTTCACTTACATTGACGATATCGAGAAGTGATGGAAGTGAGCCTAGTGTAGTGAGCAGAAAAATGTTACTGCATTGCTTCTGCATTGTTGTTACTTTGTCTTTAAAAATAAACCTTTTATTCAGGTGTGAGCTTCCTTCAACTGTTCGCTCACTAATGGATGTTGAATGCAAAATGGCTGGAGTCATGTCTTAGTCTTTTTTTCCTGCACTATTGTCTTCCACACGTAGGTACATGAGGGTTAACAGCAAATAATCCATTCTGTTTGCGTCAGTACTAAGGAGAAGCTGCAAATGTATTGAGATTATTCTTATCCATGTTAAAGCTTATTAATGTGTTTCTCTTCATTTTTGCCCTGCATTGGAGATAAATTTCCAAAATGAAATGTCAATTATTTTGCTGACATTCTCATTTTAAATTTGTTCTTTCAATAATTATTATGCTTCCAGTGTTTTTAAATATGTAAAAAATAGTATGGACACATTTTTAAATAAATCAAGATTGTAATGGGAAGGGGAACTTAGCCTTAAGTTTGAATGGCATTCCAATCCCTGTTCTCAGAAATGTACAGAAATCTATTATTCTGCCTTCAATGTACTTGGCTGCTGAACCTCCACAGTCTGCTGATATAGAGAACCCAAAGACTTGTCATCTTCTCTGAAGAAATTCCTCTTCATCTCAGTCCTAAATGACCTACTTTTCATTTCGAGTCTGTCTGCTGGTTCTAGACACTCCATTGAGAGATAGCCTTCGTGCATCTACCTTGTCACACCTGTAAAAATATTGTATGCTGCAAAGAGAGCAGTTCTCATTGTCCTAAGCTCTAAGGAATATAGACCCAGCCTCCGAAATCTTTTCTGCCTTCCCAGGAATCACTTTGGTGAACCTTGATGCACTTCCTTTATGGCAAGCACACCCTTCCTTAAGTAAGGAATCCAAAGTGTACAGAGCACTCTAGGTATGGGGTCACCAGGATTCTAGATACTGTAATTGTTGCAAGGTTTCTTTCTTCCTTGAGCCTCAACCTCTTGCAATAAAGGCCAGCACACTTTTTGCCTTCCTAATTACTTGTTGCACCTGTGAGTTGGTTTGCAGTGACTCTTCAACAATGACATCAGTCACTTTAGGCATCAACATTTTCTAACTCTCACCATATTTTACGTTTCTGTTTTTCTTACATTTTACCTTATTGGATTCCATTAGCTATGTTCTTGCCCATTCTTCTCGATGCTGTTTTGCATCCTCAAACACTCATTACACTATAGTTTTTATCATCAGAAATGTAACACCTTGTCCCTGTGTCTAAATCGTGGATATAGATTGTGAATTATTGGGTAGGTATGATACTCTAATAGTCAGAGCCTGCCAACCTGAGAATTACCTGTTTATTCCTATTCTGTTTGCTGTCTGTCAACTTACTTGTGCTGGTGTATTACCCCCAATCCCATGTGTACTCTAATTTGTGCTCGCTAACCACTGGATGGGATCGTTTCAAAAGCCTTCTGTAAATTAAAATATGCCACCTGAACTTCTTTTTGCCTCTTGTCTGTTTTGCTATTTACATTTTCAAAAACTGAGGTAAATCAAACATGATGCCTCCGTCATATGTTCATGTTGACTCTGCCCAATCCTACTGTGATGTTCCAAGCGTCCTGTAATCGCATCCTTTATAATAGATTCTGGTAGTTCCCCCCTTTTTTATTTTAAGGCTGACAGTTCTGTTGTTCCCATTTTCTCTCCTCCTCCTCTTAAGCAGTGATGTCACATTGGCTGCCTTCCAATGTATAAGTACCAAAGATTTTGGAAGATGATGATCAACTTATTATTTCTACAGCTAACTCTTTCAGTACACGGGTGCATAACAGCAGGTGCAAAAGATTCATCGACTTTCAGCCTGGTTTTTGTTTCGCCAGTACTGCTTTCTTCATGGTACTAATTTCTTTTAGTTCAGCTTTCTTGCTAGCCCCTTGGTATTCTTGCGAGTTTTATATATCTTCCTCTGTGGAGGTGAGGATTAATCAAGGTTAGCTTTGTAATGGAGAAATCATTTCTCACAAATTTGATTGAATTTTTCAAGGAGGAGAAAGTGAGGACTGCAGATGCTAGAGATCAGAGCTGAAAATGTGTTGCTGGAAAAGCGCAGCAGGTCAGGCAGCATCCAAGGATGCTGAATTCCTGAAGAAGGGCTCTTGCCCGAAACATCGATTCTCCTGCACCTTGGATGCTGCCTGACCTGCGCTTTTCCAGCAACACATTTTCAGCTCTGAATTTTTCAAGGAGGTGACTACGTTTTGTAGATGAGGGTAGTGCAGTTGATGTCATCTGTGGACTTCAGTAAGGCTTTTGACAAGTTCTCAAATCCTCCAACCCTGGTAACATCCTTGTAAATCCTTTCTGAACCCTTTCAAGTTTCACAATATCTTTTCAATAGGAAGGAGACGCAATATTCCAACAGTGGCCTAACCAATGTCCTGCACAGTCGCAACATGACCTCCCAACTCTTGTACTTAATACTCTGACTAACAAAGGAAAGCATACCAAACGCCGCCTTCACTATCCTATCTACGTGCGACTCCACTTTCACAGAGCTATGAACCTGCACTCCAAGGTCTCTTTGTTCAGCTGCACTCCCTAGGACTTTACCATTAAGTGTATAAGTCCTGCTAAGAATTGCTTTCCCAAAATGCAGCAGCTTGCATATACCTGAATTAAACTCCATCTGCCACTTCTCAGCCCATTGGACCATCTGATCAAGATCCCTATGTAATCTGAGGAAACCTTCTTCGCTGTCCACATCCACCTCTAATTTTGGCATCATTTGCAAACTTACTAACTGAACGTCCTATATTCATATCCAAATCATGTACGTAAATGATGAAAAGTAGTGCAGCCAGCGCCGATCCTTGTAGCACTCCATTGGTCACAGGCCTCCAGTCTGAAAAACAACCGTCCACCACCACCCTCTGTCTTCCATCTTTGAGCCACTTCTGTATCCAAATGGCTAGTTCTCCCTGTATTCCATGAGCTCTAACCTTGCTACTAGTCTACCATGGGGAATCTTGTCGAATGCCTTATTGAAGTCCATATAGATCATGTCTACCACTCTGCCCTCATCAATCCTCTTTGCTACTTCTTCAAAAAACTTAATCAAGTTTGTGAGACATGATTTCCCATGCACAAAGGCATGTTGACTAGACTTTAGCACGGTCAGATTTTTTGCAAATTTGGAAAGAGTGAATAAAGTTCCTTAGAAGTGTACTTGATTGAGTTCAGTTGATTTTTCAGTATATGAAGACTGCAGAAATACTATTTGGATATTCCTCAAGCTGCTGGCACTTAGGTTATTACACTTTGTTAAAGTATCATGCTTAGAGATACATCACATTTTGGCATGAGTTATACTCACAGATAAGCGCAGACTGCTAGAGCAAATGTCGGTAGCTCTACATGGAGTATTCCTATATAGAAGTGTTCGTTGAGCAAATGTGGCAATTGGCTACATGACTGAAAACGGAGGACGCGTTGTTAACAGGTTAAATACAGGTTGTGGTCAACAGTATTGAAGAATTTTAGCAAAGAGAAACAAGGACAGTTTTGAGAAACAAGAATGTGGCACTTAGAATAAAAGAATGACCCCCTAATAACGCCTAGGACATAGTCAATTCGACGTTTTGTGTGATTCAAAATATCATTATACCACAAACTGTACCAATTAGTACAATAAAGTAATTTGAAACTAAACATATAACAGAAGATAGAGACAAACTTTGAAGAGAGGGAGTTGTATTGATCACAAGAAGTTTCAGTCCAGTGAAGAATGTCATGGTGGCAGAAACTTTCATTGTGCAGTGTTGTACAGTGGATGTATGTCTACAGTGTGTGGAATGGACAGCCCAAAGTGATACCCAGACTCTAAGTAATAAGGGTTAGCACAAAGTGGAGTGCTCAAATTCATCAAATGTTTCAGATTTGCAAATTATGCCACTAAAATCTTTAAAAAAGAGTAGTAATTCTTCATAAATCACTTTAATAGGAGCAATGTATTATCCAGTGAAAGACTTATTAAGTTGGACAACAATGGGAAAAAGTGTAAATAAAATGGGATATGAAAATGACAAAGCTTTCTATTTGGACAATCAGAATGTACCCACAGTTTTCCACTTGTTTGGTTAGGTGCCAATGTTGATGTTCTGGAACAGCTTGGCTAATGGTAAGGCAAGAGCCAAAAATATCCCATTGCCAGGAGAGGGTAACAGAACAGAATGAGATAAAGGGCATAGCTAAACGAGGTCAGGAAACATACTACATAACTAGAATATCACCAGAAATGTAAGCCAGTGGGATTGGGAAGTTTTTAGTGGCAATGGAAAAATTAGACAAATTAATAACAACAACAGTTCCAAAGCTGGATAGAGTTTGAGTTTACACAGAGGTGCCAGATAGGGACAATCAACCCTGTCTCACAGATGGATATGCATTGAAAGAATGTGTCTCCTGATGGGACTTGTGAGGCCAAAGCTAGGTTAGTGGCACAAGATTTCGAAGAAAAATTGCGGGATTGAGATATTAGTCAGTTTGCCTAGGCAGAAAAAGCCAGTTAAGATGTTTTTGCCTTTGTGAGCAACAAATACTTAGGAATATAAACCCGTTGGTATTACAGCTTCATTTAGACAGGAGAATCCCCTTTCAAGGGAAGCACCTCTTTGTCCGCCAAAAAAGCTGCCAAGCGCAGTGGAGATACCTGGAAATTAAATAAATGTGTATGTGGCCTAAATGAGTTTGGTATTTCTCAGAAATGGCTGATTTATTAAAGCTGGAGTATTTCCAGTTGAAAGCAGAGATTTTACTGGTGTAATGAGCGGCAGCTTGTAGGTGCTTTTATGGTGCATGTAAATGATTTGTTTTGTGTAGGGTGAAACCATTATCATGAATTGGCTTAAAGGAGTATTCAAAATTGGAAGTCAGGCTTCTTCTGAGCTTTTTAAGTACATGAGATTGGAAATTTGGCAGAATGGACTGAGTTCTGCTTTGTATCAGCAATTTTATTTATAAAACGTTAGCTCCTTTCCAGTTAGCCAAAGAATGGCCTCATGAAAAGTGGCAATGATTTCAAAACTGAGATGAAAGAATTACAAAGCCTCATTGGACATTGGAATTGGTTGGGCGCTCAAAGCTGATGTCAGATGCTAATTTTGAGGCTTTTGGGCTGAGCACAATAAGAGAACCCCAACTTGGAAAATATTATTCATGTGAACAAAATATTGAAAAGATTAAACCAATATTGTTTGAAATTGTCATCATGAGTAGATTCCATGATCATGAAATTTATTGGTTTTGGTGGTGCTATTATACAAATCTCTATGATGGGTTCTCAAGTGAAGAAGTGTCTATAATGTTCCTTTTGAGAGAGGGAGAGTAATGTTAGTTTTCAGCTTAGCAAGCTAAAAAGATCAGAAAATAGTAAGAAGTTAGGCAGTAGAAACTCTTGCTCTTATCGAGGCGGTAGATATGGCACTTCTTTTTTCTCAGCAAAAGAATCGGAGGGATTCTAACACTGATAGCTATTGAGTGCTACATCAATCATGGATAACAATTGGATAATGTACATTCAACAAAATGTGTGAATGAAAAAAGACTGAGGTTCGATTATTGCATTTTAAAAACAGATGGAGAAATCTCCAAATGGCAATAGGTACATATTAGCAGTCAGCTTTCTTATTGCTTTACAAAGAAAGGAACAGGCTCTAAGAATACTGAGGTGAGTGGGAGGGATATGTTTTTAAAACATTTTCTCTTTACCTTTTAAATAATATTATTACGACTCTCATCTTCCCATTTTTCATCTACCTGATCTGTTTCACAGATAAATACTGAAGCTGAGTACTTATTCACTTTCCTGTCATTTCACTGTCATGATTTTTATCCTATTTTTCTAATCAACTTGTTCAGAGATGTTACATCTTTGCAGCAGGTTATCCTATCTATCATCTGGTGTCCTTATTCCCGTCCCAGCTTCCCTTTCTTTGACTTTGTGGCAGTGGAATATTTTACTCTTTTGTTATTCTTTGCCGTTCTTAATTCTTTTTGTCTTTGCTCCCAAATCTCTCTACTTTCTCATTTATCATTGTCTCCCCTGCTATCCACCTTCAGCATCATTCTTTACCTTTGTTTATTCCGAATGTCTTTATTCCATCATGTTGGTTTCTTAAAGTGTTTGTTTCTATTTTAAGCAGAATATATTTTCATGGCCTTTATTGAATACAGCTTAATTTTATTTTGCTGCAACTTTGCATTGTTGGTTTGATAAGTTGGTTTGATTTCATTTTTCTTATTGTTTTAGCTCCTCAACATCTGCTTTCTCCCATTGATTACCCTGATTGTCTTTGTGTGCTCATTTCCGACAAATCTGTTGTGATAAAACAAATTAATTGAGGTGTTTTTTTTTTACTGAGATGTTCCCTCACTTTTATGTGACCTGGCTTATTCCTCATTTCTAGATCCAGTAGTAAATCTTCCATAGTTAGGCAAGTGCTCCGAATGTACCTCCGCAACAAAAAGATTCTCTTAAATTTTGCCAGACCAAACTGTGAACTAAATTGAGTTAGAGTAAATGTCTTCAAAGGGGACCAGACATAGTATAAGTGCATGTCTTATTGCAAAATATTTTCAAGTAATTAAAAACAGATGGGAAATACTATTAAGTTATGTAGATCTTTAAAGAAAGTCAATTTCCATTCAATTTTATAACTCGTTCATTGTTATACAGCTATAACTTTTTTATAAGAGTTTCATCAGACATTTCTATCCATCGAGTTGCATCCAGTTTGTATCGGAGGTTAGAGCAGCATTGAGATAAACCTCATCACAGACTCTCAGAATTATCCCAACAGAAGGAAGCTATTCAGCCCTTTGTGTGCACCAGTCTCGGAAGCAGTTTACTTCCTGCCCTCTTAGATAACAATCCAATTCCCTCTTGAACGCCTCAATTGAAACTGCTTCCATCACAATGTCAGGCAGTTTCAGATCCTAACCACTTGCTGTCTGAAAACATTTCCCTTGTGTCACCATTGCTGTTTTGTCAATTACCTTAAATCTATTTCCTCTTGTTCTCAATCCTGATAGCAACGGAAACAGTTCCTCTCAATCCACTCCATCAAGAGCCCTCATAATCTTGAACCCCTCTATCAAATCTCTTCTCAACCTTCACTTCTCCGAAAGGAACAGTTCCAACCCCTCTAATCTACTATATAATTAAAAATCTCATCCCTGGGACAATTCTTGTGTATCTTTTGTGCATTCTCTCCAATACTTTCAAATCCTTCCTAAAGTGTGGAACCAAAGCTGGACACACTGCTCACGAATAAATTAGTTGCACTGACTTGGAACTTAACACCTGTTCAGATTTTGGATAGGTAGCCGGAGTTCCTGTTGGAAGTAAGTAGGATTATATGCACACTGGAGTCAGATGGCATAGTAACTAACTTCAAAGCATTCTCATTTTTGCTGTTGTTGCTGTTACAAGTTCTTCATTCTACCTACCAAATATGGAAAATAAATATTGAGAAATGGGAATTTATATTATTGAATTGATCCTTAATTTATAATAAGAAAAACCTGTGATGGTCTGAAGACTGAAACACTTGCTTTGAAAAGAAAGGTATTTGTGAGAAAACATTTTAGTGAATACAGCATAGGAGATGAGCAGCAATGAACATCAACAAGGTAAAAGACAGAAAATAGTGCACACTTTTTTCAAGGAGGTTATGCAAGAGGAAGAATTGACAGTGAATTAAGCAAAACACAAAAAGAAATGTGATTCCAGCTGATTGTAACACTGGGCACAGATCCCAGAATGAAATCTGGCTTGATAGATCATAAGTTTAACTTTTGTAGTTGGTTAATGTGGGTCATGCACAGATACTTTCACATAAGGCTGAAACTGTCCTTTGGCAAGAGAACATTAGTTTATCTCAGAAAGGGGAAAAATGTTGTATAAATGGTAGTTGAGAAAGAGCTCCATGCAAGTAGAAAATAAAATTTGAGCCAATATCCATTACAGATGCATAGCTTCCAGAGAACTATCATCTTATCTCGACTGTTTAATTTCTTTCTTAATTGACTCTTTTCAGGTCTCCTTCTCTGGTTGAGGCAGATTAACAATTTCTTTCCTGGTGTGAACAGTTTTCTTTCTAAGTCAGTTGGCCTAAACATGTCTTCAGGTCTGACAACTTGAAGACTTCTATACCAACTCCTTCAGCTTGGAAGCTTCACAAATTTAAAGAAACAAAATAACCTTTCTCTTCTGAAATAAAACCTGAACTCCTGCAAGGAGTAAGCTGTAGTCCTTTCTGAACTGAATTTCTGATATTTTTGAAGTTATGTCTAAAGCAAAACCTAGTTACCTAAGATCTGTTTTTCCTAAATGCAGCAGTAAATTTTCAATCTATTAACCCCACAGATATCCAGCAAGTCACTTAACTGAAGTTACATTGCCTTGGAAACTCTTTACTTCAGTTGTACCTGTTACTGCCTGGTTTTTCTTTTTAAAACAGAAAAGCACCGATCTATTTCTCTTTAAAATTCAAAGTCCAAATAATGCTAAATATTGCTCCCATTTTATCACAGAAAATACTGCTGATTTGAAATCAAAACAAAAAAATAATCTGGTGAAAGTCATCAGTTGGTATCTGGAGGAAATAAGAATAGAGTTAACATTTCCAGTCCAAAAAATTTTCAAAGAACTGAAAGAACTGTGGATGCTGGAAATCTAAAGCCAAAACAGAAATTGCTGGATAAACTCAGCATTTGTGGAGAGAAAGCTGAGTTAACGTTTCAGGTCCAGTGACCCTTGCTTAGAACCTCCGATCCTTCTTCAAAAGTTATATTTTGCATGTGGTTTCTGATGGAAGGTCATTTTGTCTAACATTAGTCATGCCTAGTCTTCTGTGTTTCCAGACATTTCTGCAGGATTTTGCTATGAGCTGGTTTTGGTATTCATTTTCACAATAGTTGCTTGTAAATTTGGGTGCGAAAGCTTTCCAATTTCATCTTCATGTTACCATATCTCTTATACAAAAGGCTCCAGTAGTAGGAACTGCCCAATTTCTTTGTGTCGAATGTTTGCTATCCTCCCTTTTAATGTCACTGCTCCAAGCCCTTCAGAATCAGCTGCCTTGAAGGATTTTATGTTCCCAGATCAGAACAATGGAATGTTTTATGCAGGCAGTCAGCATCTTAATTTTTATGAGGCCTGATATTGAAATAGCTCAGGGTCTTAAAGCAACCTGTTTGGTCAGACAAAAGCAACTAATTAATCCACCCAATTAAGGCAATATATGAAAATTGTACTATTTTTGCTGATTACGTTTTGCAAATGGTGATCTGATTTTTGAGTATTGATATTGAATTGATTTCAGTCAAACAAAGTATATGTTAAACACTCTGTTTATGTTGTGCCTTTAACAAGCATCAAAAGGTACTCAACAGAGGAGTTCTGAGACAAATATGGACAGTCAGCCAAAGAGGGAGATAACAGTGTTGTCCAAAAAAAAGTTAACAGAACCCAAAAGAGGACAGGGAGATGGTGAGGTGGAAAGATTCAGGGAGGGAATTTCAGAACCTGAGTGAGTAATTTCAGTGCTCTGTTCTCCTACAGCAGAGTTAGTCTTGATAGGAGTATGGGTTGGATATTAACCAGTATTGCAATCTTGTAGCCCTATCTGGTAAACCACATTCCTTTGAGATTTCCTTCCTGTTACTGCCTTTCTAAGTCAGTCATTGAATTTCTGGTAAGAAGCTTGTAAGTGGTAATGCCACAATTGTGAATCTGTTGACTTGAAAATTACTGCATATCAACTTGAAGTATGTTAACAGCTGCTGTTAGCATGTGTATTATATAAACATCCCATATGTCAGTGTTCTATAAAAAGTTATTAAAGTGGTTCTAAGGTCATCATCAAATCTTGCTCAAATTCAGTTGCAGTTATGTTGTAACCTTTTACCTCCTTATGATCACTCCTTTCAATGAACTTTTTTTTTGTTCAGTAACTTACTTAATTGTTCCTTTTATAAATTAAATTCCAGAAGCCTAAAACATTTCCATTGCCCACCTGTATACTTTTTCATGTGTTTTACAGGTATTTTTATGATTTGGCAACCATAATTGCAACATTATTCCATATGGTGTCCAACAAAGACTGTTGATGACAGTTGTACCTTGTATCTGTCTCTTGTTAAATCCTGATGAAGGGCTTTTGCCCGAAACGTCGATTTCGCTGCTCCTTGGATGCTGCCTGAACTGCTGTGCTCTTCCAGCACCACTAATCCAGAATCTGGTTTCCAGCATCTGCAGTCATTGTTTTTATCTTGTTAAATCAACCTATGCTGGAAATTGTAATTAGAATATTTGTCTCCATCAGTCATGCTGTATTGTTGTTGTGCTTAAAGTAGGAAGAATATTTCTCTTGCTGCCCTTGCCATAAGCTAGTGTTTTTACAACCAGAAATATTGAGTAGCATTTGCTCGCAATTGACTTAGTTTTTTACTTGTCAATGAGGTTGAGGTCATTGTCTGGTGATTGTAACAAAAATGAAAGATCTTTGTCCAAGATTTAGTTTTAAATTTATCATGGATTTATATTCAGAGGTCATAAACCAGCTTAACTTGAACAATTAATTTGACTGGACCAAGTGGCCACAGGAACATCAAACTTATTCATCCTGGTACAAATATTTCTTAATATTTTTTCAAAGGAGTTCTGCAACATTTTAGAACTAAATAACTCTCATATTCATTTTATTCACAGTCTTTTTTGAATGGTATTTACCAAGCTGTAAATTTTCAAATCAGTCTAAAGTCTGCCAGGCAATATAGACAAGCAGGATACCTTCTAGAGTGGTGCTGGAATAGCAGGTCAGGCAGCATCCGAGGAGCAGGAAAATCGGGCCTGCCCAGTTGAGGAAAAGAGCTCCTGCTCCTCGGATGCTGCCTGACCTGCTGTACTTTGCCAGCACCACTCTAAGTTTGACTCTGATCTTCAGAATCTGCAGTCCTCACTTTCGCCTAGGATACCTTCTGTAGATAGTGGCAAAGGGAGATATCTATATAAGTATATAACTTGTGTAATAACAGTGATTAGACCTCAAAAGTAATTGTTTTGGTGAAGTAATCAGATGGCGACAAAACAAACTACACACAGGAGGTGGAAGACTTGGAAAAATGGTGCACTGAGAACAACCTAGCTCTCAATGCCAGCAAAACCAAGGAAATCATTATTGACTTTTGGCAATATATTCCTTATGCCCCTACACATTAACAGCACAGAGGTGGAACAAGGGGAGAGTGTCAAGCTCCTGGGAGTGGTCATCCACAACAAGATTCCTTGGTCTCTTCATGTGGATGCACTGTCTCTTCCTCCTCAGGCAGCTGAGAAAATTTGGCATGATGGTGAATACCCTTGCCAACTTTCATAGTGCGCTATTGCGAGCATTCTGTCTGGATGTATCACTGCCTGGTATGGAAACTGTACCATTCAAGATCGGAGACGGTTACAGAGAGTGGTGAACGCGGCCTGGACAATCACAAAGGCCAACCTCCCATCTATAGAATCCATCTAACAGGCCCACTGTCAAGGAAAGCCGCCAGCATTCTCAAAGATCCATCCCACCCTGGCAATGTTTTTCTACAACTTCTACCATCGGGGAGAAGGTACAGAAGCCAGAGCACACGCACCAGCCAGTTTCGAAACAGTTTCTACCTTCTTGTTGTTAGAGTACTGAATGGACACTCAAACGCTTAACATTTGCCTGTATCTGTATTTTATTTTGCCGTTGTTTACCAATTATTTACTTATCTATGCTCTTTAACTCTGTGATCTGCCTGTATTACTCGCAAGACAAAGCTTTTCACTGTGCCTCCGTACACGTGACAATAAATTCAATTCAATTTTCGGTTGTGAAGTGCTTTTGGATATGTTGATGACATAAGTGGTTATACTAAGTGAAGGGTCCTTTATGTATTGCATCATTTTCAAGCAATTTATTGATTCTGTCGTATTTTAAAGTGCATGTTATGTTATTGATGCTATTTGCTGACTCTTCTATTGCCAAATTTATTTGATTAGCCATTGAAGCCTCAGCCATGATGTAATGTACTGTGTATTCCAAGATCATTGAAGATCATGTGGAAGTGTGATGTGAAACCAGTGCTGTGTTTTTTTACTCCTGCACATGCTATGTAGTTACCTAGATATCCAGTTTAGGTAAGTAAATGCCCTTAGGCCACAAAAATGTAGCTGACTAAAACAAGGTCGTGTAATGTAACTAGCGCAGTGCTTCCCAGCCTTTTTCTCAAGGTGACCCCATTTTGGTTCTCAATAGTGTCGACAGACCAGACCTGTGAGAGCAGTGTATGGAGGAATATGTGAGAGACGACAGGGAAGGGAGTAGCCTTGGCAGAGGAGGTTGGAAATACCCGAGAGAGGAGGAGATTAAGGAGAGAGGGTAAGAGCAGTGACAGGAAAACTGTCTAATCTGTGTAGATTTTACCTTCCTATTAGATTTTTGAGAATAGCATTAGGGCCTACGCCATCAGGTGCTTGGGCCACACCCACTGCTAAGTAAAAAGCTGAGATTTAGAAAGCTTTATATCTATTAGCTTTTGGTTGGAGCTTCAAAGTTGCCATTGCTGCATCTGAGCTTATGTTCAAAACATTATTGGCTGCCAATCCTATTAGAGGTTATAATCGACTGTATGGGAAGCCCAGTATTTCTGCATATTACCTGGCTGACATTCATGTGCTGCATTCCCACTGCAGCTGTTTTGTTTGGATGAGGTTTTAAACTGAGGTCTTGTAAGCCTATTCAGATTAAAATACCCTTTGCCAAGATTGCGTGAACAGCTGAGAAATTTCCCAGTGTCCTGGCCAATATTTCTTAGTGAACCAGTGCAACTCTTTTTTTAAAAAAAAGGCCAATCCTCTTATACCAAACCTGCTTGGTGTGGGAAAAGGTTAAAGCTAACTTCAGCACTTAAAACTCTCAATACAGAGACAGTTTACAGGATCAGGAGGGCTTCCTGAAAGCTCAGTTTCTCCTTTTACTTAACCTGATTGGAAAGTGGAAGGGGTGAAGAAATTGACATAGCAATGCTTCACCATTCCAGCTGGAGCAGTTAATGTGATTTCATAGTGAACAAAAGGTAGAGGCAGAATTCCAGAGGTGTTCTCCTGATGTTTTGAGGTTACAAATGATCCATTGCTGCTTGCTTTTGTACAGGGTCCCTTGCTGTGTTTTGTGTACATTAATGATGTCAGCTATGATCAGCAAGGTCACTGACAACACAAAAATTGGTGATGTGGTAAATAGTGAGGAAGAAAGCCTTAGAATAAAGGATGACATAGATCAGTGCAAATGGAATTTCATCCTGAAAGGTGTGATATAACAAGGTAATGGAGTACATGTTGAATGTAAGACCCTAGAAAGTACAAATGATCAGAGAGACTGGTGTGTGCAGGTCCATAGATCCTTGAAGGCAGCAGGACCGGTAGATAAGGTGGTCAAGGAATGTGAGGTGTACTATCTTTAATAGTCAAGATATTGAATGCAAGAGCAGGGAGTTTATGATGGAACGCAACATTATTAAGACCACAGCTGGAGTACTAAAAAAAGTTCTGGTCATCACAGTACAGGAAGGATGTGATTGCGAGAGAAGAGTGCAGAAAGAGTTCACCAGGGGATGTTGCCTGGGCTGGAGCATTCCAGCAATGAATAGAGACTGGAGAGGCTGGTGTTGTTTTCCTTCAAGCAGAGAAGGTTAAGGGGAGTTCAGATTGAGATGTGCACAGTTCTGACGGGCATCAATAGGGGAGATAGGGAGAGAGTTTTCCCATCAATAGACAGGTCAATACATAAGGGCACGGTTTTAAGTTAAGCAGCAGGACACTTACAGGGGATTTGAAGAAAATTCTTTTCACCCAGAGAGTCATAAGTGTCTGGATCTCACTGCCTGAAATAGTGGTAGAGACAGGAACCCTCAAGCCATTTAAAGAAAGTATTTAGATGAGCAGTTGGAATGCTGTAGCATACTATGGGCCAAATGCTGGAAAGTTGGATTCGAGTAGATGGATGTTTGATGACTGGGAAGGACAAAATGGACTGAAGGGCCTCTTCCCCCCCCTGTAAAAACTCTGACTCTAACAAAGCAGCGGCAAGTTATAGTTAGTGGTTTCTGGACCATTTCCAGCAGGCTAGTTAAACATGACCTTCCTTTTCTGAAATCATGCTGCCTGCTCTGGAGCAATTTGCTTTTTGACATGTTCACTAACTGGGTGTCTGAAAGTTAGGTCGTACAGTACTAAACGTATGGTTTCATTGGCTGAAAGTTCCATATTCTGTGGCAATATGTCATTACATGGATAATGTTTCACCTACAATTCCACCTCTTCCACCTACAATTTTCATGAAATTAATGAATGAAAGGGTTAGATACTGGAAACAGGATTTTTCCTATCCAGGGAATGAACAGCTTTCCAATGAGACTGATATTATCATAGAGACATGATTTCTTTTTGAGCCTGAAAGCTGGCCTCCGGTTCAGATAACCGGGTGTTTCCAGTATAAAATGAACACCCTTCAGATGAAGAGTTCCCATTGTGAGCATAGATTTTGCCCCATTAAGAGCATTAGTCATTTTGTTAAAAATGCACTTTCTTGCATAACATTGGATTGACAAATCTGCATTTGATCTGTACTGGTTGAACATCTCTCATGTTGTGATACAGGAAAGATGCTCTGTAGCTACACTTTCATGTCTTGTTGTTCCATTCTTCTCTGTTTGCAATGAACGTGCAATTTGTACCTCAGTTGCTAATTTGGGTATCTTGTGAGAGGAGCCTTCATCAGGCTTAGTAGACTCGATGTAACATCTGTCATTGCCTTCTTTGACCTCCCAAGAGTTGGTGCAGTGCGGAAGCAAATGCTGGACTCTGGAGATTGGCATTTGCTAAATAAACAAAAATATATGTGTGATCATTTCCATGCCAATGTGGTTGATTCAGTTCAAGAGAGTATATGAAACAGTACGTCAGAAACAACATCAGACGTATGTTAAAATGAGGCACAAGTCTGTTGAGACTACATCACAATGTTGGGTTTATTCTGAATGCCAAAAGCAACAGGTTTTCTGCACAGCCCGAGCTCCGTCAGCCAGTGGGTTAAGGTTCTCTAGCTCTATCTCCTTATCTTCAAGTTTTACATGTTGATGGATAATCAGGCAATTCATGAAAAGAGTTAGATTGATAAACTTTTTGATTCTGAACTTTGGGGAACAGATATCAATACAGAAGATAAAGGTGCAGTGTTGGTAAATACCCCAAAGTGTTAAATAGTTTGATGCTTCTCCTGAGATCCTTACTATGCTGAGTGCCATTGTTCAGCTAGATCAACTCCTTTAATATGACAAGAAGTGAATGAATACACTCGACAGTTAAAGAAAATGGATCTTGATCATATCCTGACAATAATGCTGTAGATATTGTTCATTAATCTGCAAAACAACAGAAGGAGTAATCAAAGAATGTTTTCAAATGGGAGGGGACCAATAGGAGATGATTGTACATTGGTACCAAAGACATAGGAAGGGAAAAGGATGAGATTCTGTAGGGAGAATATAGAAGTTAGGCAGGAATTTAAAAAGGAGGTCATTGAGGATAGTAATACCTGCATTACTCCTGGAGCTACAAGCTAGTGAGGGTAGGAATAGGAGGATAGAGCAGATGAATGCATGGCTGAGAAGCTGGTGTATGAGAGAAGGATTCACATTTGTGGATCATTGGAATCTCTTTTGGGGTAGAAGTGACCTGTACATGAAGGATGGATTGCATCTGAATTGGAAGGGGGCTAATACACTGGCAGGGAGATTTGCTAGAGCTGCTCGGGAGGTAGTGAGGAAAGAGATAAATTTAAAACTAGTACAGTTGAGAACAGAAGCGAGTCAAACAGTCAGGGCAGGCAGGGACAAAGCAGAGAACAAGATAGGACTGATAAATCAAACTGCATTTATTTCAATGCAAGAGGCCTAACCGGGAACTCGGGGCATGGTTAGGAACATGGGACTGAGCTATCATAGCAGTTACAGAAACATGGCTCCGGGATGGACAGGATTGGCAGCTTAATGTTCCAGGATACAAATACTACAGGAAGGATAGGGAGGCAAGAGAGGAGGGGAGTGGCATTTTTGATAAGCGATTGCATTACAGCTGTACTGAGGGAGGATATTCCCGGAAATACATCCAGGGATGTTATTTGGGTGGAGCTGAGAAATAAGAAAGAGATTATCACCTTATTGGAATTGTATTAAAGACCCCTAATAGTCAGTGGGAAATTGAGAAACAATTTTGAAGGAGACTTTAGTTATCTGTAAGAATAATGGGGTGGTTATGGTAGGGGATTTTAACTTTCGAAGCATAGGCTGGGACAGCCATGATGTTAAGGGTTTTGATGGAGAGGAATTTAAAAGTGTACAAGAAAATTTTCTAGTTCGGTATGTGGATGCACCGACTCAAGAAGGTGCAAAACCTGACCTACTCTTGGGAAATAAGGCAGAGTAAGGGACTGAGGTGTCAGTGGGGGAGCACTTTGGGGCCAGCGACCATAATTCTGTTAGTTTTAAAATAGTGATGGAAAAGGATAGACCAGATCTAACAGTTGAGGTTCTAAATTGGAGGAAAGCTAATTTTGATGATATACTTAAGAGGGAAATCAGGAGGGCAAAAAAGGGACATAGCTTTGGCAAATAGAATTAAGGAGAATCCAAAGGGGTTTTATCATCACATTAAGGACAAAAAGGTAACTAAGGAGAGAATAGGGTCCCTCAAAGATCAGCAAGGCGGCCTTTGTGTAGAGCCGCAGAAAATGGGGGAGATACTAAACGAGTATTTTGCATCAGTGTTTACTGTGAAGAAAGACATTGAAGATATAGAGTGTAGGGAAATAGATGGTGACATCTTGAAAATGTCCATATTACAGAGGAGGAAGTGCTGGATGTCTTGAAACGCTAAAAGTCGATAACTCCCCAGGAACTGATCAGGTGTACCAGAGAACTCCATGGGAAGCTATGGAAGTGATTGCTGGGGCCCTTGCTGAGATATATGTATCAACGATTGTCACAGGTGAGGAGCTGGAAGTCTGGAGTTTGGCTAACATGGTGCCACTGCTTAAGAAAGACGGTAAGGGAAAGCCAGGGAACTATAGAGAGTTGAGCCTGATGTCAGTGGTGGACAAGTTGTTGGAGGGAATCCTGAGGGACAGGGTTTACACATATTTGGAAAGGCAAGGACAGATTAGGGATAGTCAGTATTGGTTTTGTGCATGGGAAATCATGTCTCACGAACGTGATTGAGTTTTTAGAAGTAGTAACAAAAAAGATTAATGAAGGCAGAGCAGTGGACATGATCTGTATGGATTTCAGTAAGGTATTCGATAAGGTTCCCCGTGGGACACTGGTTAGCAAGGTTCAAGCTCATGGAATAAAGGGAGATTAGCCATTTGAAAACAGAACTGGTTCAAAGTTAGAAGACAGGGTGGTGGAGGGTTCTTTTTCAGACTGGAGGTCTGTGACCAGTGGAGTGCCACAAGGATCAGTGCTGGGTTCACTACTTTTTGTCATTTATCTAAATGATTTGGATGTGAACGTAGGAGACATCGTTAGTAAGTTTACAGGTGACACCAAAATTGGAGGTGTAGTGGACAGCGAAGAAGGTTACCTCCGATTACAATGGGATCTTGTTTAGATGGACCAATAGGCTGAGGAGTAGCAGATGGAGTTTAATTTAAATAAATGCGAGGCGCTACATTTTGGGAACACAAATCTTAGCAGAACTTATACATTTAATTGTAAGATCCTAGGGACTGTTGATCAACAAAGAGACCTTGGAGTGAAGGTTCATAGCTCCTTGAAAGTAGAGTCACAGGTAGATAGGATAGTGAAGAAGGCGTTTGGTATGCTTTCCTTTATTGGTCAGAGTATTGAGTACAGGAGTTGGGAGATCATGTCGTGGCTGTACATGACATTGGTTAGGCCGCTTATGGAATATTGCTTGCAGTTCGGAAGGATATTGTGAAACATGAAAGGGTTCAGAAAGGATTTACAAGGATTTTGCCAGGATTGGAGGATTTGAGCTAAAGGGAGAGGCTGAACAGGCTGGGGCTGTTTTCCCTGGAGGATCGTAGGCTGATGAGTGACCTTATAGAGGTTTACAAAATCATGTGGGGCATGGATAGGGTAAGTAGACAAAGACTTTTCTCCCTGGGTTGGGGGAGTCCAGATCTAGAGGGCATAGGTTTAGGGTGAGAGAGGAAAGATATAAAAGAGACCTGGGGGCAACTTTTTCACGCAGAGGATGGTGCGTGTGTGGAATGAGTTTCCAGAGGATGTGGTGGAGGCTGGTACATTTACAACATTTTATAAGGTATCTGGATGGGTATATGAATAGGAAGGGTTTGGACGGATGTGGGCCAAGTGTTGGAAAATGGTACTAGATTATGATGGGGATATCTGTTCGGCATGGAGTGACGTGCTGAGCTGGACGTGCTGTACATCTCTTTGACTGTATGATTCTAAATTGTGCTGAGAAGCAATCACCAATTATCTTTGGATGGCCGTTCAGGTAACACTGACCTATTCTGCCCTAGATTTAAGGTGTTGGCCATAACTTAGATCTGACCATGAGCTCAAGTTAAAATGAGAAACATAGTTTATCAAGAATGCCTCCGAGGCCATTGCTGGCTAAGGAAAGACCTTACAGTGACTAAAATCCAACTTGACATGAAGAAGATGATTGTAACTGCGAGATAGAAATCTTTGAAACACCAGGACTCTTTGCCATCCCACATGCTGGCCTGTGGCCCACCTCTTGGACTTAGCTGACCAATATGAATGACTTAGTTGAAGGATCTGAATGAATGAAAGCAAATTTTGCCAATGACGCCAAGAGAGATAAAGTGGGTACAAAAGGATACAGATTGGTGAAGTGAATGAGGAAAAATTTGACAGATGGAATGTGATGTGAGAAAATGTGAACTTTTCCACTTTGGCAGAAAAATAGGAAAGCAATATACAATTTAATGGGGAAAGACTGCAGAACATAAAGTAACTCCACTGGTACAGCAAGTGGTTAGGAAACTAGATGGAACATTGGCATTATTGCAAGGGGAAAGGAGTATAAGCGTACAGACATTTTGCTTGACTTGTGCAGGGTGTTGGTGAGACTGTATCTGGTTTACAGTGTACAACTTTGGTTTCCTGAAGCAAGGATATAATTGTATTAGGAGCAGTTCAGAGGAGGCTCCCACAACTTACTCTTGGCTTGAAGAGTATAGTATACCTTAGAAAGAAGGGTTGACCAGATTGGGTCTGCATCCGCTGGAATTTCAAAGAATCAGAGATGATCTTCTTGAAACATAGCAAATTCTGAGGGATTTTAGTAAATTTCGCCTCTCATCATTCTAAACTTCAGACAACACATGCTTAGTTTGTCCAACCTCTTCATAAGGTAAGCCTCCCATCCTGGGAACATGTCTGGTGAACCTTGGTTTCAGACCCTTTATGGCGATAATATCCTTCCTGGGATAAGGAGGCCAAAACTATAGGTCCAATTCATATAGCTCCTATCCATTGAAGCAAGATTTCACCACTCTCGCACTCTCTTCCTCAAGCAATAAAGGCTAACATTCCGTTAGTCTTCCTCATAGCTCCTGAACCCACCTGCTCATTGACAAAGACATTGACGTCCTTTTGTACATCTACGCTTTCCAACTTCTCTCCATTTAAGAAATACTCTGCAAATCTGTTTTAGCTATCAAAATGGATAACCTCACATTTTTCCACATTTTATTTTATCTCTTATGTTCTTGTCCATTCACTAAGTCTGTTCATGGCCTTCTCAAAATATTTTGTACCTTCCTCAGCATTCACATTTGCTGCTTAGTTTTGTATCATTTACAAATTTGGAAATATTACATTACCCTCTTTGAACCACCACCCCCCCCCCCCCCCCCCCCCCCAAAAAATCATCGTATATAGTGTGAACAGCTTGGTTCCAAGGATTGATTGTTGCGGTGTCCCCCTCGTCACAGCCTGTCAATATAAGAGTGACTCATAGATTCATATTGTTTTCTGTCGGTTCGCAAATCATTAATCCCAACCAGTACACTGTTTTCTATCCCATACGCTTTAGGTTTTTTCTAAACAGCCTCCTGTGAGGAACTTGTCAAAACCCTTCTGAAAGTCCAAAAGTACTACATCCATAACATTTACTTTATCAAAGTTATTAGTAACATTCTCAAAAAAACAATGCCCAGCAAGATTTTCAAAGACAATTTTCCATGTGCCAATCCATGCTGTGTACACCAAATCAGATCATTTTTATCGAAATCCATTTATGATATCCTTTCAGATTGCTTTTAGAACTTTCCCTACTACTGATGGGTCTGCACATCCCTTTTCTTATCCCTTGCTCTTTTATTAAATAGTAGAGTGACAATTGCAAGCTTCTAATTTGCAGTAATTGTTCCAGAATTGAGGAATTTTGGTAGGCAATTACCAATGCATCGATGATCTCTATAGACAGTTCCTTCAAAGCCCTGGGATGTAGAGTAGTAGGTCCTGGGGACTTGTCAACTTTTAGCTCCATTAATTTCTCTAGTACAGCCTCCTAATTTCCTTCAACTCGTCATTCTCTCTATTCACTTAGATCTCTAATTGTGGGAGATTTCTCACATTTCCTCTGTGAAAACAGATAAAATAATAATTTAGCTTCTCTGCCATTTGTCTATTTTCCAATTGTAAATTCTCCTAACTGAGATTTTAATGGACCAGCATTTGTCTTAGCCAAACATTTCCTTTTTAGGTAACTGTAAAAGTTTTTACAGTCCATTTTTGCTTTTTGGGAAATTGCATTCTTTTGCCATTTTGAACCTTGAAGAAATGTTTAGTTGCTGGAGGCCTTGAAATAATCCTAATTTAAAGACTGTCCATTGCCTGTATACAATCATGTCTTTTAATGTATTTTCCTAATCCAGCTCAGCCAATTTATGCCTCATACCTTCACAATTTCCCTCATTCAAATTTAACAGCTCTGCTTTAGATTGAGCTATGTCACTTTCAAACATAACGTGATGCTTTATCATATTGTGGTCACTCATCCCTAAAGATTCTTTTACAATTTTATTCATAGTCTTCTTTTCATCTCTGATACTGGATTTAAAATAGCCTATCCCCTATTCAGCTCAACACCATCCAGCTGAAGAAAACCATCCCTCAGACACTCCTGAAACTTGTCCACCACAGCTTTAGTTTCCCCAGTCCCTATACATTTTGAAGTCCTCATGATATATGTTTCTCTACTCTTTTGATGTATACAATGCCCACTCTACCACTCTAGACATAATTCCATCCAATGCCTGCTGTCCCTTGCTGTTTCTGAGCTCCACCTAAACAAATTCTACATATTGTTCCAATCTGAGACCCTCCTTTACCTATGCACTGATCCGATCCCTGAAGATTAGTGCAATTCCACCTCCTTATCTGTCCTTCCTATATGTTGAATATTCACTCTGCAAACCCGGTTGCCATGCTGCTATGTTTCTGTAAAGGCAATTATATCATAACCATTTAATTCTACTGGTGACTTTAGATCATTCATTTTATTGTAAGTGATAGGAGCATTTGGATAGAGTGCCCCTAACTTTGTCTTTTTGACATAACTCCTCTTTTTAGGCACTCTAAGCTCATCCCTTTTTTTTCTCCTGTCTCTCATCTACCTCAGAGCTTTCCTTTATTCTTATTACCAGCTTAACTTGCTTCTAATCTATTATTCCCTGCCCCCCCACCCCCAAAACTCCATATGCTCTAATTTTGTTTACTGACTTCTTTAAACTTATTGTGTGTTGTCTAAATATACTACATGTTCCCCTTTATCTATTTTGCTCGTTATATCCTCCAGGTTTGTCAAATATTTATATCTGATTCTGCCCAAATAAAAACACAAAAAAGAAGGAACTCAGGAGGTCAGGCAGCACTTGTGAAGACAGAAATCAAGTTAATGTTTCAAATCCAAAGATTACTTTGGAAATGAAGGAGGTTGTATGATGCTTAGTTCTGTCATTAAGTGTGCTGTTATCACCTTGTTTTAGTATAGTTTGTACCATATTTTTTACTACTGATATTATGTTTATGGATCTTTAATTCCCCACTTTCTCTTTCTTTTCTTCCATATAAGTGGGGTTACCTTTGTAATTACACTGAACTTTGGTAAGACCGCACTTGGAGTACTGTGGGTAGCTTAGGTCTTCTTAGCTAAGGAAAAATATACTTGCTATAGAGAGAGTGCAGCAAAGGGTTGCCAAGCTAATTCCTGAATGGAGAGATTGTCAAATGAGGAAAGTTTAACTGGACTGTGCCTATATTCTGTGAAGTTTAGAAGAATGAGTGACCTCACTCAAATGTACAACATTCTTACAGGGATTGACTGAGTACAAGCAGGAAGGATATTTTCTCTTGTTAGCTAGGCTAAAGCCATGAAATAAAATCAAGAACTGTGGATGCTGGAAATCTGAAACAAAAACAGAAATTGCTAGAGAAACTCAACATATCTGGTAGTATGTGTGGAGAGAAAGCAGAGTTAAAGTTGCAGGCCCAGTGACCCTCCTTCAGAACAGGGTAACCAAGGGACACTGTTTTAGAATAAGAGGCCATTTTTGAACTGAGATGAAGAAAAATGTTTTTCAAGGTAAAGGATGAATCTTTGCAGTTCTCTGCCTCAGAGGTCTCTATAAGCTTCAATCATTGAATATGTTGAAGATTTCTAAATACTCAAAATATGAAGAAATACAGAGTGCAGGAAATGGTGCTGAAGTAGATGATCAGCCATGATTTTATCGAATGGTGGAGCAGGCTGGAAGGACTGTGTGTGATCTGATGTTCTTAAATTCCTTTGCTGTTACTACATCAAAATCCTGGAACTCCCTCGCTAATGGCCTTGTGGATCTTCCTTCAGAATTTGGACCAGAAAGTGGTTCATGAAGGAGCAGGTCTCAAAAAGCTAGGGCTTCCAAGTAAACCTGTTGGACGAGAACCTGTATTGTGTGATTTTTTTTAACATAGTTCATGAAAGTAGCTCACTACCACCTTCTTGAGGGCAATTCAGCACAAGCAGCTGTGGCCTTGCTGGTGATGCTAACATGATACAAAAGAAAATAGAGCACCCTAGTTTTCTCAACTTATATTGATCATTACACTTTGAGAGGAAAAGTCTTGTAATTCTGATCTAACTCTGAAGGCATTTGGGCATATATTTTGCAGATTATCAATCTAATATTTAGCTGTACTTCCTGTACTGTGAATAGCAGTCCAGTGATCAGATGTGGAGTGCTGATTTTGGCTGTAACCCTTAATTAGCTTCATACACTATTGTCAAGCTTTTAACTGAATTATTGTAACCATCACCTGACACATTAAATTGTTAATCACCAGTTTTAACAAAGTAAAGAAAGGAAGATGGTATAAATATACTTTGCAGAATAAAGACCAAGAAGAAAGTGAGAGTTCAGATGGCATTCACAAACTTTTTGTTTTGCATGTTATCAGAACCAATGTCAATCTTGTAAGAATCTCCTGACAACCTGGTTTGTTTAGAAGACAGTTAAATTGGTATACTGATTAACTTGAAATGCATTCCTAAACCTTACTTTGAATAAATAGTATAATCTTCTTCAAAGCCTCCTTTGTTCTGCAGGGAAATCAACCACTTACAAGACACCCCTTTTTATCACCTCGCTTTGTCTCTTCTTTCTTTGTTAACAACTCTATTTGTTTGTGAAATAAGTTATCTGGGATAGTCCATCCTGGTTTGAAAGGACTTTCCGTGCACGTTAGTGGAATTTTATAGTTGTGCGTATGAAATCAGTACACTTGACAGAAGTAGTCTTCAGGTTCTTAATTTAAACCCATTTGGCAAGATGTTATCAAATACAAATTAAATTAAACCATTAAGTCATCTTGTTAGAATTACCTTGTTCCTGAGTATCTTTGGGTTCAACCTGAAGAAGTTAGCAAACCAGTTATGCTGTATCACTGTTAATTGCAAAGTTTTTCCGCATTGCATCGTGAATCGTTTACTGATAAGTTACAGGGCCAATGAAGGCAAGAGGGTAGAACCCCTCTGGGAGCATGCATAAAAATTCCAGGTTTCCTAGTCTCAAAGTAAACATGACATAGGACAGGAAGGAAGATCTATACCAAGGTATATCACATTGGGCTAGAGATTTCTACCTGCTATAAGTTTTTCATTATAATTTCAATTTCCTGGTTTTTTTTTTCTTTAATTACTGATATTCTTAAGAGTTTACCCATCTGTTGAGAACCTGGTTTTGAGTTTCTGGCACTGTTTTGTTCCACTGGATTTTTTTCCTTCTGTTTGGGCTCCCATCTCTGTGCAATCTTTCAACCTTCTGCATATAAATGTTTTCATTATACTATCTGACACAGTTCTTTCTGTGGCAAGGTTCATCCTCCCAATGTCCCCTATTGCAAGAAGTTGATTATCAGTAAATGCTGACATTGTGTGTTGAATCAAACTTATGGGTATCTTCTTAGCAAAATTGAGGACATATAAACAACTGCTCCTAGGAAAGTACTGTCTTCTATCATTGTGCTCACCAAAATTTGAGGAGACTATGTTTCTCTTCTGATAGCTTTGCTGCAATCTAACAATATTTCAATCTTAACAATATGGATCCTGCCGAATTATTACAAAGTAAGTCATAAAGTTTGAAACAAAAACAGAAATTGCTGGAAAATCTCAGCAGATTAGGCAGTACCAGTGGAGGGAAAGCAGAATTAATGTTTTGTGTCCAGTGATCCTTCTGAACGTAGCTTGGAAAAGGGTGGGTTTTATACAGAAGATGGGGTTGGGGGGGAGAGTAAATGATAGGTGGAGATAGAACCCAAAGAGAGAGAGAACGGCACGGTGGCTCAGTGGTTAGCACTGTTGCCTCACAGCGCCAGGTACCGGGGTTCGACTCCAGCCTCGGGCAATTGTGTGGAGTTTGCACATTCTCCCCATGTCTGCTTGGGTTTCCTCCAGATGTCTGGTTTCCTCCCACAATCCGAGATGTGCAGGTCAGGTGACTTGGCCATGCTAAATTGCCCAAAGTGTTCAGGGATGTGTAGGTGAGGTGCATTAGTCTGGGGTAAATGTAGAGGAATGGGTCTGGGTGGATTACTCTTCGGAGGGTTGGTATGGGCTTGTTGGGCCAAAGGTCTGTTTCCACACTGTAGGAATTCTTTGAAACAGTTGGACAGATACAGGAGTGGTTAAAGGTCCGTCTGGGGGAATGAATAGCTGCTAATTTATCAGAAAGTTTATATGTCTCTTTGCTGGTCCAAAAATAAAAGAAAAGTTCTTCACAGAAATGATTTCGCATAATTTCCAAAGTCTCCTAATGGGATAATAATCATATAGGAAGAGCACTGGCAGACTGCCTATACCATGGAGAATGAGGGTGCTGACCTAAGTCTGTTGTTGTTCTTAACAGCATCCATAAACACACTTTGAGAAATGGATAAGTTGACACGATGAGGGCGGCACGGTAGCACAGTGGTTAGCACTGCTGCCTCACAGCGCCAGAGACCCGGGTTCAATTCCCGCCTCAGGCGACTCTCTGTGTGGAGTTTGCACATTCTCCCCGTGTCTGCGTGGGTTTCCTCCGGGTGCTCCGGTTTCCTCCCACAATCCAAAAATGTGCAGGGATTAGGTGAATTGGCCATGCTAAATTGCCCGTAGTGTTAGGTGAAGGGGTAAATGTAGGAGAATGGGTCTGGGTGGGTTACGCTTCGGCGGGTCGGTGTGGACTTGTTGAGCCGAAGGGCCTGTTTCCACACTGTAAGTAATCTAATCTAATCTAATCTAATCTGATGAGCATGAATTTCTCTCCTTAGCTCAAGAATGTACTGCGACGCTGTTATCCCAACATTTGATCAGCTTAGGGATCAAACATTGTACTTTTTTTTTAACCTGGTGCACAATTTAATTAACATTTATCCACTGATCCATTGTGTGAACCTGTAACTGTTGTTAAATGATATTTATTTTGAAGCTTCGTAAAATTTTGTGGTTGGTGGTTTTCTTCACAGGAGAGCTCCCACCTCCTTACAGCCCAGTGGCTAGTCCTGACGTTGGAGGAGTGCCAGTAATAAACTGTCGTGTGTGCCAATCCCTGATTAACTTGGAGGGCAAGCTCCACCAGCATGTTGTTAAATGCACCATTTGTAATGAAGCCACGGTAAGAATATGTAAATATTATATAAATCAATGACTCACAGGTAGCACATAATAAAGAGTAGCTTCCCTTGTATATGTATAGTTCTTCATTTTTCTTTTGTAAAGGTACTGAACATAATTTACATTTGCACATTCAAAAGTGATTTATTTTTTCCTGTACACCATGAAAAATATTAAGATTAATATTCTTGTTTTAGCAATATTGAGTAAATTGGTGTTGAAGTAATGCTGTACAATTCTACACTCGCATTCTCTGTAGGAGAAAGTGAGGACTGCAGATGCTGGAGATCAGAGTTGAAAATGTGTTGCTGGAAAAGCGCAGCAGGTCAGGCAGCATCCAAGGAGCAGGAGAATCGACGTTTCGGGCATGAGCCCGAAGGGCTGAAGAAGGGCTCATGCCCAAAACGTCGATTCTCCTGCTCCTTGGATGCTGTCTGACCTGCGCTTTTCCAGCAACACATTTTCAGCTCGAATTCTCTGTACCCGGGTATTCCCATTGATTTTCTAATGGCCTGTCATTAAGTGTATATAAAAAACTTTAACGCCCATAATCCAATCAATTCATCATTTCCGTTGTTTGGATCCCATGACTACAAATCATGATTCAAGGTTACAGCGTTTTATTGTACAAAAGAATTGTTGCTGCAATTCCTTAGGATTCATACTGAAATGAACCCACAGTTTATTTCTGCATGTCAGCTCTCCCTTTAGAAAAGAGATGTTCTGGATACAAGGTGGATACAGCTGAACACCCAGTTTACTTTGAACCATCGAGAGGTTTTATTTGCTGTTTGTTTTTTGCATTTCTTTCAAGCAAAGACATGATTTCAGTTTGGAACGTGAGAGTTCCGAAATGGCAAAGAATTGCATGGATGAATCAAAGTACCATCTGTCAACACAAACATTTTCTCTTGTCTATCAGTTCCCATTTTGTTTGAACTCTTATAAAATTTGACAGCTGAATCTGAGAGTAACTAGTAACGCACATCTAGTGTCCTTGTAAGATTATGTACACCAGCAAGCTTTTTGAAGTTAGGATAAATATACTGATTATTCAATTTCTTTTGATTTGTGATCATTTTACCACATTGACACAATTAAGAAAATACTGTTTATGGAGCAATATTTTCATCTGCAGTTATTAGTTAGTTACAAATTGAATTTAAGTTGTACCTACATGGCTTGGATAAAAACACACGCTAATATACACAGCCTCTTTCCCTCTTTATCACTACTTTCTTCAATTTAGTCTTGGGCCTGACTGATTCTTTCCAAGGAGTAATATTGAAGTTAGCCATTTCATGAAGAAATAGAGAATTGTTTGTTCAAGTTGGTTCATGGCTTTCATTTTGGTGGTCTACCAAGTAATGTAGGTAGGAACAGGAAGGTACAAATTACTTTGGGTGTAATAAAGATGTGTCTGAGTATTTTTTCTAACCTAGAGAATATTAGAAACTGTGAAAGAATGGAGAGATTTAAAGGGCCATGTAAATATATAGGAGACTGGTACAAAAAATGTGAAGTTCCTAATGAACTGCTGTTCTTTATTTCTGGGGGATTGGAATACAGGAAGAAATTGTAAGGACCTGATACGTTGGTTGACCAGTATCTGATGTACTGCTTTCAGTTTCTAGGCAAGGCATCTCAGACAGGATATGGTTATTTTGGAGTGGGTGCAATACAGATTTTTGTTTAAAAGTACATCAATACAGATGTGTTTAAGGTGAAAAATTGATCACAGGATGCACTCTGTTGAGTGAAGAAGATTCAGATGTATAGGGTAATTACAATATTTGTTAGTGGAAATAAACACAAACCATTGCATTTGAAGAGGATGCGCAGAACAAGAGGGTAAACCCTAAAATTACTGTTAAACTATTGAACAGAAACCACTTAAAATAGAAGGACAATGGAAATCCCATGTTAGCGGATCAAAGCTCCGAGAATATTTCCAAGTTGTCAGTTGCAGTATTCACATTCTCACTGCTGGGTAAGAAGATCTGAGCACATCACCTAAATTAACACTTGAATTGAGTACTGAAAGAACGGTACACTACACGTTGAAATAGATGTTAAACGGTTGCACAGTCAACCCTTAAATTAATGTAAAAGATTTAGTGATGTTATTTGGAGTTTGTGAGTAGACCCTGCCTTCGGGAGTGGACCAAATCCCTGGGAGTTAAATACACCTTTACAATGTAGTGTTCCTGTTTTTGGGCCTGGTTCTCTATGCATGGGCCAGGTCTCTATGGAGACTGAACATCTGTGTGCTGTGGGGTGTGCATTTGCTGCCTTCAGGAATGGACTCTGCTGTCAGTTGTGGACTCTGTTTTTAGCAATGGACTCTGCAGTTTGGAGTGGACTCTATTTCTGACAATGTACTTTGTATATTTGGAGTGGACTCTGTTTCTGGAAATGGACTCTACATTTGGAAGAGAACTATTTATGGTTATGGTCTCTGTGTACTAGAAAGGTCGCTGTTTGTTGGTAATTGATTCTGTCTTGTTGCTTGTTGGGTTTATCACCTACGATGTCTTGGTGTGAGCTGGATGGGACATAGAGGCAGGCTGCCTTAGTGGCCAGAAGGTGGAAGGGACAGGTGGGTTTTTGGTAGGGTCTGTATTTTATGCGTTGTTTTTGTTGTAATTGGACTGTTTTATATGTATTATCATTGTTACTGTTTTGCGATGACTGAAACTGGCATTTGAGATATGTCCTCATTTCCCTGAAAACTGGTTCAATGGTCGGGTTTGGGGCCTGGATTTGCTGCTCTAATCCATTGTAAAATTGCTGTTTCTTTGTATATAGCTGTTAATGTTAACTGTTTTGTAAACTGTATTGTTTAATAAAATAAAAAATATTACCAGGAGATCTAGAGTCTCTTCAGTTTAGGTACTGACTGTATGCTGGCTGGGTCACAGTCAGTGTATTCTTGTCGCAGTTGGTTTCTGCTTTTTTTGGGAGACATCTGATTCCTGAACTGGCTGAATTATGTAGCCAGTTTGTTAACTGGTATTCCTTTTTTAGTGAGGACTGATTTCGAAACTGCCTGATCTACCCAGTCAGTGTTTCAGGTGTAACTCGTTTTTCATTAGGGAACTGTTGTTTCACTGACTGGTTACAGCCTGTATGTTACTCTTTTCTCTTTTACTTTGAGAAAAGGACAATGTTGATTTTGTGGCAAGGCTTAGCACTTGATTTTGGTTTTCTTTGTTCTTGAATGTATTTTCACTTTTTTGGTGTTTGGACTGAGCCACTGAGAAAATGCATCTTTTCAGATGAGCTGTTTCTGTGGATAGGCCTGGCCCTTTGTCGGTGGACTAAGCCTCTGTAAAGACTAACACCTGTGTGTATGCTGGGAAGTGAGCATTTGCTGTGTCCTGGAGTTTGGGAGTGGACCAAACCCCTGTGAGCTAACTACACTTTTACAATGTACTGCGCTCCTGAGCGTAGTCCTGGTTCTTTATGGATGGGCCAGGCCTCTATGGAGATTGAACTGTGTGTGTGTGCGTGTGCGTGCGTGTGCAAGCGCTGTTGGGTGTGCATTTGCTGCCTTCAGGAGTGGACTCTGCCCTTGGTTGTGCTCTCTATTTTTGGAAATGGATTCTGCAGTTTGGAGTGGATTCTGTTTCTGGGAATGGACTCTACATTTTGAAGAGAACTGTTTATGCTAATGAACTCTGTACCAGAAGTGACTCTGTTTGTTGATAATTGACTCTGTCTTGTTGCTTGTTAGGTTTATCACCTGCACTGTCTTGTGTGTCCCAGGGTTTGGCAGGCCTCACCTGAGCTGGGAGGCACATAGGTCATCCTGAAAGCTGTCACCCTGACAGCCAGTGGGTGGGTAGGCTGTTCTGAACACTGTCGTCTTGAGAAGGGGCAATCAGGACGGGCTGTCCTAGAGGTGGTCAGAAGGTGTGTTGGAGTGGCTGAGAGCCAGAAGCTGCATGGGGCAGGCCGAGATCCGGAAGGCTTGTGGGCTGCCCTGTGCGCTGTCATCCCAGGGAAGGGGGCAGGCTGTCCTAGAGCTAGCTAGATGATGTGTCAGGGCAGTCCACGGGCCAAATGGAGCATGGGGGGTGAAAGCCCGATTGGTATGTAGGGGCAGACCGAGAGCTGGATGGTGGGTAGGCCATTCTCAGCGCTATCACCCCGGACAGGTACTGGGGCGGGCTGTCTTCAAGGTGTATTAGGTTGGATCGAGAGCCAGAAGGGGCATGGGCGGACTGAGAGCTGGAAGGGGCGTAAGGGTGGGCTGTCTTAAAGTAGCCTGAAGGTGGGATGGATGGGTGGGTTGCTGGGGGAGATCTATATTTTATGCTCTGTTTCTTATCTAACTGGACTAGATTGTATGTATTTGTTAATGCTTTTTCTGCAATGCCTGAAAGTGGGATTTGAGGTTTGTCCTCATTCCCTGAAAACTGGTTAAACGGTAGGATTTGGGGTCTGGCTTTGCCGCTCCTCTCCCTTGCAAATTGCCGTTTCTCTATATACAGCAGTTAATGTTAATTGTTGGCAACGTTGACTCCAGACCCTATGAAGTCTCATGGCACCAGGCTAAACATGAGCAGAACTAGTCACGATTACTGTCTCGTTCTGAAGAAAATTTATTTCGGACTCAAAATGTTAATTCTGCTTCTCTCTCTCCACAGATGCTGACAGATCTACTGAGTCTCTCTAGCACTTTGTTTTTATTTCAGATCTCCAGTATCTGTGGTATTTTATTTTTATTTGAGCTCCACCCATTCTAATGATGTCACATTGGCTTGAGTAGGAATAAGGTAAAAACATGTTCTGATCTCAAGGAGTGAAGACCAATATCCACAGGTCTCTCTGCAGCCTTCAAAACAATGTTTACCTTAGTAATGTAACATTTACCTGATTGATTTCATGGAATAAACTGTACCTTGCTCAAGATAATGCATTCTTCTCATTGTTTTAGTTGGTACCAGTAACTGTGGGCTGAAGGACCTGTTCCCGTGTTGTAACAGAGAGTTTGGGAAGTTCTGTTGTCTAAAGGGGCAGCGTGCCATTGTTTGTGAGTCATTAAAAACAATCACAAAGCTGTTGCAAGAAATTAGGAAGGCAAATGGTACGTTGGCCTTTATTGTAAAGGGTTTTGAGTACAGGAGTAAGCATGTCTTGCTGCAGTTGAATAGATCCTAGCAGAGATTTCACCTTGAGTATTGTGTACAGTTTTGGTCTCCTCATCTGAAGAAACATATATTTGCCTTAGAGAGACTGCAACGGAGTTTCACTCAGCTAATTTCTGTAATAGCAGAGTGTCTCATGAGGAAAGAATGAGTAACTGGTCGGTTCGTATTCTCTGGGGTTCCAAACAGTGAAAATTTATCTATTTGAAACTTAGAGAGCTGTTGCAGGGCAGGACAGATGGTTATAATTAAGATGTTTCAATGTGAGTTTAGAACCAGGGGACAACATCACAGAATAAGGGTGGCCATTTAAGACTGATATGAGGAGGAATTTCTTCACTCAGTGTGGTGACTCTTTGGAATTCTGTACTTCCAAGGGATGGAGATGCTGAAACAATTATGCCCATATGTTGGAAGATCTGGACAAATGGGACAGAAAAATGGCAAGTAACATTCACACCAAGCAATGCCCATCTTCAATATGAAAGAATCTAATCTATTGCATCTTGCTGTTGAATGAATCTGCCACACTTAAAATCTTGATCAGGAAGATTGGCCAGATGCAGAATTGGATCAGCAAATAAACACAGCAGTCAGACGACAGGAATTCGACAGTGAGGAACTCGCCTTCTGTCTCCCCAAAGCTTGCCTACATGTACATACAGAGCACAAGTCAGTTATTTAAGGGAGCACTCCTCGTTTGCCTGAGTCAATGCGACCCTGACAATACTTGAGAAACTTTACACATATCAGGACAAATATCCTGCTTGATTGGCACCACCTCCACTACTTCTGACATTCGAATTTTTCATCACAGATGCATAGTGACAGTATTTACAAGACGCACTGCAATAATTCACCATGGCTTCTCAAATCGCCATCTGAATCTACTTTTGTACCATCTAGGGCAAAGGCAGCAGGTACATTATGACCTGTAAGTTCCCCTCCAAGACACGAACCATCCTGACTTGGAAATACAAAGGAACCTCGATTATCCGAAGTACGCAAGCGGGGAGTATTTCATTTGGTGAATCGAATTTTGGATAAACGAATGCTGAATAATATAGTTTAGCCGAGCATTGGGACCTTGCGATTTTGCCGGATAATCCGATATTCGAATGCAGGATAAATTGAGGTTCCTCTGTATATTGCCATTTCTTCGCTGGGTCAAAATCCTGGAACTCTTGCAGTACTGTGGGTGAAATTTCATCACATGGGATTGCAGCAATTCATAAAGGTATCCCAGCACCATCACAAAGACAATTAGGTAGAAGCAGTAAAAGCTGCTCCAGCTGGTGATGCCCACATTCTATGACTTTTGAAAAGTGCAGTATGTGTTGTGTTTGTACTCCATGCTTTCCTGTGCTTTTTGCAGTCAACGTTGCATTCATCTTATTTCTTTAAAATTCCACACCAATAATTACTCAAAACTTTGCTTATTCATGGATTAATTCTCTGGTTTCTTGACCTGGTCTGTGATGTAGAAAATAGTCAATTTACTGGGTATTTAATCTCTGCCTTGGAAACACAGTAGATTTATGTACTTCGTTAGCATGGTATGAAATAATAAATTTAATCTTCTAAATTGTTACATTTTCTCAGCATAGAACTTTTTTTAAGTCATGAAAGTAATTAGAATTAACCGATCAGGATAATCTACAGTTAGGATGCAAGAATATAGACATTTTTTTAGGTGTCCATCACCTGTTCTTGTCTATCTGTTTAGAAACAAAAAAACTTGCAGAGTTATTTCTTCTGGCAATTACTCAGTCATAGTGGTCTACATCACAGAGAAAGGTCCTTTGGCTTATTGAGTCTGTGTTTGTCATTATGCTTGCCTTCATTATCTGGAGGATAGAATATAAAAGAAAGGAAGTCTTATTACAACTTGATAAAACATTGGTGAGACCACAGATGGAATACTGTGTACAGTGTTGAACACTACACTATAGGGTCCTACTATTCATCATATATGTTGGCCTACCCAGGAAAATGGATTTTGTCATAGACAGATATGAGAATATCGACTTTGCAACTCTGACTTATCAAGTTTGATATTTTGTCACTGTCATCAACTCACCTATATCCTCCTATAATCAAAGGCCATCTTCTCACTGTTTACCATCCCACTAATGTTTGTATCATCTGTAAATTTATTGATCAAACCTCCTACGTTCAAGTCTAAACAATTTTCTAAAGACTAAGTATACCAAAAACAGCAAGGGTTCCAGCACTGATTCCTGCGGAACCCCACTGGATGCTGGCTTCCTGTCACAAAAATCACGCTCTGCTTCCTGTCACTCAGCCAATTCTGGATCCAATTAATCAAATTTCCTTGGATCCCACGAGCTCTTACCTTCATTACCAGTCTCCCATGTGAGATCTTATCAAAAGTCCTGCTGAATTCCATGTAGACTTCATCAAATGTGTTACCCTCACCTACATACCTGATTGCCACTTTGACCAATCTGAATTTTTCAAACATGACCTTCCCTTAACAAAACTATGCTGATTGTTCTTGATTAATTCCTGCCTGTTCCAAGTGCAAATTAATTATGCCCCTTAGACTTGTTTCCATTAGTTTTCCAACTGTTAAAGTTAGACTGACTGGCCTGTAGTTTTCGGCTTTATCTCTTTCTCCCTTCTTGAATGACAGTATCATATTGATTGTCCTCCAGTTACCTGGTACCTTTGCTGTGGCCGGGAGGATTTTCAAATTATTGCCAGTGTTCCTGCTATTTTTCCCTTTGCTTCACTCAACAGTGTAGTCCAATTGCAGTTCTCAGTTGGTCAGCAGTTATTATTAAACCATTTTGTATGTTTAGTGAAAAGTATTGAGTAAAATATCAGAATTTTGGAGGGAAACGTTGTTCACTTTTATGATCCTGGCTGGTTTGAGCCATTTCTTAAATGTTTTGAATAATTTGGCCTCACCAAGTCATCAGTTAGCAGGATGTCACTTGTGATGTTGTATGAAGGTCTGCTGAGGCCTTCACCATGCATTTACTAATGAGTAACACAAGGGAATAGAAAGCCACAGATGTGTCAATGCCACAAAGGCAGTATGCAAGCAATGTTTATGAAGGCATAAAGATATAAATAGATATCACTAAATCAAGTAGATCGCAAAACTATGGTAATGGATTTCATTGTAGACAAATGAGAATATTGATTTTGCATATTCAAAAGCTGAACCAAAGAACTTCCTAAATAGAAACAAGAGGTTCAAAAGTAGATTAGATTCCCTACAGTGTGAAAACGGGCATTTCAGCCCAACAAGTTCACACCAACCCTCTGAAGAGTAACTCACCCAGGTCCATTTCCCTCTGACTAATACACTTAACACTATGGGCATTTTAGCGTGGCCAATCTTCATGATCTGCACATCTTTGGAAAGTGGGAGGAAACCCACACAAACAGTTGCCTGAGGCTGGAATCAAACCCAGGTCCCTAGTGCTGTGAGGCTGCAGTGCTAACCACTGAGCCACCGTGCCGCCCTAAGTACTTGGGATCCAAGTATTCATTTCATTAAAATGCCAGGAACAGGTACAGCAAAGTACAAAAAAAGTTAATGAAAATTGGCCTTGATAGCAAGAGGATTACAAAGAAAGGGAATGGAAATTGTGCTTGGAATTTAGCGGTTCTGGGATGATTTGATCAAAGTTTAAGATGTTAAGAGAACAGTTAGAGGCTTTTTTTGTGAGTTGGGAGAATAAGGAAAAAAGGACATAGTCTATTTAAAACAGACTTTCCAGGAATGAAATGTTTGTACATGGTGTGATAAAAATGTGGGCCTCTTCTTCACAAAGTATTCGATGCTAGATTGACTATAAATTTTTAGTTTCGATGACTATTACCCAGTTATTTAAGGGTACAACATAAAGGGAACCAAAATCAAATTAGGTCGCAAACTAAGTAATGGATAGACAGTTTCTGTGTTCCTAAGGAAATGACCAACACAATGTTTAGATTGCCAGTATTTCCATAGGAATAACTACCGTGTTTTTCAGGATTCTGATGAATTATGTATTTTACATTTTGTACAGCATTACTTGAACCTAAACCAGCTTTGTAAAATTCGTAACTTGCATCATTTGTATTTTAAGATATTTGTGGAAGGTACCTGCAAAGAAGAAATGTTAATTTTTGGAAAATATGTCTTGTAATCAAATGATATTTTATTTCAGCCAATCAAAAATCCTCCAGCAGGAAAGAAGTACGTACGATGTCCTTGCAATTGTCTCCTTATTTGTAAGGACACATCACGACGCATTGGGTGTCCAAGGCCTAACTGGTTGGTATGAATTTGTTGTATTTTAGTTTCAGGAATTTAATTCTGTCATTAGGGCTTTATGTACTCTTCATTAACCCATTTTGACAATCTATGACTTAGATCAAAGGCTATTGTCATTTCTATTTATGTATCGCTCTGGGGTTTTCTGGTCAAGTTCATAATATCATAGAATTCCTAGAGTGTGGAAACCGACCCTTCGGCCCAACAAGTCACACGGACCCTCCGAAGAGTAACCCACCCAGACTCATTCCCCTACCCTGTTACTCTACATTTTACCCCTGACTAATGCACCTAACCTGCACGGCCCTGAACACTATAGACAATTTAGCATTGCCAGTTCACCTGACCTGCACATCTTTGGACTGTGGGAGGAAACTGGAGCATCCAGAGGAAACCCACGCAGACACGGGGAGAATGTGCAAACTCCACACAGACAGTCGCCCAAGGCTGGAATCAAACCAGGGTGCCTGGCGCTGTGAGGCAACAGTGCTAACCACTGAGCCACCATGCTGCTTTATGTGATATGGGGAATAGCTGAGGAAATTTCCAGCGCAGTTATTAGAATATGCTTCCAGCACACCTATTGGAATATGCAGGTATCCTCCCATGAGATTACTGACATTTGCAGCTGTCTACGATCTTTAAACTGCCCATTGTTTCACTATCTTGTACTTGTATAATAGTACCATATTTCAAAATGTCCTTTACAGAAAATATCATTGCCAGAATGAGCTGTTAGAAGTTATGCTAGTAGAAGTATTTCAACCGGCTAATTAATTTTGAATACTCGTGGAACGTCAATTAAGCAATAGGAAATGACAGGGGAATTTCCCATACGTATTCTGGGGAAAGGTGTTGAGCAGAAATTAACTTTTTATTTAATTATTCTTTCATGGTGTGCAAGCATTGCCTACAAGGCCAACATTTGTTCATCTTTGCAAATTGCACTGGAGAAAGTGTTGAACCAACTTTCTGAACCACTGCGATCCATTTGATGTGGCTACGCTTTCAGTGCTATTAGGAAGAGAGATCCAAGATCTTTGACCCAGTGATGCTGATGGAACAGCAATAAAGTTCTAAGTCAGGATGGTGTGCTGCTAACCTACAAATATGCAAATTAGTAGCAGGCGTAGGCCTTTAAACACTTTGAGCCTCCTCCATCACTTACTGAGATCATGGCAGATCTGCCTGTAATCTCCAATCTCCAATCCCCATTCCAGCCTATTTCTGATAACTGTTCAGCCTCCTGGCTTAGCAAAAATCTATCTACTTCTGTCTTTAAAATATTCGGGGATTCTGTTTCCACCAACCTTTCAGTTTCAAACACTCTACACTCAAAAAAACAAAAAGCCTAATCTCTGTTTTAAATAGGCAGTCCCTGATTTTTAAATAGTGACTCTAGTAGTAGATTCTTCCATAAGATGAAACCTTATGTTTGAATCTACTCTGTCAAAGTCCCTCAGGATCTCCTATTTCTATTAAGTGGCATTTTTACTCTTCTAATTCCAGCACACTTGAGCCTAGTCTGCCCGATATGTTGATTCTCCTGCTCCTCAGATGCTGCCTGACCTGCTGGTTTTTCCAGCGCCATGCTTTTCAACTCTGATCTCTAGCATCTGCAATCCTCACTTTCTCCTTGTGACAAAGGCTGACATACCACTAGCCTTCCTAATTGCACCTGTGGGTTGGCCTTCATGATTTATTAGCGAGAACTGTATGGTCCATTTGTATATCTAGACTTACTAATTTCTTATCATTTAAGAAATAATCTATACATCCATTCCTCCTAGACTATCTAACTTTGCCTTACAAGACACCTTTTTAAGATGGAGTTTGACAGATTTTCTAAATACTAATGACATCAAGGGTTATGGGGATAGAGTGGGGGAGAAAAGTAGTGAAGTGGATGATCATTCGTGATCATATTGAACGGTGGAGCAAACTTGACAGGCTGAGTGGCCTTCTCCTTGTATATTCCTTGTTCTTTGCTAACGTTTCAATATTAGCAGTGAGATGCCTGTATTCCACAGAAGGTACTGCAGGTGATACTGTGCCTATTCCATATGCAAAAGAGATGATTTTAAGTATTAATCTTGTCAGCGCAACATTGAAGGCCGAAGGGCCTGTACAGCACTGTAATGTTCTGCGTTAAGCTGGAAAAACTTAATGTTTAATTATAAATATAGCATTAGAATACAGATTCTTAGGGGACTTGACTAGGTAGGTGCAGAAAGGTTGTTTTCTACTTTGGGAAGAGTCAAGGACCAGAGGGCATAATCTCCAAGCAAGAGGTTGCGCATTTAAAGAGCGAGATGAGGAAGAATTTCTTTTCAGAGGGTAGTGAATCTGTGGCTGACATAGATTTTTCACCAGTAAGGAAATCCATATTGAAGCAAATTTTAACAATTTATTTATTATTGAACTGAATGACATCAGGTTGGGGTTTGAGATTTTATCTGGAAGAACCTCATTCTTTACATCACCAGTGGAACTAACTTCAGAAAATGCTGATAAACAATGAGAAATGTTTTCAGTGGTTAATCTTAAAGATTAGTATAAATATCAACTCTAATGCAGATTTTGTTTTCCCACAGTAGACGCATAATTAATTTGGGTCCAGTGATGCTGATCCCAGAGGAACAACCTGCTCAGCCTGCCTTACCAGTACAACCGGAAGGTACACGTGTAGTGTGTGGACATTGTGGGAATACCTTTCTGGTATGTATGTAGCTCCTAAGTGAGGAGTAAGATAGTTGATAGCAATGAATAAGAGAGATCTGCCGGATCTAGTAGCAATTAGGAAAGACTTAAGCATGAATTACATGATATGTATGCAGTAACTTCCTTTCCATTACATTTACTCGCTTTGATTAGTACACGTTCACTGCACATCAAACTGAGTGACAATGGAATGTTGTTTATTACAAGAGAAATGGAAGATAAAAGGAACACTGTTTGCTGTGGTTGTATAGGGTGCTGTTGAGATAGCATCTGGGAGAGCTGTGTATAGTTTTGGTCTCCTTGTTTAAGAAAGTATACAAATCTATTAGAAGCAGTAGAGTCTGTTCACTCAGTTGGTACATGGAGATTGGGGATATGGCAGCAGGAGTGTAGTTGTGGGGCTTTTTATAAGGAAAGGTTAGATAGAGCCTGGGGCATTATCTTCAAAAGTTTAGAAGAATAATGTATAAAGAAGAACCTCAATTATCTGAACGACTTGGGCGGGGAGTATTTTGTTCAGATAATCGACTGCCGGATAACACAGTTTAGCCAAGCATCAGGACCTTGCAATCTTGTTTGGATAATCTGAAATTCAAATAATCGAGGTTCCTCTGTAATTTTATTGACGCATGAGATCCTGGCAGGGTTCATGCAATAAAGTGACCTTATTGAAACATACATGGTTCTTAGAGGACTTGACTAGTTAGGTGTAGAAAGTTTGTTTACCACTTTGGGAAGAGTCTAGGACGAGAGGGCAAAAGGTTATACATTTAAGAATGAGATGAGGAGGAATTTCTTCTCTGAAGGTAATGCATCTGTGGCTGTCATAAATTTTCCATCAGTAAGGAAATTCATATTCATGGGTGGGGGGTGGGGGATTGCAAGCAAGTGAAATTGAATGTTATTTGATCAGGGATGATCTTTGTGGATAGTGGGGTCCCAAAACTGTTCAGTGTTCCATCTGTATTCTCATCTTGTATCGCTATAGAAAAGCCACCCTGCTTTTACACTCCATTTCTTTTGAAATAAAGGCCTTCCCTGTTACCCACTGAAATTGGATGGTACTTTGATTCAAGGCCAAAGACTTCCAAATTTCTCTTTTGTAGCTTTCTGCAGTCTTTCTCCATTTAAATAATATTCAGCTTCTGAATATTGAAAGAGTGCATCAACTTAGATTTTTCAACATTATATTTTATCTGCCAAATTTCTCCACACACTCATAACCTATCTGTATCCCTCTGCAGACTCTGTGTCATCTTCAGCACTTGCCTTTCCACCTATTTTTGTGTCATCTGCAAATTTGGGTATAGAACATTCACATTGTCATCTGAGTCATTAACATATATTGTAAATAATTGTGGCCCCAGCACT
The DNA here is from genome assembly GCF_004010195.1 of Chiloscyllium plagiosum. NCBI lineage: Eukaryota > Metazoa > Chordata > Chondrichthyes > Orectolobiformes > Hemiscylliidae > Chiloscyllium > Chiloscyllium plagiosum. Next base: position 43,968,845 of record NC_057713.1, read on the forward strand.
GCTCCCTGTGGCACACAACTAGTTACAGGTCCCGTCCTGAAAATGCCCTCTGATCCAGCTGTCTGCTTTCGATTAGTTAGCTGATCCTTCATCCATTCTGATGTGCAATTTCCAACTCTTCAGGATCTTACTGTATTAAGTAGCCTTATTATATTTCTTCTGAAAATCTTAAGTACGCTACATTAACTGCTTCCCCATCATGTACCATGCTTGTTACTGCCTTAAAGAATTTGAATTATTAATTTGTCAGGCATGATTTTCCCTTCATGAAGTCATGCTGACTTTCGCTCATTTTTTAAATTCTCTGCTGTTACATAATTTTATGATATACTTTTAATATTTTCCCGATAACAGACATTAAGCTAATTGGAGGAGCTAAAGTGCCTGGAGTGTGTTCAGAAAACTCTTAACAGTAGTAGGTTTCCAATCCAGTGAGAAAGCAGGCTTTGCAAGGCATAGTTTTAAAAATCAGGTGGGCCAAATGTCGGTAGGGGAATGTTTAGGCAATTGTGATCGTTGTATCATGAGGTTTAGGCTGACTACAGGAAAGGACAATGAATAGTGTAGAGGAAGCATATAATAACCTGGGGGTAAGATCTGTACTTGTTAAATTGGAGGCAAAGGTTGGTTGATAAAACTGTAGTTGAGAAAAGTAGTACTATTTTGGACACAGCTGAAAATGTGTTGCTGGAAAAGCACAGCAGGTCAGGCAGCATCCAAGGAACAGGAGAATCAACGTTTCGGGCATAAGCCCTTCTTCAGGAAGGAGGAAAGTGTGTCCAGCAGGCTAAGATAAAAGGAGGAGGGACTTGGGGGAGGGGCGGTGGAAACACTTTCCTCATTCCTGAAGAAGGGCTTATGCCCGAAACGTCGATTCTCCTGTTCCTTGGATGCTGCCTGACCTGCTGCGCTTTTCCAGCAACACATTTTCAGCTCTGATCTCCAGCATCTGCAGTCCTCACTTTCTCCTCGAAGATTTTAATCTACTGTGAATCTTCTTGCAAGGATGCCCTCCTTGAAGAAGCTCTCTTCCTTCCTCTACAAGGATTTCAGTGAGTCCCTCTCTCACTGCACACCCCAGGTCCAACTATCGCATTTCCAACGACCCTCCCCCAAGTCCCTCCTCCCTACCTTTTATCTTAGCCTATTTTGGGCACAGTCAAGATATATTCATTAAGTGGCTGAGGTCTGAAATACTCTGCCTGAGTGTCTAGCAGAGGCAGGTTTAATTGAAATAAGTGAAAGGGAATTGGAGTGTCATTTGAAAAGTAAGAATGTGCAGGGTTATGGCGATAAGGCTGGAGAATGGCACTGAATTAATTGTTCATTCACAGAGCCAGTGCAGATATCAGTTATAATCCATCAGTCAAGGAAAAGCTAGTCCTGTGCTTTAGGAGGGAGTTAATTTTATTTTAAAAATGGTTGATTTTGTCAACATTATAAATGTTGTTTATCCACTTCCTAAACAAAACCCCTGCCCAACTGTCACCTCGGTCTTAATCCCCGTATTTTGCGACTGGTTAGATTTGAAATTCATTCTTTTGAAACAATTCAGCTAGTTAATGAACATTTGAAGCTTTTGATGGCTACAAGCTCATCAAACTTTGGCCTTTGTACATGTTACATTGCCCCACAATCAATTATTACTCCCTCTGGCTGTTACTAACCAGTGATAAGACTCCTTCATTATTGGACTGATTGTGTTTTCTCTACATTTGTGTTTCATCTTTGATAGCAGACTTGACTTTTCCTCTGTCTCATGTGTTCTACACAAAACTCAGTCCTTTGCAAAGCATGCTTTTAATTTTCCTTTTTTTTGTCCAAATCATCTGATTTTTGAAGTTTTATTTTGAGAAACAAACTTCCTTTTACATAACATCTTCAAGAACACATCTATTTTCTTGTTGCTTTGCCTTATTTCAGTTCACATGCAGGCTTTTTTTGTCAGTGATACATCACATGGAATTCACAACAGTTGGTTTGAATTAAGATGACTTTGAATTAACCTTGGTTGAACAGTCCATCATTGTATTTGGGTCAGTCTAACACAGTACTTCATAACCTGTAGCTGCTATGATAGTACATTGTGATCTGGATGGAATCTCTGTCATATTTAATATGTACACTGTCTTATATACTGTTCATTATTAGGTAAGGTATTGTTTGTTTTGGGAAGTTCTTTGTCAAAAATAAGGCAATAGACAACATGCATAAAAGATAACATAGTACAGTCAATTTGACTACTATTGATTTACTGTCACAAAATCATGAATATGCTGCTTTAACGCAGAAGGTTAGCTTTAGTCCATCATCTGGCTTGAAAACTCCAGAAACTTTTCTTTTGCCATTTTTCCTCCTTCTATATCCTTACTGCTTGTCTTGATTTGTGACTTCCTTGTTAGATCAGCAATCAAATTCTCAATGTTAATGTGACCTCGATATCTGGTGATTGGTTAGGTACTTTTCACAAATGACCTGTTGCTTGTGAACAATGTGAGCCTTCTTTGTTTTCTGTGTGGTGAAGCTGTCTCTTCAGCCATCTGCAAAAGTGCACCATGGGAAGCTATCCCAGCCCCAATGGATCTGATTTACTGCAAGTATGAAGAAATTGTTCCTTTTTGAACTGAACATTAAGTAAACTCATCAGGGACCTAATCATTATATCAATATGCCTGACCAAAAGGTATCGATAAACACAGGCATAGGAAGTGCATGCAAGAAGATAAATAGTGGGAAGGAGAGATGCAGAATCCCCACACAACTGCTGTTCTCAGACTGTATGAGAGAATCTCTGTTTGAGTAGGTAATGTTAATTCAACATTTCCTTGCCAGTCTGTACAGTTTTGTCATTCTAAAAATGAACATGAAAGCAATATGAAACCTGTATGTTTGTGAAAATAGTAAATCAACAAAATAAATTTTGGTTACATTTTCCAGGAAACTTTTAAAGTGGTCTCACTTGGAGCTTTGTAGATGAGAAAACTTGCACATCCTTGGTTTGACCTATGGAACAACCTTTAAAAACAGTTCTACTATCAGGCATTGGTCTAATGGCCAGTCTTTTGACTGAAAGATTACTTTTGTGGCTTTTTATTATTTCAGTTTGAGCCTACATTTTGAAAGTTGTTCACTTCTCTCAAATGAACAAAAAACTAACTGCATAGGTTAAGGAAAGGGGAAAGACGTTTATTTTAACAAGACACTGAAAAGGATGGTGTAGATAAACTAGTGGCAATGGCACATTTAAACCTAATGTGGAAAGCTGAAGTGAATTATTTTGGAAGAATGAGAGACAATTTGAAAAGAATGGAGCAGTTTTAAATGAGGTACAGGAATAGACTAAAAACTGTGCATTTGTTATCAAGGCCAGAATGGCTGAGAAGTAAGGTGATTGGCAAAAGCTCAAAGGCGATGTTGGGAAAGTTTTTTATTACCACCAGTGATTAAGATCTTTAGTGCACTGCCTGTGTGTGTAGCAGGAGCAGAGTTGTTTGTGGCTTTCAAGAGGATGTTGGGTAATTAACTGTAGAGGTACAGGGCTGTAGGGAAGTCTGAGTAGCTGAGTTCTTGTGGAGAGCTAACATGGGCAAGGCAGAGAGAATGGCTGCCTCCTGTGTTTCAAATATTCAATGATCTAGAGAGGTAATGATGTATTTAAAAATAAAACCTTTGAAGATGGTACTACAAGTTGAGAAGGCTTTAGCATCTTCCAAACTGAAGGATGCCACCTTCTTGGAGAGGTTACAGAGGAGATTTATCGTAATGGTGTCTGGGAATGAAAGACTTAAAATGTACAGCAGGACTAGAGAAATTGGAGCAGATGAGAATTTAGATGTGTTCAAATTTGTGAAGTGTTTTGCTAGAGAAACTGTTTACATTGGCTGAAGAATTAGTAACCAGTGAACATTTTAAAAATAATTGATAAAAGAGCAGGGAGATGACATGAAAAAAAATGTACTTGGTACATGGTGATTTTGAGTGCACTGTCTGAAAGGGACAGGGAAGATAAGTTCGGTGACTGCTTTCAAAGGTGGCTGGGTGAACACTTGAGAGAGAATATTTGGGCTTTGAGTAAAGAGAAGAGGATTATGTCTAATTGAATAACTGTTTCAAAGGGGCTGAATGATCTTCTGTGCTGTGCCATTCTGTGACTCCGATTCTATGAAACAAAATTCAGATTTCTCTGTGTCAGATTAAGGATTAGAGATAATATCTTAGATAAGAGCCTGACCGCATGTAAGAAAGGCACGTGATCTGTGGTGCACTCCCTTGATTTGATTTAGTTCTTTAACAACAACAATGCCAGCTGCTTTTGGTGGTGTTGGGGCTGTGTAAAGTTTCATAGTTGTAGGCTGGGTCAGAACCCCTTGTTTTCGATCCATGGTCAATCTTACTTTAGGCTGGTGAGCAATGGAGTTACCTGGCAGCAGTGGGAACTGAGTAGTACCAACATGATCAATTAGGACCCGATTGGGGATGCTGCTGGGAGTGAATGAATCCCCGAGTCTCTGGCCGATCCCTGGAGTCAGGAGGCAGCCAAAGCACCTTTACCCTTCCTCACCACTACTGATACACTTTTAGCACAGTTTGCCAATATTTGTCAGGCAGCAGTAATACTTGGAAATGAATATACTGGCATTTCATTTGAGAGAGAGAGGATGAGTTGGACTGTTACATGTCACTTGCAAGTTTTTTTTGATAAAATCTGCCTCATTTTCAGGAGATATGTTAACATTTTTCTGTCTGCTAATGGGGCTGCTTAGAGGACAGTGTTGCAGGCCGTCCCGATAGCCCACCCTGCTGCATGCTCTGCTGCACCGTCCTTGGTTGGACACAGCTCCCAGAGGCTGCCTCCCGCTAAGATTGTGGAGCCAGCCAGCCAGACACCAGCAAGGGTCAGTATTTGGTCTCTACCTCTGAAAATCTTCAAAAACAGTTCATTTCTGTCTGAGTCTTGCAACCCATTCATAATCTGAGTCATTACGTTGAACTATTCCATTTATTGGCACTGAAACCAGTTTTGCTATATCATGGGAAAATTTCTGTGAATGCCCAAGTCAAATGAATGATGCTGCATTTTAAAAAAAAAAGTATCAAGCATTTTCCCTTAAAAGGGAATGGAGGAACAGGAAGATTTAAGGCTTGAGAAATGGAAAGCTCTAGGTGACCTTTGGAGACGTTATAGAAAAATAATCTCTGATCTGGTTTTGTTCTGTTTATTTACAGTGGATGGAAGTTAGGTTCAACACTCTGGCAAAATGCCCACACTGCAAAAGAATGTAAGTTAAAATCATTTTATGGCAAATGTGAATCTGATTTCTTATCAACTACAGTCATTTTACTCAAACCATTATTATTTGCTTTCTATGTCTAAAGATCAATTTACAAAAAAAACAATGTGTTGAAAGGATGTGAATGATTTTCATTGCTCACTGACCATGGCTATTTGCTGACTAGAAAAATTATGTGAATTTTTTTTTGTAATGGAATTTAGCTTTAATGATTGAAAAGGTGAGTGCTGCATTTCTGCCCATTTGGAATCATTGGGGTAATATTTTGTTCACTAACTTGCTGAGTTCTGACATTATTGAGCTATGTCATTTTTCAAAATTGTGTATAATTTTATTCTTGCTAGAAATTCTGAATCCAGTCTCTTTTTTTTTGGTTTCACAACAGTCATCCTGAGACAGTTTGGTTAATAAATCTGCAAGACTCTGATTTAGTTTGGTTTCTTGGGCTTCAGTCAACCTGGTAGTTGACATGTGGCAAGTACAACTTCACAGTAGGTAGGTGCTTTCACAGAACTGCTTTTGGACCAGGATGGATGGAAGTCCTGCTTCTTTTCCACCTCCTGGCTGCCCCACAGGTACACAAGTGTAAAAACAATCACAGTTAGGAACAAGGACCTCTTCCCTCCTCCCGTCAGGGTTGTGGATTGACCTGACCTAGTTTTGTGGACTGTTTTGGGTTGTACTCCATCCAACTGACTGACCTCCAGGCATTAAATCTCTCAGGACCAAAAAAAAACACATCTGGAATTAACAGCATGTGAGAAAACAGACTTGAGGGATTTTCACCCAAAGCCTGTCCTGTTCTTCTCACCTATGCAACATGTCCCTTTATTATCTAAAGCAAGGTTTCTGGTCTGATCATCTTGATACTGCATTTTGAATATTTTCACATTTGCTAAATTGGACTATACTTGATAGCTAGCATCCACAATTCTGTTGGTTTTTATTCTTGGTAGTTTCCTGAGTTAGACATTACAGCAATACTGTACAAGCCGATGGCCCAAAAATGTGCACAGTCACTGTGAATCTCAAATAACTTGCATTGCACACATACAAACTACCATTGAAATGACAAACACTTAGATTTCCAAACTGTGAACAGCCTTCAATGTTCCAAATATGTTTCCAAAATAAAACATTTGACAGGAAGGTAAGTATGAAACAATAAGGAGTGGTGATATAAAGATATATTTTTGCAATGCATGTGTCTTAAGCATGCATAGATCAGAGGACTTTCTTTGCTTATAAAGCTCTGAGGGGGCTCTGTGCCACTGACTGCTGGGTAAAAGATAACCTTCACACACAGATTTCATGAATGGGTTGTCTGAAACTGTGTGCATGATATTTGAGTTCTGGAGAGGGGAAAATTGAAATGTGGGTGGTCAGGTTCAGAGAGAAAGAGAGGGATAACGTGTTTTCCCTTTTTTGCTATATTTCTTTTCTTTAGTCCTCCGCATTCTCCTCTTTACATGTCACTTGGTGGCTTGCTGATCCTTGCAACTTTCCACAAAAGTTAAAGATGTGAATTAGAAAAGATGGTAGATGTATTGGTGAATGGTTCCTGCAGATTGGAAGATGTCAAATGTAAAAGGAGAAAGACAGAAAATGAGAAATAACAGACCAGTGAATCTAACATCAGACATAGGAAGAATGCCAGAAAACATAATATAGAGTGCAGTAAAAGGACACTTGGAATGCAGAGTCAGTATGATTTCTTCAAACTTTAATGGATACAGGGATGGTGCAGGGAAATGATAGATCATGAGCTGGGTTCTCATCGAAATGATGTAGTGGGCTTGAATAGTTGAATGGTCTATTCCAGCTCTTTATTTCTTATGTTGTGAAACCGCAAGTCAAAAATTCTCAAGCATGAAAGGGGCAGTAAATCAGCAACATTCAAAAAGGTCATGTGGTCAAAACATGACATGGTCAAGCCCTCAGGAATGCTTTCAACTAGAGTTGGCAGCCCTACAACACTAGTATATCTGTTGTTGTTGTTGAGCTAGCCAGCCCCATAACATGTCAAATGTTTAATCACCTTCAGCAGAGGGAAGGAAGAGTTCCACCACCATGTCTACCCCTCTCTAATTTGGTTGAGATCTGTTAAGCACGCCAGCCTTTAGAGCCAGCTTACCCTGTCCAAGGTGTTAATATAGCTAAGCCCCGCTAGCAAAACATCTCTCCCCTCAGTGTGAAAGGGCCATTGGGTTGTTAATGTACTGGACAACTGAACAAACAGAAAATGAACACATACACTGGCAGAATTTTCCACAATTCCAGGTGAGAATAGAGGAAGAAAAGGATTTTTTTTACCAAGTACGTAGTAGGTTAAATGTTAGAAACATAAACCTTAATCACATTTTAAAAGTATTTGGTTATGCACTTATAATGCCCTAACCCACAAGTCTAAGGATGTTACTGTTAATGCTGCTAAGCTTATCTATCTCGTCATTTTTGCACTTGTCTCCAGCATGTATTAGGTTTTGGAGGCCATTAGATGTTCCATGTCACATTGATGCTGTGGTTCTGTTCGCCGAGCTGGAAGTTTTTGTTGCAAACGTTTCGTCCCCTGTCTAGGTGACATCCTCAGTGCTTGGGAGCCTCCTGTGAAGCGCTTCTGTGGTGTTTCCTCCGGCATTTATAGTGGCCTGTCCCTGCCGCTTCCGGTTGTCAGTTTCAGCTGTCCGCAGTAGTTTAATGGTAGTGTTGTCCCAGTCGAATTCATGTTGCTTGTCGTCAGCGTGGGAATTCCTAGAAGCATGGCACTCATCCACAAATTCCATCAACAAACACATAGACCTGGACCCAATATACCGGCCACTACAGCGGACAGCTGAAACTGACAACCGGAAGCGGCAGGGACAGGCCACTATAAATGCCGGAGGAAACGCCACAGAAGCGCTTCACAGGAGGCTCCCAAGCACTGAGGATGTCACCTAGACAGGGGACGAAACGTTTGCAACAAAAACTTCCAGCTCGGCAAACAGAACCACAGCAACGAGCACCCGTGCTACAAATCTTCTCACAAACTTGGAATGTCACATTGATTTCCAGAGTAGCAAAACTACAATGAAGTGCAAGTAGCCACAAAGATAAAAGTACACTATACAGATACTCTGAAAAATATGTTGGTGACTTGGGGAATCCTGTATTTCAGTACAGTTCATTGGATTCTTCATTTTTCTGTTCAACATCTTTCACATTGCCATTGCCTGGGAACTTATACTGAAGACTTTCTGAAATAATGAAGTGGGGAGGAGGAAAGGAATTAATTCGAATGTGTAAACAAATTACAAAACTTGTGTGTATAGCAATGAAAAATAACTACACTTCAGTAGAATTTTAACCTCTATCGTGGTGTCTATTGTACAAACTCCATATGAGTATTGCGTTCACTTTGGGAACGACACCTCAGGAAATGAAAGTTGGTCTTGGCGGGAATAACAGCAGAGGTTCACCAGAATAATACTGGGATCTATAAGAGTAAATTATGATGGCCAGTTGATAACTCAGTTTCTATTCCCTTGAGGTTTTTTGAGACATTTGATTTGGGTGTTGGAAGTGAAGGGGTGAGTACCAATCAAATTGTTCATGCTATTAAAAATTTAAAAAAAAATTGTTCATGAGATGTGACTGTTGCTGACTTGGCTTCTATTATTGCCCATTCTTTTTACCGTGGGGGGACCTGGTGACGAGCTGCCTTGTTGAACTTCATCAGGTCTTGGAGTGTAGAGACACTCACTGTGCTTTAGGGAGGAAGTTGCAGGATTTTGATCCAGCAACGTTGAAGGAATTTCCGAGTCCGGTTGGTGAGTGGCTTGAAGGGGAATTTGCAAATGTTTCCATTGTTTCTGCTGGCCTTGTCCTTCTAGATGGTAGTGATTGCATGTACATGAGTTTGGGTAATTTATGGCAGTGCATTTTGTAAATTGTACACACTACTGCCCCTATAGTAAATATTGACGACGGTGGATATGGTGACAATCAAGGGACCTGGATGATGTCAAGCTTCCTGAGTGTTCAATGAGTACTTGCCCATCTAGGCAAGTGGACAGTATTGCAACACACTCCTGACTTGTGCCTTGACAATGGTGAATAGGAAAAACCAAAACAATGAAATGTGGAAATATTGCTGGAAAAAACTCAGGTCTGGTAGCAGTGGTGGAGAAAAAGTAGGGTTAACAGTTCAGGTTCAGTGACCGTCCTTCAGAATGATGGTGAATAGGCTTTGGAGAATGAGGGGATGAGTTGCTCATTACAGATTCTGTGCCTCTGACCTCCTCTTGTACCCAAGATATTTAGTGTTTATAGTGAGTCCAGTCTAGTTTTTGGTCAATGGACCAATGATGTTGATAGTGGTGGATTCAGTAACAGTAATGCCATTGAATATGGTTAAACTGCATGCAGTGGTTAGACCACTGTCATTGGAGATAGTCATTGCCTGGCACCGGTGTTATTCTGGTGAAGCTATTTCCCCTGGGGGGCAACTCCCAATAAGTTGACCCATTTTGAAAATGGGAGCTCAGATATTTGATTTGAAAATGGAAGCAATGTTTTGCATAAAGGTTAGTGGAAATCTGGAAGTCTTTCCAAATGCTCTCTATTCTGAATCATCAGTTAAGTCTTCAAGAATGAGCGATTTTTATAGAGAAAGTATATCCAGCATAGAGAGTAAAGCACGGAATATTGTGTGTGTGTGTGTTAGAGATATATATATATATATAAAAAATAAAACAAACGTGATCTGTTTTTGTACAGATGAACAGATTTAGATGAATGAGAGGCTGAATGGTGTTCTTTTACAGTGACACTAAAATAAACTTCCTGTAGAGCAGATGCTTAAATTGCACACTTAACCATTTGTGTTTTTCTGTTGTTCTTAAACTAATTGTGGATACATTGTGATGTGATACTCAAGTAGTGTTGACTGCACTCTGCTATTACATGTTTTGGGAGCGAGTATGTCTTACAACTTAGGGGGTCAGAGTCTCAATTTTTTCAGCACATTGTGTTAAATTCATGTCTAAATGTATCTACAATCTGAGTGAGTACCTCCTGGGTTGTTAGTCAGATGCTACAAACTGAAAGGGATGGTGTTACGACATGGGGTAAACCCTCCTGCTTAATTTAAAACCAGTAGCACAGAAAAGATTTATACCATGCAGTAATCTGTAAACATTAGAGTGGCCAAGAACTATTTGAAGTAAAAATTAACTACTTTATTTCTTAATGTGTAACAGAATAATTAACTAACAGCTATTTACAATTCCTTCCTCTAACCTATCCTTTACCTTGCCTTCTATAATACTAGTCCAATAACACTCCCAATTAAGATTTACAGAAAATTCAAATCTTAAAACCAGCCAGGGGTCGAATCTTCTCTTTATCTTCGTCTGTCGATTTGTTCCCCAGGTCAGTGTTGAGGTTTTTCTCTGTGCAAACTCCTTCTCTAGACAGGCACCTCTCAGAGTTGTGACTGGCAGTCTACAACTGTTGGTCTGGTGGCAGTTCTCCTCCCAACTGTTCAATTTTCCCTTGTCTTGTAGCCCAAAGCATCGGATTGTGTCATTGGCTTTTAAGATTATCAATATACTCAATTCGATACTTGATTGGAGTTTGGTATTTTTTGGGGGTATCATTTAAACTGATTGCCTTAATTCGAATCTGTTTTGTCATAGAATCATAGAGATGTACATCACGGAAACAGATGCTTTGTTCCAATCCGTCCATGCCGACCAAATATCCCAGCCCAGTCGAGTTCCACATGCCAGCAACCGGCTGATATCCCTCCAAATCGTTCCTATTCATATACCCATCCAAATGTCTTTTAAATGTTGCAATTGAACCAGCCTCCTCCACTTCCTCTGGCAGCTCATTCCATGCACGTACCGCCCTCTGCGTAAAAAGGTTGTCCCTTAGGTCTCTTTTGTATCTTTCCCCTCTCACCGTAAACCTATGCCCTCTAGTTCTGGACTCACCCACCCCAGGGAAAAGACTTTGTCTATTTATCCTATCCATGCCCCTCATAATTTTGTAAACCTCTATAAGGTCATCACTCAGACTCTGCTCCAGGGAAAACAGCCCCAGCCTGTTCAGCCTCTCCCTGTAGCTCAAATCCTCCAATCCTGGCAACATCCTTGTAAATCTTTCTGAACTCTTTCAAGTTTCACAACATGTTTCCGATAGGAAGGAGACCAGAACTGTGCAGAAAAATAGATTAAAAAAAAACCAAGAAGCTGTCCCAAAAATCTAAAGCCTTCTATCCTACACCATCCCTTCAGCCACGTGTCCATCTGACCTATCTTCCTATCTCTAGTTTAAAGTCTCACAACACCAGGCCTCAGTCCAACGGATCCACCTGGAAGTACCAACCCTCGGAGTACTCCTTCATCGGCTCGCTCCGAAATCTAGTATCTCCACACAGACCTGCTAAACCACAACCTGGTGTTGTGTGACCTTCACCTTTGCCCACCCCAGTCCGACACCAGCACCTCCATTCCTATCTCTCAACTTTGCAGCACGTAGCACTAGAAGTAATCCAGAGATTACATTCCTTGGTGGTCTTCCTCTTTCATTTACAATCTAACTCTCTAAATTCCTGTTGAAGGGCGTCATTCTTTTTAGGAGTGCTCCTAGGGTTAGTGTAAGACAGAAGGCTTCAGATTTTTGGGACAGCTTCTTGGTTTTTTTAAAATCTATTTTTCTATGCAGTTCTGGTCTCCTTCTTATAGGAAAGATGTTGTGAAACTTGAAAGAGTTCAGAAAAGATTTACAAGGATGTTGGAGGATTTGAGCTACAGGGAGAGGCTGAACAGGCTGGGGCTGTTCTCCCTGGAGCTTCGGAGGCTGAGGGGTGACCTTATAGAGGTTTACAAAATTATGAGGGGCATGGATAGGGTAAATAGACAAAGTCTTTTCCCTGGGATCGGGGAGTCCAGAACTAGAGGGCATAGGTTTAGGGTGAGAGGGGAAAGATATAAAAGAGACCTAAGGGGCAACTCTTTCACACAGAGGGTGGTATGTGTATGGAATGAGCTGCCAGAGGAAGTGGAGGAGGCTGGTTCAATTGCAACATCTAAAAGACATTTGGATGCGTATATGAATAGGAAGGGTTTGGAGAGATATCAGCCGGATGTTCGCAGGTGGGACTAGATTGGGTTGGCATATTTGGTTGGCATGGACAGGTTGGACCGAAGGGTCTGTGTCCATGCTGTACATCTCTATGACAAAACAGATTCGAATTAAGGCAATCAGTTTAAATGATACCCCGAAAAAATACCAAACTCCAATCAAGTTCTGTCGTTTCCAGGCAACCAGCTACCCCAGTAGCTGGAGCACATGTTGCATTGTATCTTATTGAGAACACTAGGTGCTGTCACTGCTAGCTTTTACTGTCTTAAAGGTATATTACACCCACATCTTCATAAAATGGCATGCCAGAAGGTGGTTGCAGTCTCGTCATGTTGTCTCGCAGTTGCGGATGGGATGTGTGTAAGTGTTCCTGGTGCTTTTAGTTGTTTCACATTGTGCTGTAATTTGATTGATTGAAGTTTGTTGATTAGTGAGAACAGATTAGGAGCATGCTGTGATGCCTAACCTGTATCTTTGATTCTCCAAGATGGTTATCATTGGCAAAACAGATTCCATTTAGAAGGAAACCCCAGAGACCTTGGGCAACAGGTTTGGGAAGATGAGGATTTCAATGGCATTCTGTTCTTCACTGTCAGATCTTACTTTGACTTTTCAGATACTTGAAAGGATAATAAATGGCTGTGCATTTAAAAACCTGCTAGGAAGAATTCCAGGCAATATACTTGGTTCTTCTGATAAGGTTAGTGAATGAGCTCCTATGTTGCAAAGTAAGGAAGTGGCACACTGCCAACTCCTTCCACAAAATCATTCTGTTGTGTGTCCGTAAGGAGAAAGTACACCTGCAGCTCCCTGAATTAATATTATTCATTTATTCTTTCTGGCTGTCATCTTTGCTAACTACATTTATATCCTGCTGCTGCACCAAATTTCTACCTCCTGTACAAATACTTCCTGGCAGGACTGCCTGACAGCAGTATTCAAGGGTGTATTGAAAAGGGAGATAGTACTTGAAGTCTGGAGAGCAACAAATGTGTAATAAATGTTTTTAACGATAAATGGGGCCAATTTGCCACCCAGTAGTAAGACAAAAAAGTTCTGTAACTCTTAATCAAGGACAAATCTGGACAAATGTAAACAAACTGGGAATGTGCTCTCAAAAATGTTATGCCAAAGCATTTGATGTTATTCAGTTCAAGTGTACAGTCGTTGGCAAAGCAAATAAATCTGAGATACTTTTGCTTTGCCACTCATCCTTGTAATCTCTCTGAGTATATAATTTCCATCTCTGTACAGTGGTTCTGCAGCAAATTGCAGTCTTTTTTTTAAACCAGGAGTTCAGCTGTGGAACTGGAGTGATGCCATCAAGTTATCCAAGCAGCTAATTGTATCGAAGAAATGTCAAAGTCTCGAGAGGGGGAAACACAAATAAACTTAGTTTTAAATGTATAACACAGATCTGCAGATGCTGGAAATCTGGAACAACATCAGAAATTGCTGGAGAAACTGGGTAGCATCTGTGGAGAGAAAGCAGAATTAACATTTCGAATCTGGTGACCCTTCTTCAGAACTCTGCTCTCTCTCTCTCCACAGTTTCCTGAGTTTCTCCAGCAATTTTGCTTTCTGTATTTGTCTTAAATATGTTTAGATTACACTAATTATTAATAGGAGTAAAGGTAGGCTTTAAACTTAAAGCAAACTTTAAAAAACAGGATTTTCAAATACATTTTGCTTTCTTAAAAAAAACTGTTAATTATCAATTTGTGAACTTTTCACCATAAACAGATGATGGTAACAGTCTACAAAAGGCAATGAAGCAGCTCACCAGGCCTACTTCAATAGTACTTTCCAAATCCATGACCTCTACTGCTGAGAAAGACAGAGTGGCAGAGAGATGACATTACATGCCATTCTTACTTGGAACTAATCACCATGCCTTTACAGAGGAACTTCGATTATCCGAATATCAGTTATCCGAAAATCGGACTATCTGAAGGAGATCTCGAGTTCCCAATAGAAACATTACATCAAAGACATGTTTCCAACAGTGATCGCATCTCTTGTTTACAGTGATTAAACAGGCACTGTCTCCAAATGACTGACCTCCCGCCCTCTCTCTCTTCCCACACTTACCCTGAAGTTTTATAGAAGGGTGCACCCTAAAACCCCCCCTCTTCCCCAGATAATTTCTCCAACATTGTCCTGTACAGGGCAAACTGTCAAAACGTTGCAGTAAAATGTTGTGTGTGTGGCTGTGGCTGTGTGCGCGCATGCGCACGCTACTTGGAGACCTACCCGACAAAGGCAGCAGCAGCAGTCTTGATGCTGGTGTACAGTCCAGCTGCCCCGGAGAGGGGGCAGGGGTGGACGGGGGTGGGGGTGTATGTGTGTGTACGCGTGGGGTGGCTGCGCGGAGTGGGGGGGCGGACGAGGGGT